>NC_071534.1:9556742-9859772 GCF_026979565.1 Vidua chalybeata | reverse complement strand
TGCCCCCTGCCCTCAAAGGTTTCTGAGCTCAGAAGAGAGGTTTAAAGAACTAAGCAGGGTCAAAGCTTCCTGTGGATGGACTCTGGGAATGGTAATCCATATCTCATGTTTCTTCTGTGCAATTTCTTCACAGATTGCAAGACAACAGCAGCAGCTTCTGCAGCAGCAACACAAAATTAACCTTCTTCAGCAACAGATCCAGGTCAGAGACACATCTCCTCCCATGCCCCTGTTATCTCTTCCTTTCCCTTTCCCCACTCTTTCCCTCAGCCATTGTTGCCATAGTTTCTTTAAGAATCTCTGCAGTTGGCTGACATCTTGTTTATGGAAACACAAGAGGATTTTACCTGTCATTTAGCAAAACAAGGTCAGTTTCTGGAAGGCCTTATATGATTAACATGGTTCTCGTAGGGTCAGGAAGATGATGTTAGAGGAGCTGGTCATGCAAGCAAACATTTGCAGGACCAAATCCTCTTTCCTCAGGAGTGACAAAAGCATTGCCAGAAAGAGTTTGTTTGGAACTGATGTCCTACAGCTCTGTTTTTGAGGTTTTGCTGAAGCAGTTCTCTTCAGTGATTGATAATCAAGTGCACCTTCTTCCCTCTGCCTGAGGTGTTGGGAGTCTGAAAAGTTTTATTTCTGGAGAAGTATTGTGTGAGTGAGAAGTTGGCCAAAAGGTGGTTAGATTCAGGAGAGCAGCTGTGTAAGTTCCAGCTAGCTGCAGGTTTATTCCCAGGAGTAGAAAAAGTTGCTAAACCAGCATAACCAGTAAACTTTACTTAGCCTCTTTCTTCCATAATGTATTCAGAAGTTTCTTTTAATGCCATTGACTGTATTTCATTACTTTTCTTCCATGTGCATGCCCCTGTTTTGGGAACAATGCAAATCAGTTTGCCTGTAAAGGTTTCCATGGAATAGTAAAGGAGAAGTTTGCCTTCTTACAGCTACCTGGGACCAGGGTAAAATCTCTGGTTGTTTAATCATGCAGTTTTGTACAGAGCAGCAGGATTCTCCTTCCAAATGTTTTTGTCAGTATTTCAGAGGGAGTTGCCTAAAATTATCAATCCAAATTGTAACCCATTTAAGAAAACTTAATTCCAGCTAATCAAAGGAGCTGTATGGCTTCATACTAGAAGAAAACTTGGCTGTATCATTCCAGAGGACATTCTGTCTGTATCTGGACTTGGGTATTTATGAAAAACTCCTGAAAAGGTCCATCCCTCTGTTATAAGGCAACTCCTATACAAGATGTGCTTTGCTGAAAATAATTTTGAGATTGGTAAGGCTTGTTTTGGCCTTGACCTCTGTACTCTTTTTTCTTGCTTAATTTGTGTGTGGGACAGATTTTTCTTTATTGCTGCATTTTAAATACTATTTTAAAAGAAAAACAATAGCAAAACCTGTACAATAGCAAGGAAAATATTTGTATTTTTAGCATTTAGCTATGGCAGTGAGAGAGGAAGTTGTTTTATAAGCAGTGAATAAAAATAAATTGAAGTAACGTAATTTGACCCCAACCCTTTTAAGTTTTAATGCCTTGTAGATAAGAATGAAGTATGTTGTTTTTAGGGTACTGAAGAAAACCCTGGTTATTGATAATGAGATATAAAGCCTTTCATCTCTTGATCCCTGGTCCAAGTTTGACCTAAGTCAGTAGTAAATGAAAGTCAGCCAAGTACCATCTGATAGAAGCTGCAATCCTTAGAAATGATTTGGGTGTCTGTCTCAAGGGATTTCAGATGAAATATTGACTCTGCTGAGGTCAGAATTTCACCTCCAGGGTGCACTTCACACAGACCCCATCAGATTTGTGGCACCCTCCTTTTGGATGGTCAGGCAAGAAAGGTCAAGAATTGAACAGGCCAAGAGACAATACTGTTCTCTCATTCCCACAGAGCTGATCTGTTTGTAGTGAAATTTGGGTGATACTGCACAGGCAATCTGGGCAGTTTCATGTCTGTATGATCCTGAAGTTTCATGAAGCCTGGCTGAAGCCCATGACTCTGAAGGGAAAAACATTTAAAAATTAAAAAAAAAAAATCCTTACTGACAAAGCAAAACATTTCTCCTCAGCTAGTGACTATCAAAGAAGAAACAATTCTTAAAGAAATCATCCTTTGTATATAAGTTAAGGCAGTGAAGTCCCCCTAACATGCCCATGTTTAAAATGGTCAGTGAGTTCACAGTCAGCTTATGGGTTATGGTAGGTGGAAGAAAACTGTGACAAGAATGTAGCTGTGAGTTCAGCTTTTCTGACCTTGCCCTAATCAATCTAACAGGCTTCTGTCACACTGGCCTGAAGTTTTGAAGTAGCATTAGATTTATTGACAGGGAAATATTCCTACAAAGAGTGGATAACTGTTTGACTTAGGTGCAGTTGAATGATTGTGCTGTAGTTATGAACTCAACTTACTTGTGACAAAGGAATCGTTTTACTTGAGCCAATTTTTTTCTAAGCTTGTAAGAGTTGCCATAATTCCATATAAATTATTACACAGAAAAAAGCCATTGAAATATTGTATTGAAAGCATAATACCCTAAGGTTAAAAAAAAAAAGCATAACCTGGCTGACCTCATGATTTATGAGTCCTTTCTCTCAGTGTGCTAACTTGGAAACAGTTCCCTTTCTCCTTAGCCCATCACACAATCACTGATACACAATACATAACCAGGGAGAGACTGACGTCCCTCTCCTCCTCAGAGGACTGCAGATGCTCAGTGTAACTGCAGCTCAAATAAACTAGCACTTCTGGGATGCTGGAGAAAGATGTTTTAGTTCCTTGAGCTTAGAAAAGTGTGCCTGCCATGTGAGTCTCTAATTGACATGTCTTTACCAAGCCCATCACTGCTGAATTAATTGGAAGGTGGTGTCACTAAAACAGAAAACGAGGAGTTGGTATAGAGAGTTAAGTAAACTGGAGGAAAGTTGCAGATTTCATTGAATTTGAGAACCTGTATGACCTCAAAATGCTAAAATAGGATCTGGATGGGATTTGGTGTTTTGGAAAATGTTTATAATTTTTTTTCTACTTTTCAGGATGTTCTAGACCTAATTTGTGAAGAGGTTTGAGTTTCTCTGAATAATTAACTAACGCTCCCCCATTTGTATTTATGCCACTTTGGGATGCATCCCCCCATGCACACTGCTTTCTGCTCTGCCTAATCTTTGTGTGTGTAAGGTTTTCACTGTAAGGTTTCTGCCTGCTGAGTGTTGGTGCTCTTCTCCCCTGCACCCCCTTAGTCTTGCTGTCCTGCCATCATTGGAACTGGAATTTGGGTTTTCACAGCTCTTGTGCATCAACAACCCCAAAGATTTCAGATTGTATTTCAGGATGGCAGTGATCTGCAGCTGTAGAGCAGGCTGACACCTCGTACAGCTCAGCAAGTTCTTGGGTTCAGTTCAGTTTTGCCCTTCAGGACCTCAAGGGAACTCTCCTGGTTACCCACCTCGTCTTTGGTGGGGCCATAATCTGCTTCCTGGTGCCCTTACTCTGGAACCTGGGGCAGTCTGGGCTGTGTAGCTGTCACGTCAGGTGGGCAGAGAGTGGGAGAAGCCTGGAAGGTGCTCATGGTGCTGAGCTAGTCTCCTAGTGCGCCCCAAAGGTGTCCTTCTTCAAAGGGTGTCTCTGAAACACAGAGTTGGGAGGGGTCGTGCAGTTCACTTGCTCAGAGAAAAAGTCTAGCCCAGGATGGTGATGGAAGGGTTTGCTTTGAAGCTCAGTGACGAATGTCACTTTAATTGAACTATATTTAAAATGAAATATGGTTGTTAAAATTCATAAAGCAATTCATATTCAGTAGGGCACTGTTGATAAAATAGGTCAACCTTGCAGCCTAAATTGTGATAAAACTGATACTGCTAATCTCACAATTTTGTAGAAAACCTGACAATGTTTTATGTTTTTCCCTCAAGCCCCAGCTCTTGGAGTCATGTGATGACAAAAATGCCAGCTTTCATTTCTCCCAAATGTAAACTTCCAACTCTCATATTTCCAGGCAAAATCTGAAACCATGAGCACTACAAGTTCCAAAATTAGAAGGCAAACAAAACAGAGGCCAAATGCTGTTTTCTAATCTGTTCTGATTTTTAGTCAAAATTTTTTTTGGAGAGCCCAGCTCAAGATCTTGGAACACTTCAGTTTGCCAATAATGTAAAACTAAGATCTCAAAGCAGCAGGAAGCAAAAACACTGCTTTACAGTGATTCTAACATTTAGGCCACAGTTTTGTTTGACTTCTTTGGTTTAATACTGTCAGTAATTGGCTACTAATTTGTATTCTTTTTTGAGTGACATACTCAGCCCAAGTGCTTTCTGAAACTTGAGGACAGTTCCTGCCAGACAGCAATCAATTGATGGCTGTGTGTTTTAGGAGAGGGTTTTCATTTTCCTTCAGAGCTAGAGCAGATGTTTTAATAGGACCCTTTTTTGTGAGAAAGTTTGGACCTCTGAGAGTGAGGGGATCCCAGTTAAATTCTGATGCAAAGCTGGAACCAGTGTCTCTGGCCTGCTCCACCTGGTACCTGTTAAATGCCTGAAATATTGGAATTAATCTCTCCAGCACTAAAGTTGTGATAAAGAGGGAATAATTTTATTCAGGCCGGAAGGTGCAGGCAGGAGATTCTGCAAGGGGGTTACTCATGTACAGTCTCTCTGCATAGTACAGCTTACCCCATTACTGTAAATCCCACCCCAAGTTCCTAGTTCCCAGTTCTTTTGTCTGTCACTGCATTCCTGGGCCAGATGTCCTCTTCTTACCTCCTAACTCTCCTTGCTGAAAGCAGCTTTTGCAGGCCTTACTCCTCTGCTGAAAGTCTCACAGGCACAGTAAAAATTGAATTAACCCTTTCAGTGTCACCCCTGCCAGGTGGCATGTGGCTTTGCCAGCTCCTAGGCGTACAGTTTGCTGTGGCCTTGATGGCCTCAAGCTTTGCAGGCCCTCAGCAGCTTGTCCAGAAGGGAGTGTGGCCACCACAGCCCTCTGGGCATCCTGAGCCTTCTGGCTGTCCTGAATCTCTCAGCTGCCCTGCGTGTCCTCCCAGCTCCAGAGAAGGCTTTCCTCTGGGGGTCTGGATCCAGGTTTCCATCCTCCCACCCGCTGTCAGCTGGCTGTGTCCCTTTCCCATCAGTTCTGTGCGTAGAATAAAAGGCCTGGCTGTGCTGCTGTGCTCTCAAACCAGAATATTCCCATTCTCACTAACTTCTGAGGTTTGAGATGTTCCAATTTGGAATGTCATAAAAATCTTGAACTTAGAATTTCCTGCAGGATGGCTAGTCCATTTTTCAGCCAGATCTACTTTTCAAAATGTAGCTGTATTTTTGGGGAGGAAAGAGGGATTTGGTTTTTGAGTTACACAGAAGTTCAGCAAAATATTTCTTAAGCTTAACATGCAAAGTTTTGAAATGACACAGTTGTTATTGTCAAAACTTTCCAAACAGCAAGAGGTTCTGGATTGATTCCAGTCTTCCAAAACAGTGGTAGAGATCTGCTTCCAAAGTGCTTTGGATACCATAATTTACCCACACAGTTATGGCAATAATTTTTGTTGTTTAGATTTGTTCTTTGTTTTGAACTCCTCAGGTGAGCAATCATCTGTTACCCAGAGCTGGCTGCATGATATCTAGGCCCGTTTGTGTTCTTTTTGGGTTTTTTTTGTAGAAGGTACCAGTTTCTCTCTCTTGTTGAGAGAAGACACAGATTAATTGACTGTACAAAAAAGAAACATGAAGATTTTTTTCCCCTGCCCCAACAAGTTTACAGTCTTAAATTATATTTCCAACATGGCTAAGCCTTTCATTTTCTGTCTGCTGCTTCAAAAAAAAAAAAATTCTAGCAGGCCACTATATGAGCTAAATACTTGGAGAACTTTGAGCTTATAATGAGGGCAGAGATCCTTACTCCTGATCTTTGCCCTGTCAGTGTCTCCTCAGTGCAGCCACAAGGTCTTGGGGCATTTCTTTCCTGGCTCCCAACCTCTCACATGTCTGTAACCAGAGTTCTCCAGAGGTTTTAAAGGGATGGAGGTGATGAGTCCTTCACTGGAGACAGAAAAATGAGCAGCTGCTGCACAAGGGCTTGGTTACAGATTCAGTAATGCCTGTTGCTTCTGAATTCCTGTTTTCCCTGGAAATTCTGCTGTTCTGAGAAGTCAGTGAGAGCAGAGCAGTGCTTTGTGCTGCTACAATCGCTTTGCAAGCCCTTGCAAGGCAGAATAGTATTCGCTTTCTCCACAACTAGAGTCCTCTTTGCATATTGAAGAGAGGTGAGGACAAAAGGTTTCCTTGGTAAGACAATAAAACTGTTGAAGTGAGGGCCTGATCCAACTCCCACTGAACACGGAGAAGAGGCTCTTGTTCATATTAGTAGGAGTTTAGTGAGACCTTTCTTCGGTAGGAAACTGTGAGAAAGTATCTTCCTCCTCACTCTCCAAAATATTTTTAGAACAGGCTCTGTCCACTGAAGTGGTTTGTTTTTGCTTTTGTTGTTGTTTTTTTTTTTTGTTTTTGTTTTTTTTTTTTTGTTGTTCTTTTTTTTTGCCAGTGTGGATATGACAAGCTGTGACTGCACAGTCGAACTGAGCATCTTTGAGTCCTCGTGGATGTGGGGACATTTTGTCCAAATTCATCATGTGTCAGGAGCAGCTGTTTTCCCGCAGCTTACAAACACGGGCATGCTGCATTCAGTGAGACCCAAGAAGGAGTCACACTGCAGCCTTTCCCATGACTTTGCAACCTCTTCCCAAACCACTGACGTTGCCAGCGGAGAGGCAGAACAATTGTTCCTCACAAAGCTCTGCAGCTGATGTCCTATCAGTTATCAGAAGAGCTCGCCTGTCCCTTGAGCAGGAAAAATCCCCTGGGAAAAGTTACTCAAAACCACACACATGCATACACAAAACCAAAAACAAACAAAACCAAAGAGAACAACACAGGAAAAAAAAAAAAAAAAAAAACAAAAAAAAACCAAAACAACCCTGAAACAAACAAACCAAGGCTGGGGGCTGGGGGGAAATAGGGAAAAGAAGGGAAAAAAAAAAGAAAAATCAGTCAGAATGAGCTAATTGCTTTCTGGCCTCTCAGTTTCAGCTAATAACATTTGTGGTAGACTAGACTTCTGAGTAACCTGTGGGCCTTCATTTCATTCCCTTACCAAGAAAGTTAAGTTGTGTAAAGGGTTGTCGAGGTCTTTATGTGTACTTCTTTCAGTGCAGAGGATCATTTTGCACCATGGTTTTAACTCCAAAGATAACTCTTAGCAAGTCTCTGCAGATAGTTTGATCTCAGGCCTTTTCTATGCCCTTATACCATCCAATTTTGTTGACTGGTGGTGTTGTGGAAGTGCAAACCAGGAGTATCTGCTTAAAACTTGAATGAGCTCAGTTGGTCAGAGCTTGGTGCTAACGTTGCCAAGGCTGGGGGTCTGATCCCCATATAGGCCATTCCCTGAAGAATTGAATCTTTGTGGATGGGTCCCTTCAAACTCAGAGTGTTCTGTGATTCTGTGAACTTGAATTTATTGGAAATGCAAGGGCATGTTTGATTGAGGTAAATCAGCTTTTTTTGCCTTTGCTGAGCTACTTGATGGCAATAGCACTTGTTTTCTCCAGGGCTACTGGTCCAAATGTTCTCAAATTATAACACTGTTTTGAACTTCAGGACTTTTTTTCTTGCCATTTTAGCATCTTTTCTTAATTTACTTTCTGTTACTGAGCTTTCAGTGTTCCCATTTTCCAGTTCTCTCACACAATCACAAGGGAAGGCCAGAAACTTTTTTTTTTTTGTCAAAAACCAGAGCACTGAAACACCCAAAATAATCCAGCATCTTAGAGTGTAAGAAAAAGGCCAGCGGTCAAATCAGTCATCGTGGCTGGCAGCATCGTGCTCCAAGGCCTCATCTTGGTCTCTCTCTCCTCAGCAGGCATTTCAGGGCTCTGTCTTTTTTTTGTTTTGGTTTGGTTTTGTTTTGTTTTGTTTTCAGACCCCCTCTCCAATTTCTGCATCTCTCATCATCAACTTTAACCATTTTCTTTCACTTTCAGCTCCCTGGTGCTGAGTAACCCTTCTTATGCAGCTGCCCACCCTTTCCTACAGTAGCAACTGCTCCTTTCTGCCAGCCCTCCCTTTGCCCTCCTTGTCTGTATTTCCATGGCCTTATGAATGGTTTTGTTTGGCATTTTATTGGCTGCAGAGCAGCGCATGTCATTCTGTGAATGCTTGTGTTCAGAGTGGGTGGCGCGGGGGGCCGTGTGAGCCCTGTGCCTGTTTGTGTACCCGTGCAGGTATTTGCACAGCAGGAGCACAGGGGCAGAAGGTACCACGTGTCAGTGGCTGGAGAAGCTGAGCCTGAGCTCTCCATGGCTGTGGTCTTGTCTGTGTGGAGCATGTGTAATCCTGAGCACTTCTGTTGCACAGCCAAAAAAAAGGCTGCTACTGCTGCCTCTGCAGTAAGGTGAAGCAGGAGATAACAATAAATTTTTTACTGCTGGCTGGCAGAGGTGTTTAGGATGTGTTTTCTTTATATCTTCATCCGCCCCTAATTGAAGATGCTTTAAAATTGAATGACTAGCAGTCAAAACGTGTTTGCTTCAAACTGAGAAGAAAAATGCTGGTGTCTCTTCTTCCAAGCTGATTGCGCTTTGTACACAACTGACAGCCACAGTCACTTTGAGTGACTGATAAGTGGGAAGCTTTGCCACTTATCAAGGAATGCACGCTGAAAAGAAAGGACTGGAGCTGTTCAGATGCTTTGGCATGTTCAAAATAACATCTCACATCAGTCAGGCTCAGAAGCACTAGGAGACATTTCAAAATAAACTTTATATCTATCTATCTCTCTATCTAGAGGCAAAAAATTCAATTTAACAGACAAATCACTGTGTGGCATCACATTGGCTCTGGAAACAAACTAACATTATAAGGGTCACCAGTTGCAAAATGACTTAGATGGCTGCATGATTGGAGGGCATTTATTGTAGGGTCTCACCCCCCCAGAACAAAACAAATTTTGAAAATTCACAACTGCATATTATTCTGGTGATTTCTCTAAACTGGGGGGTTTTGGCCCTGTAGGCCAGGTAATACTTAATTTATGTGGCACAGGGCATCCTGAAGGATCCCAAAGAAAATGAAACTCTAAGCTAAATTCAGATCTCATTTATTTCCTCTTCCATATTATGGAGTATGCTTGGGATCGTATGGCTCTTATTCAGAAAATGGTTCTTAAGGTTTCTTTAGGAGTTTACTGAGTTTTGTAGTGATGCACAGCATGAACAGAGGATGTCATTTTTTTGGTACATGTCTGTTAACGTTACTTTTTAGTGATGGTGCATAGTAGGAGATTCTGACCTGCAGGAGTATGAGGGTACATTTTCTTGTCCTGACTGTAATAACAGTGATGTCACCAGTGCAGGGTTTGGGCTGGTCCACTGGATGTGATGATGTTTCACCCTATTAGATATGCAAGCACAGGAGATGGGATGAGAATCTCCAGTGGGAGACACAAGCAAGTAGTGTGTCATATCCCAAACTGGAATTCAGACAGAACATAGTGTTGATCTGCATCCATTAGCGCTACTCAAACAAGAAAACTGCTGCCAGGTTCACAACTCTTAGTCTAACAACACCGGGGGTGTTGGTGTATAAGGACTGTTGTCTTTTGTTATGATTCTAAGCACAGAATTCCCATTCTGCCCAGCTGATTCCATCTGAAATGGTTGCTTCTCTAGCCAAAATGGCTATATTTGAGATAGGAAATATGTTTGGCATTCCAAGGTTGCCACCAGCACCCACACTTGTGTCAAGAGGAAGAGATCTGAGGATCATTTAGTCCTTATTGTCAGTGACTTGCTTTTCTGATTCACCACTTGCCACATTAAGTGGTCTCAGCTCTGTTTTCATGGTTCATTCAAAACAGAACCTTTCAAACTCTCCCCTGGGATAATGGTTCAAATTATTCAGAGGGAAAAGCTGGTTCCACCTGCTGAATCCATACCATTGTCTTCACCACCTTGGGTTTTCCTGGGTGTCCAGAAACTGATGATGCCTTACCCTGCATGGCTTAGAAGGCAAGACGAGATGACAAGACCATGCAAGAGGCCAAGGGGAGCAGTTTTTAGTTGTCCACTCTCTGCTTGTCATTTACCTGCTGCTGAATTGCAATGTGCAAATTGAAGTGGAAGGCAGCTGGCTGTTCTTGGTGTTTGTAAGAAGAGTAAATGAAACATTTCCTTGAGGGGTTGTGATTGGAGGGGTGATGTGAGTGGCCCCTGACTTAAAATTTTGGAGAGAGAGGGAAAGGCGCAGTTGTCTTGTGAAAGTCTCGGTCGAACAAAGATTACCTGGCGGGTCATGGATCTTGTGTCAGCTGTCTTTTGCATCTTGTGTAGAGTCTCCATTAAATTCACTTTTCACATGAAAGTTGAATAAAATTCGTGATGGTTAAATAATTTTAAGGAACCATTTCAGATTTTTATTCAAACTGATTTAAAACATGCTTCGAAGAAATTTAGAGGTATATGTCAGACTTTCTTGTATTTAGAAATTAAATAAAAGAATTTAAGTTCCAAGATAAGCATAATAAAGTTATAAAAAATGAAATGAAGGCTTACATGGAAAGTAATAATAATAATGAAAAGAGACAAATTTGATTCACAGTATTTGGAGTTTATAAATATTTGGTACCGTTTTACAAAAAAAAATTATACAACGTATGTGTTATAACATTTTTTATCAAACTTGACTTATTTAAAAGATGAAAGTGATACTGTTCAGCAAATTATTCTGA
Organism: Vidua chalybeata; assembly: GCF_026979565.1. Taxonomy (NCBI): domain Eukaryota; kingdom Metazoa; phylum Chordata; class Aves; order Passeriformes; family Viduidae; genus Vidua; species Vidua chalybeata. The sequence continues at coordinate 9,848,991 of NC_071534.1, read as the reverse complement.
AGTTGGAACTTGGATAGTTTCAAAATAGCAATTTAAAATGGATTTGACAGAAATGATTGAAATATTTCTATACTCTTGTGTACTCTGAACACTGTGTGCAAAGAAATACATTATTTAAGTAACAAAGTAAAGCATTTGAAAGTTACAAGTGCCAGAATTAAGTGAAATAGATACCTTTATTTTATTCTCATGTATCTCGGTCATACATGTTGAATAAAAAAAATGTATTCCAGAATTACATGATAATATAATTGTAAACCGTACTCACAAGTGGGAAAATTAAAATTATGTTGACAGCCTCAATTCTGACATTCCTTAATGTTCGATTCCTTGACTTGTCATGCAGTGTGGCATTATTTTAACTGGTTTTCTGTGTGTTTTGATGGCTGTAAAAGCTCAGAATGCTGGTACATCAGCCCCTTACAGTGTACCTCCAGGTCAGTTTGAACCCTGGAGTCTCAGCATGGGAGAAGTGCCAGCTGGCACTCAAGTTACAGGAGAAATGCCGTGTTCTCCTGGGCCAGACAGACAGAAGTCCACAGACAATTCCCTGGCTCTGGTGGACAAGAGGCTGTCCTATGAAGTCCCCTCCTTTTCTATGTCATGTTTCTTTTCTTCCTCCAGTTTTGAGTTTGTTTTTTGTTCAATTTTGGTCTCCATCAAAATAGAGAATTTTTTTCCTATTGCTGTCCTCTTCAGAAAGGCAGATGAGTGACTGAGTGCCTTTGTTGAATTTGGACTGGTAGTGTTGAAAATGGAGTTTGATTCCTGTTTTTCAACACCCTCCATTTGTTCCTCCCATTCTCCCTCAGTGGGGTTGGGACTGGATCAATTTGTGCCACTAATCAATTATTTTCTCCTAATTTACCATATTCTTTGTGCTTTAGCAAAAAATACCCCAGAGGCTGATGGTACAGTGTTTGATGGAAGCTGTTGCAGCATTTGTCCCTTTAAAGCTCTGTGTGGTGAGAATATGTTTTCTTATCTTGCAAACTGTGTGTAGAATCTTGTCTGCCATTTAAACATTTCTTAACTGCTGTGAATAAGCAAGAGGGGCTGTTTCATGTACCATATGTAATAAGTTTTAAGTTAGTAATATCCCTAAGAATCATATACATCTAAATTAGGCATAATTTCCAATTTCTTTAACCCTGGAGTTCAAATTTGTAGTCCAGGAATAAGTAAGCATCTATGAAACAGCTCGTTGATTGCATTCTCACCTTACACACACATGTGAGCTGCCTCATACACATTTTTGTGCATGCATTCGAAATGCCCCATTTTAGATATCAATTACAAACATGGCTGCTTTACTTTCCCGAACATTGATTTTTAATGGCTCTAAAGGAATTTAGGAGGAAGGAAGGATGTTTTTCCAAGTGGAGGCTACAGGTTATGAATACTTACTAAATTGCAGCTTGATGGTAGTTGTGAATTTTTCAGGGCTTTATGAATTCTTCAGCTATGCTGGCAGTTCCTCCTCGTCTGAGATCATGGCAAATAGAGAGAACCCTGAATTTAGAGCAAGGCATTGATGATCACAGTATTTCCCAGGGATGCAAACAGACTGATGCATATAAAACAAGATGCAATATAAGCAGAAATGGACTCAAATTACTTAAAATTAGAAAAAAATTCAGGAAATAAAACTTTCAGACTTCTTCTTTTCACTTTCTGTGATTCTCTGAATGTCTCCATGGCTGTAGACACCCCTGCAAATGTTGCTTCTGTTTTTCCATAGAACCCGTTTCTGTCAGCAGGAAGTTCTCCTGGGTAGAATAGCTCACCAGATTCATGATAGATCCAGGAATTTCTTTGTCATTGTATTGGTAAGCAAAGTTTTGGAGAGCTGATATATTCTAGTGGCCAGAATTAGAAGTATGCTCTGTTTCTTACATTATTCTTTATTTGAAATTAAAGGCAGGCTTGAAAAGATATTTTTCAAGAATTTTAGCTTTCTGTGTCATGAGTTTCAGGGTGCTTTTTAAGTCTACTTCCCTTGCATTATTTCTTAGTGAACAGTTCAGAATTCCTGTCTTTTTGGTACAATTAGAATAAAGAAACACTATACTGACATAGAATTCTGTATCCTTTGTTAAGAATATCTGCACTTCTAATTTAAAACAGAACATCCATTTTGGGAATTCTTTACATCCGCTTCATGTACTTGGGTGGATGTGTGCAAATCTCAAGTTTGCTTTGTGCACCTTTTGAGAAGGTTGTTTGAGCTCAGTATCCTCTTAGCAGAAACTCTTACAAAGATCCCATGGGAGGAAGATTGTCCATTGTGTTCCTTTGAAATCTGGCTATCTTTTTTCCTGGAGCTGGGCTCAGGCTAGTTTATTCTTCCACTCAGAGATATCTTAGGAGGTTCCTGTCCTTTCTGGTGCCTAGGAAGCAGAGCTCAGAGACATATATTGTATTTGTTGCCATCATATAATCTGTGCAACTTCCCTGCAAATATAAAGAATTACAGTTTCCCCAGCTGTTCATTTGATAGGATTCTAGTCCTGCATTTAGAGAAAACTGTGCTTCTCCAATTCCCATTGTTGGGACTGTGGCCTCCTTTCTATACCTATTGTTTGTTTTGTCTTTTTTTTTTGTTGTGTATAACAGGTGTTTCTTTCAGACAGTCGAGGCAGCAAGGCAAGGGCTTCCTTTATGGCAGATCTCTTGAGACTTTGATTAAACTCTTCTTTGTGATAAAAATGCCACTGCCTTTAAATGAATTGCACGTGAAATCTGTATTTGCACAAATGTCCTCCATCCCTCTGCCCTCACTGCTTCTCTGGCTCTCTTTTGGTTTGGGTGTGTTTGCCTTTTCTCCTGTTGGCCTCCAAGAACTGATTCCTTTTTACCTTCCCAGTACTGTGCTCCCCTCAGAGCCTGGATGCAGCCACGGGAATGGTTTTAAAAGAACAAACAGTTCCTGCAAAAAGAGTTTGCTTTTCTCCCGGTGTTCCTTGTTACTGCCCCAACAAACACCATCATCCTCAGAGAAGCTTCCTCCATGGGAACCATGGGTTAGAGGCTAAGCACTTTCTCTGCATCCACTGAAGCTGGTCTTGCTCTGGTTATAGGTACCACAGATACTTTTCTGCCTGCCTTGCTTTTTTCTTTCATACAACCTCACCTGCTGTTGAGTAGGAGCCACTTGCTGCTCATCTGTTTGTGGCTTAGTTGTGGGAATGCTTCGGGGAGGTCTGGCAGTCGTGGCAGGAGCTGAGGTGTGCAGCAGGCAGAATGCACACATAGGTCAGTTCCTGGTGCCACCTTCTCCAGTGTACATTTAATGTTCTTTTAACTTCTTGTTTAGAGTAGGACTTCCACACTCCGGTATGATACCAGTGACTGACTCCGTAGATGTTAAGAAAGGCAGTGAAGGGAAAAGCAAAGAGGGGCAAGAGCCTTGTACTGTGTTTTTGGCTGGTTCATTGGCTCATATTGTTCAGGTGTCCTGACAGAATGTTGCTGACCTATAATGCATTATATTCATGCCCTTCTCTCTATGCTCATTTATTGGTTGGAAGCCCCAGGGGTGAACAGATACAAAGCTGTGCTAGTCACAGGAGATGTAATGGATGTCCTGGGAGCCATGCCAAACAATTAAGAATATAGGCATAATGATTTACTGGGTGAGCAAAACCTCCAGAGAATGTTGCATCTGTACAGGCTGCCCTGTGAATCTGCAGAAGTGGAATAACTTGCACCATTTCAGTGTTGAAAAGACAGTGCATATCTAGGGAATGAGCAGAGATGGACTCTTGCTTTAAGTCTGGGACAGAACCTTCTGCTGGTGACTTTCTGTTGCTTGGATCAGTGGTTCAGGCTTCCAAAATGTCATCCACAGTGCCATCAGATGCCCTCTGCACAAAGTGTGGTTTTCCTCCTGCATTTACAGTGGCAGGGGTGTCAGCACAGCCTGGTTGTGACACTAGCATTGGATCTATTTTAGTGCTTCACTCCATGGCAGTGGCAGCATCTGTGGAAAATCTGAAGATAACTGTCAGAAAGCGTGTTTGAAGGGTGTTTAATTTAGAAACATTAAGCCCCCCCAAGCTGACATTTGCTTTAGCATGCAGTAGTTAACAGGGGAAGATGGGACTTTAATAGTGCTATATAATACTATTTTCTAAAAGGCTTCTTTCTTGTGAAATATGTTGTCTGCTTTTGGTGTTTCACTACTGATTGACTCAAAACCCATGAAGTTTTACTTGATTTTACCATAGCATGTCGATTGAAGGAGCCTAGAATTCCCTCCTCTTGTATAAAACAGCATAAAATCCAAGCATGAGCCTTTAGAGTCACTTTGTGCTGAAATAAATGACCAGAATGAGGACAAGCCTAACATGATGTAGTAATTTTATCAAGTTTCACATGGCTTCTTCTCTGTGTTATTTTTCTTAATGTTTAAGGAACCTGAGCCGCCGTTTTAATACTTAAATACAAAAGAAGATTGATTTTAAAAACCAGACCGTTCTGAAAGCAGCCATTTCTCAGGTTCAGGCATGCAAACTTTGCTCACAGTGTAGGCACATCTTCTAAGAGTCTCACACCTGTGGGGATTTTTTTGAGACATCATCTCCCTGTTCCTTCAGGAGGTGCCCTTTTGTGGGAGGTTAAGCCTTCTTTCCACCCAAGGGGGACTTGAGGAGGCTTCCTTGGAAGCCTGTCATTGCTGTTCCTGGATTTCACAGGACAGAGATGCTTCCCGAGACACGTGTGAAGCTCACCTGCCCAGGAAGATTGCTGCTCACCAGCCTGCTTTAAGACGGCTTTGCATGCAAAAGGCTGATTTTCTTCGTTTTGGGAGTATCACTCAATGGAAGTGTCAGAAATACGGGAGGATAAATACCGAGTTACATTAACCAGAGGAAAAAAAGCGCTCTGAAATTATCTCCTGGCTCCATGTTTTCTGAGGTTTTGCATTAGCGGGAGTGAAGTCACGGTGTGTTGACACAGTCTAATGTGCAATGACATAATACCTGGAGTATGGAGACAGCAAGAGGCGCAAAATCAAACTTATCTGAGTTTTCACAGGAAAAGAAGGGATTAAACTTTGCTGGTTAAAATATGGATTTTTATTTTTTTTAATAGAAACTATCCTAGTTCGATTGAGATAAACCTACTCAGATCTAATTCTTCCCAAGTCCCTGGGAAAAGTGGGCCTTAAGATGTTGAGCCTATTTGCCCAATCCCTTTTTTTAGAAATAAAGATTAGGGTAGGAAGTTTGGTCCTTATCTCTAAGGTTCTTACTGCTTCAGAAGGAAACTGAAATACTTACATGAAGGACACTTTCTTGAACTTGTGATTTGTCTTCGCTCAGATTATTTCAGAAGCTTTGGCAATGTAGATTTCCCACAATGCCTGGCTATTTTTGTTTTACACCTCCTAGAGGAACTATGATAAATTGTTGTTGCTTCCTATTAAATAGCAGAAAGAGATGTCAAAATACTCTAATGACTTGAAATTCAAATGTTACTCCCTGTGCATGGAGACTTTGCTCTGGAAGAATCATCCTTTATTTCATAACTGCCAGGTATGATTCTCCTCTGCCTTGTAGTTACTTATAGCTCTGCAAAATAACATTAAATCACCAAGTTTTGCTTGCATTTCACAGTCTATTTGCACGGATATTTGTGTATGATCTAGGTCTTATGTAGCACTGTCATCACTGGATCTTGGAATATTTTTCTTTCTCCTTTTTTTCCCTTTTTTTTTTTTCTTTCTTTCTTTTTAAAGCATCCTGTTTTTCAGACCAGGGGAATTGAGGACAGAGGGGAAGCAGCTTGCACATTGTTAGGCTGCAGCTCATTGCCAGAACCAGGAACAGAACCCAGATTGTCAGGCGTCTCCCATTGGGCCACAATACAAAATGTGAACTGAAGTGCAGAGTTATCAAAGATTCAGGCCGTCTAGGTTTTTATCTTCTGGCTCCACTTTTGCTGGTTTTCTACAGAATTTCCCATTTCACTGGAAGAAATTGAATGCAGACTGCAGTGTTTGGGAGAATGAGGCAGGGAAGCAGGCAGAAAAGACTTTCTTATTCCCAGAGTCAGATTTATGTTGGTGCCATTCCACTGAATCACATCAATAGAGTTTAATGCAGAAAAACTGATCTGCTCCATTAGTAAAATGTAAGAGAATAAGTGGTAAAAAGTTTATGAGAGTCTCTGTTTCTGTCCTCTTCAAGGTAAGAAAACAATCTTCCTTGCATTTTTAGCATTTGCTGTGTTTCAGTTTTTCCAGATCCATTCATTGTAACAGAGCCAAGGCTCTGTCATCACATACCTTTCCTTTGGAAGCATCCCTCAATTCCATGAGAACTGCCTAAACAAATCAGAGTGAAAGGCCCTTACCAGTCACTGTGCACTCCCCTTGACCACTGCTCGGTTTGTGTTCCATTCTGGCTGTGCTAGGTGCCAGTGGGATGCCTGCCCATGTGTCTTTTTCCTCCTGGATTGGTCTGCTCTGGCTCCCGGTGGTTTGTTTGCTGCCTTGCTTTCTTCTCTTCTCCGTTTCTGGTACTTAGCCTGCCTTCATGCCACTCTCAGGGCTCTGCTTACCTAAGGCCAGCTTGTATTTAACAGGCACAAATGGCTGTGCCTCAGGCCTGCCTTTCCCATCTCTCCCCCTTCTTCTCCTGTTTTTCATTTAATGGCTTGCTAATAATGAAGCCACAAAGGCGACAGTAGGGGCGGCATAAACACATGCTCACCTACGGCTGAGTTGCTGATGTTTTAGAATTAAAAAACAAAACAGGATTATTATGATAATAAAAGCCAAGGCAGGCGCTGGGCACTTGGTTTATTTGCTGATTAAAACAGTCACAGTGTGACATCTTTCGGTGTAATAAACTAAAGAGGGAGGAGGATTATTGCATCCCCAAGGCATCGAGAGTACTTGAACAAAAAATATTTGAGGGCCATCTAATTTTAAAGGACACCATATATCACTGCACGGTGGGAATATACCTGTTTGGCAGGGTGGTGGGCAGGAATTCAAATATTCAAAATGATCAGTCAGCTGCCTGGGCATTCATTTCCTTCTAATTTGGCTTGGTCCCTTTTTAAGACCCCAAGATACAGGAGGGAGGACTGCTTAAAGCTGTGCCTCTGGCACTGAATATGATGTCAGGTAGTTGATGCCTTCCTTGTTTCTCCCATCTCCATAGTAAGATGCCCAGCTTCTGTGAGGTGATTGCGAGCCCTTCTGCTTTCTTAAACCAATACTATACTGGTTTGGATTAAGTTTGAAAAATCCTTAATCCTGTTCATCTTTCTCTGAACATATTGTGCTTGTATTTTTATAAAAATGCTTTCCTAGATTTGTCTTTCCTTTTTTTTTTTTTTAATAAATCTGTTACTCCAAGTCCAGTAGAATTTTATTTTGTGAAAACAGGTTTTAGCCATAAGTGCCCTCATTTTCCTTTAGACTTTTTCGACTTTCATGAAGTTTTTGCATATAAGAAACTTAGCTATGGTGGGAGTTTGATCTTTACACTTTTGTGTGTGTGTCACATGAATTCTCTGCATTATGCAATTAACAGTTTCTTCTTGAGTCTGATGCTCTAAATCTGCAAGTGCAGTAGATACTTTCCCTTTGCCAGGCAGCTTCAGGCTAAACGTTTAGACTGCCACTCTGAGTTAATTAAACACCTATTTGAAGTTAAGCTGTTGAATGGCAAATAAAATATAATGGTTGTTCTAGCCCTGTGAAATGGTTATTGAGGTTGACATTACATTTTCTGCTTTGTTCCTTTCTGCTTTTCAGTCTCTCTACTGGCTCCATATGCTGCTTGTTTAGGAAGGGGCACAATGTTTGACAGACAAACTACCTTTAGCAAAGGTAGTGCTGGCTGATGTTTCAGAAAGTATGAATGCAGAAATAATGCTGGTAGTCCTAGTCAAAGTTTGAAATTTTGCCAGTGGGAAAAAACATCCTTCCTTGTAAGAACAGCACAATTTCATCTCTACCAACTCCAGCTGAAAATATCAGTCAGAAAAGGCAGCTGTAGATCTGGCCAAAACAGCTCACTGTAACTGTTATCCCTCTGGAATGAAAGAATGCAGTGGGCTCTGCTTTTATTCCCTTATTTGTTTCCATTTTTCATGGTTATTCTAATCTTCTGCTGCCATGGGAAATGGGTGTTCACAGGATAGGCAGCTCTCTTCACAAGACACCTATGCCTGTCTTGCTACTTGTAGAAGTATTTGGTTTTCTTGGGTAAAAATACAGTTCATTGATGTTGTGCAGGAAATTGAGGGATTCAGCATTTGTTTTAAAATGGGGTGATAATCTAAGGCATAAAACCTTGTTGCATTGATGACCTTCTAATTTTTTTGAAAGACTAAGATTTTTACTCATAAGCGTTTTAAGAATGAAGACCTAGAAAGCAAGGAAAGTTACAGCACCCCTTATAAAAGAATTTTAAAAATCTTTTGTCTTTAGAAAATGTTGTTTCAGGAAAATAAATTTCTCTAGGACAAGTGGTCAAGGCAGAAGTCTTTGAGTGTTTGTTAAAGATCGCTTTCTTTAAGCTCCTTTGCATGTTCACATGCAAACATACTTTTGTGCATTTCTGGAATTCACTGAAGTTGCTTTACAACATCTGATGATTTTATTTAGCAGCCTCACATACTTTAGGAGAGGGGTGCTCTTGGACTTCAGAGGAAAAACAGAATGAGAATTAATTTCTTGTTCAGTTAGTGTCAGAAGCAGCTAGACATATGAAAGAAATTGGAATCTTCTTAGACTGCCTGTTTGATTTTGGAGGAGGCTTATATGTTTACTGAAATTTCCAGCCTTTCGGAATTCACTTGTGAGTGCTTTGTTCATCACTGCTTCTGGAAAAAAGTACATGTCACCAAAAGAATAATGCATTTTTTTTTCAACTGGGCTAATATCTCTCCACTCCATTTCGTGTGTGCACATGTGTAAGTCTGCACTGACAATTCAGCAAGGCATTAGGACAGAAATTGTTTTGGTTTTAATAGTTTTCAGAGTGTATTGATGTTGACTTAGTTTTTCCTCAGATTGTATCCTAGTAAAACTATAGTTGGTTTTGTTCACATGACTGTAGCTTCTTTATCTGCTGAATTCTGCAGGGAAAGCATTTTCTTACTGTACTACTGCTATTCTATGATCCACTTTGGCTAAACATTGTACTTTTGCAGACCAGGTTGCTGCCAGCTCTCCCAAGCAGTTCTCCTTAGAAATGCCATCTTTAAGTTAACTAAGTACAAACCTAGTGTGAGTTTTGAATAAGTGTTTGCAAGTACATCTGCAAAGCCAGGAGACCTCAGGAGAATGGATTTCACAGGGTACTGAGCCTGTGAGGACAAGAGAGCCCCTTTGTCCTCAGGTGTGTTTGCACACATGCACAGAAGTCTGAAAAGGCAAAACCATGCTTAACTTCCCAGACATCACTGAGAATGAGCATTATACTCACACATCAGGGAAGGTGAAGTTTGAAGGAGTTAATGATTTTAAGACAAGATACAGAAACCTGGTTCTTACATCTAAGCAAGGCAAGATCATGTTGTTCCTCAGATGGGACTGATCTAAATGATCTCTGAAGGAGCCATTTTACCATCATTCCTCTTTGTCACGCAATGTCATCATACCTTGGTGAGATGGGATAGGGGTTAGAAATCATAAGGCAGAAAAATTTATAAGAAAAAGCTTTCCATTGGTTACTTTGTTGCATTTTAATGGCATTGTAAAGAATTGATGTATTTTCCCTTTCTTCCTTGAAATACACAGAATGTTCTTTAATAGCATTATATTAACTGCTGCTTGCAGCACATTATAGCCTCTGTAGAGTCTCAGACATTCTGAACTCTTAATTATTCAATGAGATACAGATTTAAACCAATTGGATTGTGTACTGGATAAGATACCAGTTTAGTCCTGTCCTCACTCTATAATCCAAGTTTATATGGTACAGAGTTTATCTGGAAGTTGACCTGTGTCTTTTGTCAAATTTAGATGGACTCTGTAGACAGCTGTCAAGTTTCAATATTAGGTACCAGTCTGGAATACCAGGTGTTGTTTCATGGCCAGCAAATAAGAAAAGTGATAAATTAGTTGTGATTCAAGTGCCTTGATCTCTAGCTAGAGGGAACATAAATCTTGGACACTAACCTCAAATGAACTCATTAGATCTCTTCGCAAAGCTTCTCTGACTTCTCTGTTCTTTAACTTGTAGCATCATCTTCCTCTCTCTCAAGCAGATCCATATTCCAAGAAACCATTTTGACTGCTTTCTCATATCTTCTTTTCTAAAATCCAGCTTTTTCTTCTGCCTAAAAATTTCAGCCACTTTTTTGTCAATCTTACAGCTTGATTTCTGAGTCATTCTGTTGTCACTCTGTTGTCATTCTGACACTTCCATTATCTCCCTGTTCTCTTGTCAGGACATTCCCCAAACACCATCATCTCTTCACTTCTGTTGGTATTATTGGACCCAACCCTTTCCTTCAGCCTAGACACTGCTCCCTGTTTTCCATAATATGAAATTACTGTTTGGTGTTGTTTCTCCAAGGTTCTTCACAGGTCTTTCTCTTACATTTCTCCTCTCCACAGTTCACACCAATTCTGATCTGCTCTGTTGGTGACACACACACACACAACACCCCTCATTGTTTTGTTTGTTCACTTTCCTCTGCTGTCTTACTCTTTATTCCAAAGTACCTCAAGTATGTTGAATAACCTTTTCAGAAGGGTCCAATCTTCCATATTGCCCAAATTATTTATCAAATTTTACTCCTGCTGTTGCCTACAGACAATTATTAAGCTTGTGAAGTCTAAACTAGATCCAAGCACAGAACCCTAAATAATATTATAATAGATAAAGTAGATATAATATCTACTCCTCTCTACTATATCATGTTTTCCACTTGTGGTATCTTGTCTTAAAAAAAGATATAAAACATGCAGGACTCTCTTTGATCATGCACTGTCAGATGTTGGACCTCTGGAGTCCTTTGAACTTCCACACAGTCCAAGTAATATATGGTGACAGTAACAGAAAGATTAATTTAACTTCACTTGCTTTCCTCTCTGAGTCAAGCTGGATTCTGAGAGCTTTTCTGTGTGTAATACAGGAGATCCATGTGATGGTGAGGGTCACATCCCACCAATTACTTGCAACTTCATTGCACAAATTCCTGAAGTTTTTTCTTCTGATTGGTTAATTATCCAAATGAGTTCTGTCTCCGTACACACGGATCAATCCGTCCATGTACATTCGAGGCTTCTGACATTATTTAGGTTGAGGATTGCTGTGAAATCTGGACTCAGATTTGGTCTTGCAGCATCAGTTTCTCGCTGCTTCCCACCATCTGCTCACTAGAATTTATGTTGCTGCTAATGCCCGGACTCAGGAATGCTGAGGAGCAGAGGAAGCTTTTCTTTTCAGGGAAGATGTAACCAAATTTAAACTCACTTGTCCCATTCCCATTCAGTGCAAGTGCCTTTGAATTGCTATCTCTATCACACACAGCACTCATTCCCCTTATGCCACAGAAAGCAAATAGTGGCAAAAGGCAAGCTGTAATAAACCCCAAACCCACACCTGATGTTACCTGTTCCCTTTTTGGAACTCCTGCAGCTTTCAGAACATTTGTGTGCAGCTGAGCCAAAGAAAGGTAGCAGTGGGATTATTAGTGAAGAGAGCAGCTTGGGAGAAACATGAAAAGGGGACCAGTTCTTATTCTGATTCCCTTTTTTCCCATGCAGTTAAAAAGAGAGAATCGTTTCAACATGCTTCTATCAGACTCCTTTCACTGGCCTCTTTTTCTAGCAAAGTTACCAGCAGTTTCATTCATAAGATGATCTTGAAGGTTGTTTCAGTGTCACTGGGATACAGTTAAAGTATTTTGTAAAGGGTACCACTCAAGTGGAAAGACGCCTGGTAGGAAAAATAAGGCCCTTGCAGAAAAAGAGCAGCAGCCCATCAGATCTTGCTTTTTCAAACCAGGCAGGTTCCCCCTTGGAAAGATTAATTACATTCAGGTTTGGAAGACAGCCTTGCTGTGGTTTTTTTCTCCTAGCATTAGAAAAGATAAAGGGCGTGATTAGTGTGCACAAAGGCTCTGATCAAACCAGCGCCGAGGTTTGTGACAGGAGGTTCAAACACTTTATGGATCACTGGTGCTGACAGGTAGATCACACAAGCCTTAAACAGATGTTTAGCAAGAAGATGAATGCGTGAGATCTCAAACGTGCAGGACTCCTTTGCCTGGCCATAGTAGGCTGTGAAACATTAAAAAATGTTTTTGGGGTGTTTTTTTTGGTGTTTTGGTTTGGTTTGTTTTTTTTTTTTTTTTGGTTTGGTTTTTTTTGGTTTTGTTTTTTTTTAACTGCCCCACTAAAAAGGGAAAAGGGATCCTACTTAACCAGCTTGCATAAAATTTTGTAATCTTTTTAAAATTGAAATTAAATATGGCCAGGTCCTTGAAGCTGTTTAACTTCTTCTTCTAGAAATTAAGGCTGCTCTTTTGGGATGTATGACCCCACTTTGCCCTCTCTAGGAAACTGTTGCAGTGAGCCAGTGACTGTGAATGCTCTAATGGCCAAGGTGCATATGAGATGCTCAATTGGAACAGAGATATATTCAAATTAAATTACAAAGGTCTCTTTACCAGGGAGCTTCAGAGACAATGGCTTTCCATGGGATATGTGTTCTCTGTAGGATTCACTACATCAGCACAATGACTTGAAAATACAGTAATTATGTAAGGCTTGTTGAGCAAACTGTATTTACTAGACCTCTTTAAACATTTTGAGATGTTGATATGACAGGAGGAAAATATTGCATCAATGCCATTTATTACGAAAATTCAGGAGTACTGGGCATGATTTTTAGTACTTTCTCAAGAGAAATTATCTGTAGCCTTGCCCTTTGTCGTCATAGAATTCACTCATTTGGAGGTGTGAATGTCCTGTGTGGGAGACAAGCAGAGACCATCCCTATCTAGCTGGATATTAAGACCTTGGCAGAATGTCTGATGAATGTCAGACACCTGGAGGGATCTATTCAATTTAGAAATGGGCTCAAGCCAAAAAATTCAGAGCCCAGTCTCAGATTTGAACACTCCTGAGTTCAAGGTTTGTTTTTTTTCTTTTACATAAAGTGTTTAAGCCACTCCACATGATTAATCAAATTGCAGAATTTAGTCTGGGCATGGATTACAGGCACTGCTAAAATGCAGTGTTTTTTAGTGTTTTATTTAGGTGGTCTGGAAAGCCTCGATCCAGAGTTTGACCTCTTTGTCAACAGCCTTAAAAAAAGTTGTTTTATAAGTGTGGGGGCTTGATTTTTCTACTCTCCTCCCCCATTTAATGGTTTTTTTTAGTTCTTTTTAAAGAAATGCAGAAGAAAAGGTGTTTGTAAGCAACTTCCCGAATTATTTTTTGCCATCCATAAGTTTAGAGCTGCCTGTTTGAATATTTCCCAGAAAGTATTGTTCTTATGTGACAACAGGTCAGAAAGACTCTGCATTAATTACACTAACATATGGTTATTAACAGATTCTAGCTCAGGGAGCAATACTTTACAATGTTATCTTCCACATAGTCAGATGTTAGCCATATTGTCAGTGCTGGCAGCTATTGTTTCACTCATTTACTTCACAGAGCTAATTACTCCCTAATAATAACTTTACCTTGGAGTTTTTCACTTGCTTGTGCCAGCAAACCTGTTCACACTACATATGCTAATTATTGGCACTTATTCATTATGTTAAGATAGCTTTAAGTTCAAGCTGTGCAGCCTGGCTTTCGGTATGGAGCCAGCTGGCTGCAAAGTTCCACCTTTTTTTTTTTTTTTTTTTTTTTTCCCCTTCCTTTTTTTTAACTAAAGTCGTTAAAAGTTTTAATATGGGCCTATCTTGTTCTCTTTACAAGATTCAGCCATTCAGGAATTCAAGCTCATAGTTGGTTACTCATGGACAACTCCAAGTTTATAAGGAGCTCCTGGTTTTCTTTTAACTATTTCTCTGAGCTTGCAGTGAGGTCTTTTCTGTTAAGTGGGTTGTAAATTCATTTGTAATTGGAACTACGAGGCCATTTACCAAAATGGCCATTAATTTTGTTCATTCCCACTCCCAGTTCTGTCTCCATGCCTGGTACATCACTCATTACATTTTTCCCCTGGAAGTCTCAAGGCCTGTCTGTGCCTGGTGATTTTGGTTCTGTTTCTCTGTGCCTTTGGTGTCCAAGGGCCTGAAACATCAATGAGCTTTGTATGGATGGATTCACTGATTTGCCCTGGGATCAACCTAAGTACAGCAAATCAGATCATTCAGATTTGCAGCCTAAACCAGACAATTTTCATGGGATTTGGTCTATTACATCTTTCCAGAGTTCTCAATGATCCTTTTTCACACCCTAGAATAGAGCATATTTTCATAAAACCCAGAGAAATGTGGTGTCTTCTAAAGATAAAATACTGTCCTTGATTTGCATGAAGAATTTTATGAATACCAACTGAACATCTACAGGGGAATCAAAGACAATTGATGGCTGATCCTAGTTAATGTTGTGTATAGAATATGGGATTTTAAAAAACAGGCTGCTTCAGCTGTGATTCTTAGGGAGTCCTGTGTCACATCATCATCAGTGCTTTTCCACTGTCTGGTGAACTGGTCATTTGGTGGTGAAGTTCTAAATGAAACTGGTTTTATCCAAGATAAAGTGAATGTATGTGACATCCCATTCATTTTAGATCAGTAGAAAGAGGAGACTGAAATCTTCCCTATGTAAGAATTCAGTCCATAGAGGAAAAAATTACCTATTTCTGCCTCCCTGTGAGCTAAGAGTTTTGTCTTCTGTAAACTGTTGAGCTACCCTGACATTAGAACTAAAAGGGTTATTTTAAGCTGTGGTCTTGCTAATTTATTAGAAGAAAAAGTCTGCAGAAAACTGCCATTTGGCCATCTTATCTTCCTGGTATGCACATTGCATACATTAAGGTTTCTCTCCATGCTAGTTTCAGTATCAAGGAAAACGTGGATGAATTAGGTAAGATTATTTCAGAAACAGGAAAGATGAAATCTCTCCTCTTCTGTACATGTGTACCTCCTTCCACTGTCAGTATGATCGGGTTTTGCGTACCTCAGTGCAGAATTCGGCCATAAAATAGGAGAGAAAAAGCAGGACAACCAAAACTGAAAGATAAGATTGGATTCTGCTTCAGTACAATTCCAGTATTATCAATACAGATTTTGAATACAATTCTTAATAAAGCTGAAGTAAACAGAGTTTTAGTGGAGCCATAAGAGATGAACTTTACAGATCATATTGACATGAAAGAAACAACTCATTGTGTTTAGAGAAAGTTTGAACCAAACCCTTCAAACCGTGATACAACTTTCTCAGGAGCTGACCTTTCATGGGAGGCCAAGCCTAAATGCCAGATCTGATTTCACTGTGGAGATCTGGGATGGGACTTGGAATTTTGTGCCTTAGAGGAGTGTTAAAAGAGCCTTGTATCACTACTCAGGCAACCGCTGAATTTTTACCTTGGTGGCCTTCTGCTTTCTTGATAGACTTAAAACATGATGAAAGTAGCTATACCACCACAAAATATAGCTGTACAAAATATGGCTATATTTTGGTTTGTAGCAACAAAATATTACCCCTTTATCCAAGGAACTGAAGTGGCTTATGGCTGAAGAACCTGTACTGGGAAGCTGTAGGAGCATTACAGGGCTATGACTGGGAATCCTGGTTCTAAGAACAATGGGAACAGGAACCTGGAGAGCCTCTGTGGGCAGTTAGACTGACCTTCCAGTTAGTTTTCCCAGATTAGGCATGGTATTTCAGCAATGGTAAATGATAGCAATTAAGAAAAGACATGCAGCAAAAATGCTGTGACAAAACTCTTAGGAACTTGTTTGTTTTAAAGCTGTTTCCTCAAGGAAAACTGAGAGCGAGCATTTTTTTTAATTTTTTTTTTCCATTTTTTATTCAAAACTTAGTTCCTCCTCAGATATTTGGCACTCCTTAAAATCTGCTGGAGCCTGACGGACTGTTCTGGTATTCTTAATGCACCTGAGAGTTACTTCCCAAACATGCCTTTCCTTATGCTAGATCTTGCCAAGATCTTTTGTATAAGCCTCATTTGAAGTTTCTAGGACACAGTAGCGTGGCATGAAGGAGCCCTAGAAGAATTTTCAAAATATGATTAATACCTCTTTCTAAATCCCATATCACAAAAAGATCTTGGCCAAATTGCCTGTAATTCAGCTGCAAGTATGTTCTTTGACAGCTGACCACCTGTAAAGACTCTGGAGGATAAATGGCCTCTCCAGAGATAGGAGGAACTGGGAGAAAAAGTATCTAATCTAGGCATTTATCTCTGCTTTGAACTGTGCCCTCTGAATTCCTGGGTTTACAACAAAAAGCCAATCTTGCCTGTAGTTGTGGGCAGCCTGCCTGTGTTCTACATAAAGCCTGTGGGAGACCAGGAATTCTGTCCTGGACTGGTGCTCTAGGGAGGAGTTATTGACTTGCTTAGGAGAGATGTGCTACTTGCCACTTGTGTGTTTTGCTTTATATCTCCAACAAACAGCAATGAAACCTTTATGCTGCCTTATATTGTAGCATATTGTATGAAAGGAGCTTAATTTAAACATCTGTTTAAAAAGGTTTTGGAGTGGTTTAGGAGAGTTATTGGGGGTACATTTTTGAGTCCTTCTACCATTAAACTTTTTTGTACCATAGTCAAATTTACTTACATGGCTTACATGGATCAGCTTTTCTGTAAATAATGTTTTGATGGGAGTGTAATGTGTGGAGCTGCCTCAAAGCTACATGCATGTGCTGTGGGACATATTAGGAAGCTCTGAAAAGTATTTCTTTTAATAATCATAGAATCATGGAATAGTCTGGGTTGGAAGTGACCTTAAAGATTTATCTGTTTCCAACTTCCTGCCATGGCACCTTCCACTATCCCAGGTTGCTCAGAGCCCCATCCAACCTGGCCTTGGACACTTCCAGGGATGGGACAGCCACAGCTTCTCTGGGCAGCCTGTGCCAGGGCCTCACCAATCTCACAGGGAAGAATTTCTTTCTAATATCCAATCTAAACCTCTTCTCTGTCAGTGTGAAGCCATTCCCCCTGTCCTATCACTACATGCTTGTAAATAGCCATCTCCATCTTTCTGGCATGGTACTTCATAGAAACACTTCCATTTTACCTCTTACGGCCTGCAAAACAGAACAGCTCCAAAGTCCCTCTGGCCTAGGACTGGGCATTACTACATGAGAAGTTGGGAAGGGAAAGGCATGTGTCTGTCAATGGGCTGCAGAGAAAATACACTTCCAGGAGATGTGGGGCTGCAGGGTTCCATCCCCGCTCAGGAGAGCGCGTGCTGTGCGAGCGAAGCTGTCAGATGTACGTGCTAAGTGCTGTTTGTGCTCTGAGCTGGATTTTCCCCTGGGTAGCACCATCTCTCCTCTGGTACATGCCTGCCTGCTTTGCATATGCGTGTGGACTCCTGTGCACGGGGCATCTGTTTCGTGGGTACGGTGTGTATAAATATATGTGTAAATACCAGTACATGTGCACATACACACACATTTACATTTTGAAATAAATACCAGAAAGGAGGTTTAGAGATAGCTCCTCTCGTTCGCTCGTGTGATGTGTGAGACATGTGCACACACTTCTCCTGGAGAAACGTGTGTGTTTATGTGTCTGTGTGGGCACAGATGATGCATGTGTGGGTACAGAAATAGGCAAACATGCATCATGCTGTAGTGCATTAGGTGCACTCGAATCTGCAGGACTTGCTGTGAACTTTTTTTGGAATGTCAGCATAGAATTCTTGTAAAGATCATTAACTTAGTTATTCCTGCATTTTTCTGACTACGTATTGAGCATATTGAAATGTCATGGAGATTTAATCCAGTGGCTGAATCTAAGGCAAGTTAAGTCCCCGGGAAAATCAAGGTACACAGCTAGACCAGCCTGTGGGTGTGCTCTGCTAACCTTCCCTAACATTCAGTCATTTCAGGACTTGTCAGACCTTGTCAGATCGTTCTCTTGACCAGATGCTGTTCTAGGACAGAGCCAAATCACTGCAGCTCTTGAAAAAAAGGCTTCTAAGCTAAACTTCAGGCACTGCAGCACTTCTGGCTGTAAAATAAATATTGAAACCATTTGATTAACTGAAGATGCTTCTTCATGGTTCCTTAATGGCATGGTGGGAGTTTGAAGCTTGTCACTAATAGTGTCATGTGTGAAATGCCTTGCAATTGCTGCTGGGCACAGAGGTGAGTAAGCAGCATGTTTTCAGCCAAACCCGTGTGTCTGGACACATTGTTCAATTTGTTGCGTCAGGACATTCTGCCCTGCAGCCCTGGGGGACCCCAGGAAAGGCGTTTGCAGGCGGGACCTTGAAATAAGCGCAAGCTCAGCGTAATTGTAGCCAAAGGGTCCCGGGGAAGGAGAGTGTGTGTGCTCACAGACACAGCGCCCAGCTGTTCCGAGGAGGATTACCAGGGCTTTAATGGGGAGCACAGATGGAATCAGTACTATTGTCCAGAGTGTGCTGGGGCAGAGGCTAAAGTGTGAAGGATGATCAGCAGAGAGCTGATTGGAAAGGAAAAGGGAAAAAAAAAAAAAAAGTAAGAAAAAAGAGGAGGGGGAAATAAAATCCCCTTGTTCTCAAAAAAGCAAAGGGATTGATGCTCTCCAATGGGGAGGGTGAGGAGGAAATAGTTCCCAAAGCTTGCTTTCATGGTTAGCAGGCATTGTAAGGATGGCACAGGTCATGTGTTGTGTGCAGCTGTTTGGAGGTTCTTACAGAACTGTTAGGGACTTAGCAGGGCCCATTATTCAAGGCACCAAGGCAGTTTTACTGGATATGGACTACTGCAATTGTATAAGCTCTCCATTGTGTGAGTACTAATTTAGAGTGCTGCCATAAGCCAGCCATACAATCCAGGCTGCCCATGAATGAGTGAGTCATCCTGATGAAAAGGCTCAGAGCACACAGCTCTGACTTTTAGTCTTAAAGGGACCCAGTGTGTTCAGAATGGGTCACATTTTAGTGAACAAACTCGCTGCTGGCAAAATATTTTAGGCTCAAACTGCTAAAACAATGCTTTTCTTTTTGGAGAAAGGTATTGAACCCAAAGACTTTGGATAGTTTTTCATTTCCCTTACCACACCTTAGACATATCTCTACTTACTGATTTTTTTAATGAGATACTGAAGGGTTAGTAATGTGCTTGTATAAACATTACAGGTTTCAAGGCCACTCAGTTAGCCACCAGTTTATGTCCTGAACCATTCCTTTAAGGTGCCAAGGAGCTCCATGATTGTTTTATTAAAAAGCATTTGGCTGCAGGAAGGCAGCTGATATTTTGTGAATGATGTCCATGCACAGATAGAAACGTGTTGTTGTATTGCATCACTGTCTTTTTATTGCCTTTCCTACAAAGGACATGACAACAGTATTAGTGATAGCTCAGGTTTCAGCTTTTCTATTTTTCAGATTCTGTGCTGCTTTAGTGTGCACTTCTGAGCTTCATGTTAGGGATGGTGAGCTCTCTTCACAGAGCAGGGAGACAAAACAATTCCTTCTCTAGCTGGGGACCAAGGACAAATGATCCAAATCTCAGGCCCAAGAGCACAAAAAACGTGGGCTGAAGAGAGAAAAACAAGAAGGGTGGGACTTCATGGGCTAAAGCTGGAACTGGACAATGAACTCC
This sequence comes from Vidua chalybeata, assembly GCF_026979565.1. Classification (NCBI taxonomy): domain Eukaryota; kingdom Metazoa; phylum Chordata; class Aves; order Passeriformes; family Viduidae; genus Vidua; species Vidua chalybeata. The sequence goes on along the minus strand of NC_071534.1, from coordinate 9,829,262 downwards.
AATATGCGAATGGAGCAGAACTGATCAAAGTGAGAGACCCCACGAGCGTTTGTGCATTTTGGGACCATTTTGATTCATCTTGGGTGCAGCCCTGGTGGATCCATTGAGGAGATCCTTTTAATAAATCCCTGCTTTATTCTGTAACTCTGTCCAGCCTCTGTTCTAGGGCAGCCTTCTCAGGGCATCATTAGGAACCCTAACATAGTTGCAACTCTTTTGGAAAGGTATTTTTCTGTAGAATTCTTATCTGAATGGCTTAGGGTAACATCAAAAAAGAGAATCTGCTCTCTGGTAGCAGTAGTCTACCAGACTACTGCTGGTATAGAGCATCCAAATGGAGAGACCCAGAAGCACTTCTGGAGTTCCCATGCATGTCTTGTCCAGATACTCTTTAGACAGACCCTTTAAGAGCCTTGGATCTGAAATTTTGAGGGATCTGAACATGCACAGCAACTGCTGGTGTGATCTGGGAACTTTGTGTTTCTCCTCTTGTGCCTGCCCTGGATCTGCCCTAGGTTAAACACCTCAATGCTGAGCTCCTGCCCAAGGGTCACTGCAGTCCAGAAATGAGGCAGAGGAGCTTTGGCAGCACCCCAAAGGTGCCTGGGGCACAGTGGCTGGGTTGTGAAGGGCAGTGCCTTCCTTTCCCACAAACACCAGTTAATAAATGGGGATAGTCCTTTTTTTTTTTTTTTTTCTTTCTTTCTTTCTATTTTTTTTTTTTTTTTTTTTTTTTTTTTTTTTTTTTTTTTTTTTTTTTTTTTTTTAATGAAGTGTCCTGGTGAAAGCTTAAGCAATTGAAAGACCTGGACTGGGACTTCTGTGTCGTTATTGCAATTCCCACTGTGTCTGCCCCACCTCATGAGAGACAAGGCCTGTCTCCTCGTCTGCTGAAACTGGGCTTTAAGCAAAACAAGATGTACTGCTCATGTCATAAATGGAGGAAAAAATAGGTGTCTACAATTATAATAATAGCTCAGTGTCCTGCTGGTGAGGACACAGGACAGAACCTGTGTTCTGCTCCTTAGATGCTTTGTCCTTTTTTAAAAAAAAATTAATTACATTAAATTATTATATAAATATTAAAATGAACGATTTTTTTTTCATTGTTTCTGCTGAGTGCCATCGGGATCAATTTGTATTGACTTCAGCAGAGCAAGGATTCAACACAAAGTTCCTACAAGTCAAATTTTGCCCTTAAAAAAATTATGATTATTACAAAGTCCCTTTTCTGAGCTGAATACTTCTTAAAAGCTAAAGGCATTTAAAAATCATTTATTACTTGATGTTTTCATCATGTTTACTGCTAGTTTCCTTTCTGATCTAACTGTCAAATTAAGTTTATTGAGTCAGTTTTGTTTAATTAGTTTAATTTTACTCGTTCAGCAGCACTGCCAGAGTTGTACTTTTTAGATTCACAACTCTGAATGAAAATATTCCCAGTGACTGGCAAGACAAAACAAAAAACATGAGTGGAAATGGAATTACTAAAATATTTATATTTGCTTGGGTAAAATGCTTCCAGAATTGAAATTTGGAGCAGAAAATTTGTAAGGATCCTGATAACTTGGCTTGCTAACTTAAATCCATTCCTGCTGAGGTCTCAGAACTTCTGTTCACTTTATTGGGAATCAGGTCTACCACACAAAGCTTGGTGAGTGTTGGTCTTTCCATAGAAGCAGTGCTAGGAATAAATCAATTGATAAGAAAATTCCTTTTATTACTAAAGACAAATGGATGGCTTAAGAGCAGAACTTAAACAAAGCCTGACTGCCCAAGGTTTATGCCTAGAAGAGATGGATAATATCACTAGTAGTAATCTCAGAGCTTTTTCAGTGCTCCCTTGCATCCTTCTCTCCCAGGCACATCCCATCTACCTCTCCCTCCAGTGTGCACATGCACAATTAAAAGCACTCAACAGGTAAAGATGAATATGCCAATAGAATGTGTTGCTAATAGTTTATTTTCATTAATGGGGAGTATGTGGAAGCACCCCAAAGAGATGCAGGGAAGTTATAATAGATAAGAATCTGCTCACTGCCTTTATGGAAGACAATAGATTTTGTGAATATTCTGCTTCCTCTCCAGGCAGCAAGCTAGTATGGTTAACCAAAATTGTTGAGTAATTGTTCTGTGGTTGAGAACAAAATGCTGAATTAAACTGTTCCCAGCACAATAATTGTGTGATTACAGCATTTATGTTGCTGGCCAAAAGAACAGTCATTAGGTTTGGAAGACTTACCAAAACCACAGTCAGAGGGAAAAAAAATGCAAATCACATGTTAATTGTCCTCTAATACCTATAGTGGCTTAAAAATTGATCTAAGAGTATGATATGTGTATATTTAAAGGCAGGCCAGAAAAAAAAAGATTGTACATTCAAGAACTACTTCAGACTAGGAAGAAAATACCCAAAGATTATTCATTTTCATTATGCTGTGCTTTCCCCCCTCTGGTGAGATCCTGCTTTTCATGCATTATGCATGTGTTGTGCTCGTGAATGCTGCTCTGTTTTGCCCTTCTGCACACCTGTCAGGGATGGTCTGGGGCTGGCAGGTGGGGCTGCCACGCCCAGCCATACCTTGGGCCACGCCCATTGAAGCAGCAGTATGGAGGGGAGGCAGGCAGCAAGTGTTTATCTGATTGCTGTGATCCACTAGGGAAATTTAAAACTGATTTATGATGATAGGTGCCCTTGTGAGGTAGGCAGTTTTCTTCTCCACTGCATTGTCTATATCTACAAGTGCCAAGAAAACAATTGTATATAGTCTTCTTTTTTTCTTTTTTTTTTCCCTTTTTGTGGTTTTTCTTATATTTTTAATAATAAAAGGGGTGGAGAAAGACAAGGAGGAAGTGAAGGTGACAGCAAAGGAGAGAAAGGTACAATGTTTTGGGCAATCAAAATATTTGTACGTGCAATTTAGTGGAGTAAAAAGCTGCAGAATTTGGCTAGCTGCTTTCCTGGATGTACACAGAAATCAGATGATGAGATGTCTAAATTTTATCACTCTATCTGCAGTTAATTGTGCTTTAACTGTATTGCTGTCACTAGATTGTAGGCACAAAATTAGAGACTGTCTTCAGCCCTATTCAAAAAATGTTCCCAAACAAAATCCTTGTGAATAACATTTTTTTATGAGGATTTTGGTAACAAGGGTACAAAAAGCATCAGGGCATGAATGGAAGAGTGGTGACGTATCTGCTGAAATAGTATTTGTTCTGCAACTTGAGTCTGTTTTGCTTTTGAAATCAAACTTTTGATGGCAAACCTGAACTCTGCCGAGGAACAATTCCAGTGGCAGAAGAGACAGTCAGAAACAAGTCTGAACAGCTGAGAGATTGAAAAGAGGTCTTTATTATGCATGTCCCTGGGCAGTAATTAGTGGCTGTCCAACACTAAAGCTGTGTTTGCTGCAAGGATTTCTAATCACATGTGGTCAGAGTTTTCCTGGCCATTTGTTCATCATGCGGGGATTTTTAAGATCTTACAGAAAGCAGTGAAATTCAATATACAGCAGTAACAGTGATGATGATAATAATAATGATAATATATTGTCTTCAGAAAAGAATGACACTGAGTTGTTGTAACTACTTGTGCTCCGAAACGGATGTCACTGGAGACCACGCTTACCCTGAAACATGTATCTGATTTAATAATAATAAAATTGGGGGAAGAAGAGGGGTCATTCAAAGGGTTTAGTCAGTGGATTTTAGTCTAAGGTTTTATGAGCAGACCCAGTTCTACAAGAGCCTACACTGATCAAACCACGAAGGATGTTTTTTTCCCCTGTAGTTCATTAGTTTATATACAGTTTTATTCACTACATCCCTATTTAAAGAAGGCAAGAGGAGGTAATGACTTTTAGTGCAGACACTTTTTTTTTTAGTCCTTTAAGTCTATTTTTTCTCTCTTTTTCTAGATAGGATGATTTTAAGTGGATGACTTTGATAAGACTTTCTTGTTTGTTTATAGCATTGCACTATTGAGCAGCTGAATGGGTTTTGAATTTCTGCCCACTACATGATATTAAATAAGCCCTATTTCTTCCCCATCGCCTACACACTGAAATTGCTTTATTTTTTTTTTTTAATTAATTATATTCCATTTGTCAGAGAGATACTGAGTGAAAAATACATCTTGAAACCTTAGGGGTTTGTTGGAAAGAATACCCTTAGCATTGTGTCAGAAATGAGGTCATGGGACTGGCTATCATGTCTTAAGTGCAGTGGTTTCCTAATTGGAGCTGTTCTCCCTGTTTCAGTTTAAGAATCTGGGGTTTTGGAACAGGAAAAATACTGCTGTAATTTATACATCAAAATTATTAGTTACTAGTGTTTGAATATATTATGGAAAAATCAACAAGGGGTAAAGGGAGAGGTTTAGCAGTTGGCCTTGAGACAGATGCCTCTGAATAACTTCAAATGACAAAAAATACCACCTTTTAAAGTGTAATGGCATCAGCCGTGCTCTTGCCACCCATTTCTTGATCTTTTCAGGAAAATGCACTAAAGAAATCTTTTGTGAATTGGCTCACTCCCCAAAAACTGCATTACTTCAGTCTACACATGAGTAAGATCCATGGTTAGAATAAATTTAGAAAATATTTAGAAACAATTTGGATATTATTTTAGAAAATAACTTAGATTTAATTACTTAAGCTGCATTCTCAACCTGAAAACCATTTTGGGCAGTTTTATAGCTGAGCCTTTTATGGTCCCGTTTGCATCCTTTGCACGCCAATTCTGATCCTTCCCACCCATTCCTCCATGTTTTTGTAGTCTAGCCATTGATTTATAATTTTAAGATTTGCAGAGTCAAGCTTGAAAAAACCCTGTGCTCCTACAGGAAAAGTCCTCTTGATTCCACACTCCTCCCTGGAGCACTCGGACATCCTCAAATAGAAACATCTCCTGTTAGCAAAGCTGCCCTGTGTGCTCTTCCCTGCTTCCTCTGCAGCAGTGCCTCCTACCAGACCTGCTTTCCAGAGCTCCTCTGACAGCAAGCCATGATGCTCTTGCACAAAAACTTTGGATCTGGTAACACTGAGAGCACTGAGTCACTAAAGAAGTGACTCTGAAAGGAAGAATGGAGCGCACATTCTTCTCTCTCTCAGGATTTTTCATAAAGGTGCACAGAGAGAAGAAAGAGAAAACAATTTCTGCTCCTTGTTTTTCTCATGTAAAATGTATTTAGAGAATTGTTTACCTAGAGTAATTACTTGATTAAATTCTAGTGAAAATTGTTTGAGCCTGATGGCCAGTCAGACCCACCTGTATCTAGACTCTCGAAAACTGAGTCACAAGTTAGTAGTGAGTTAGATGTGATAGTTAAAGTAAGTATGTAGTTTCAGTATCTTCCTTTATATAGTATATTAATATATTATAGCATAGTTATAATAAAGAAATCATTCAACCTTCTAAACTAGAATTAGACATCATCATTTCTTCCCACTGGGTTTGCTTACATTTTACAATGAGCACACACATGGCAAAACTCAGCCACTTCAGCCCTTTTAACCAGAATGTAGGAAATCAGAAGGAAAATTACACAGATGACTTCTGAAAGGCCGCTGTCAGCAGAGACAAGGGAGGTATATTGCTTTGTATCCCTGATTCTTCCTGGCATGTACAAATAAGCCCATAGTTGATTATATTTTGAATAACTGAACCCATCTATCACAGATCAGCTAACTGTAGAAAAGAGTACATGTGCTGCTCAAGGAATTATCCTACATGCTGTCTTCTAAATCACATCAGGAAACCTCACACCTGTTTTCTTTTCCCTGACAAATGTTTCACTGGATAGCTTTCTGCTGGAGCCATCAGCACTAGCCCAGAGCTCATTGGGGAGAGCATTAGCCAGGCATATGGAAACTGTGCTCTGTCATATGCTGCAAGGTAGCACCAGGCATTCATGGAAATGCAGAGATTTTCCACTTTGAAGGAAATGACTTTGTGGATTAACTCTTGATCATGACAGTTGCACTTAGGAGCAACTTGCTGGTAGCCAGCAAAACCAGAAATAGAGAACAATACAGCATAAAAATCAGCAGTTTTGACAGCCAGAAGTTTGTAGCAGATTTCCCTTACAGTCCTGGTTTATTCTTCTAGGAAGGGTGCTAACATTTAAATAAGGTGCTTAGGTGCTTGGAAGCTATGCCAAGAGAAACTCAGTGTTTGTGTGAATATTAGGTAAGGTGAAATAAGATGATTTGGCCAAAAACTGTGGTCATCGTGCCTCAAAAGCCCATTCGCTAACTTCAGACTCTTCATGAAACAAGTAGCTCGATCCACCAAACAATGAATCTTTTTCTCTTATAAAAATGAAAAAGCAAATTATTTTTAATGTTGCTCTTGAGCTGGGATTAGAAAGGGTTCTTTCGAGAGCTGGGTTTAGAAAGGGTTCTTTCGAGAGTGCACTTCAGTCTTCCAGTGTAGCTGTTACCTGAATTACAGTCACTTGCTCTGAAGGTCCTGATTGGCCAGAGAACCCCACTCACTGGAGTATTGTGTAGTCTGGAGCAGCCCTCCCTGTGTGAACTCTTAGGCTTTTGTCTTAAAACAGCTGCTTGTTGGAATGAATTCCAGTTTATGTACTTTTTATTTCAGGTAGTCACTTCAGCTAGGCTGTTTGTTCCAGTACCTTTGTGGCAAAATTTCCCTTAACAAGCTAAGTTGCACAAGCATGAATACTTGCTAAACCTCACCCCAGTGCAAAAAAAGTCATCTTGCTGCTTTTCTCTCTTCTCTATGTTTCTTCCATACTAGATCAAATATTTAAAAAAATGTTTTGAAGTTCTTTATTTTAGTAACAGAAAGGAACAAATGAACAACAAATGATCTGCCTTTTTCCTTTGGAAGTGTCCAAGGGTTGTTCCTTAATGTGAAAGGTCCTTTTGGCTTCTGTCCTGCCGAGTGCTGCTGGAGGTTTGTCTGTCAATGTTATATTTTGTTCTGTGGCATGAACTGGAGGAGGAAAGCCTTGGAAGGAAGTTATCAACATGGAAACAGCTACTGTCTGTATTACTTGGCAGTTTAAGACGTTTTGCTGCTCTTTATTTAAAAAGGCTCTGTGTGTTAATTTACATACTTTATGGTGAGATGTATTTGAGATGGATGCTGGTAGTGACACCCAGGCTCTCTTGCAGGACTGAGCAAAGGTGGAAAGTTTACAGCCTGAAAAGCCCTGCTTTTTTAAAATGAAACGTGCTTATGTATTTCCCTGAGATGCATTTCAGTTCTCCTGAAAGTTTGTTCCTTGTTTCTTCCATGTGCCAAGTTGCATACCGATTAGGGATTGTCTCCATAGTCCATCAAACAAATCATTTTTTCCACACCATCACTCCAAGTAAAGCTGTCCTGTGACAGAGTTGTAATGGGGAGCCAAGTAAAGCTGTCCTGTGACAGAGTTGTAATGGGGAGCCTGTTTTAGGTGTGGGTGATGGAGCTGTCTCCCTAAATCCCCTAGTTCGTTCTCCTTAAAAGATCAGCATTGTGAGAGCATGTTTTCTGCCAGCAGTATCACTGCTTGCAAACAATTGTGGGAGCGGTGAGAGCTGCTGAGTGAACTCAGTTGTTTGGACAGGACAAATTTTGGTAAGTTCTGGTTTGAATTGTCTGAGCCTCATACACATCAAAGGGAAGAATATTTAGGGCCCATATCATCCACTGCAGAAGAGCTTACAGGTGGTGATTAGGAAGAAAAAATGCAACTCTACTTCATGCCACACAGCTTCTGCTTTGCATCCTGGACATTCAGTGAGCACCCCATAAACAGGCACCTCAGACTCAGTAGGAAGAGGGATCATTCCATAACCTGGATAGGCAGGGCTTCCTGCTGTGTAGGCTCAGGACATGCTTATGTCAACTCAGGGAACTGATACAGAGAAGAGAAAAACATTTTCTTTTCTTATTTTAAACATCACTGAAAGGGAAAATAGCAGATTGTAGTTATATGGGGACATATATTTTTATTTCCCTTAAGATAGACATGGGGAGGGGGGTGAGGTAGAGAGAAAGAGGGCCAACACACGTGCTAATTAAAGAATCCAGTCCTTCAGCAGAGTGTGTGTCACTGAGAGCCAAGTGTTTCTGGAGGAAAGGGGACAAATGCAATTAAACATGTCATTTTTGAAGGACAGATTTGTGTTGCTGCATGTGAAATATGCATTGCATTCTTCCCTAAACAGTAGAAGAGATGCTTAACTTACAAACAAGTCACAAGCAAGGAGATATTCATACAACAGTTTGAAGTTAATCAAATCATTCATGTGCATACACTGTTCTAGGAATGAAAAATCTGAACTTATTTGAGGCAGCTGAGAATAACTCAAATGAAAATAAAAATTAGCCACACTTCTACATGAAGAAACCATGTAAGAGTCCATTTCAGCAAAGATGCTCATGCAGCTCCTGAAGGGCATCTTCTGAACAGTTCAGGAGTAAAGTACTGTGCAGAGTTTGGTCAGGGTGTAGAGAAGAGAGAGTTGCTTTTAGCAGCTGCTCTTACCCACACTGAGTAATTCGTTATCCATCACCAGTCTCACCAAAAGGAACACAATTGCTTCTGAAGAACTAGAGGTGGGTGCTTTAGCAGTATTTGCCCCTCAGTGGAAAATGTTATATATATATATACAGATGCTGGGAAATGCATTGAGATATTTACCTTGGAGAGAGGAAAACTTATATAAAAGTTGATGCTAATAAATATGTAATGAACAGCTGCGGAAATGAAATTGGGGGAAGTGTATGAAGAGAAAATAGATAGAACTAATAGCAGCTGCTATTTTAGGGGCTTAGGTTTGCTGAAAGTATGGATTTATGTTACATGAGAAATGGTGTAAGCCTTCTAGGTTGAGCAAGAGTCATGTGCGAGGGGAAACTCTGAACTTTAAAGATTCCGTCTGGATGCAGGGGCATAAAGGACGAAAATAAGGTCATGCATGCTTCCCTGATTCTGGCATTCTCTAAGCCACGGATGTCTAATTTTGCAATCTTAATGTTGCTTTAAACTATTTTTCCTGTGTAGCTATTTACATAGTGACCCAAAGCACACATGACTTTTTACAGAAAATAGAACTGTAGTTGTCAAGTGTTTGCAATCTAAATTTGTGGAAGTCACAGCAGGAGCTAGTAACAAACAGTGGGGGTAACTGTTAAAAACATACTGCTTGGTGCTTAGGTAGCTGTGGTAACCATAGTATGTTCCTAAACGTAGATAGGAGAGCAGAATTTAGGTGGAAATACTACAATTATAATGAAGCTGAGAATCCTGGAAATATTAACTGTGACTGTGTTGAATGCAATGTCTTTGTGTGGTTGGATTTGTTATGGTCAAGTCATAAAGGACACGCACAGATTTGTGAAGATGCTGGCCCAGGCTTCAACTGCTTGAATCGGTTCCGAGTTTGCCAACAAATTCCCTTTGATATGGTAAGCCATTTAGGGCCAGATTTTTTAGAATAAAGATACATTGAGGCACTTTTCAAAATCAAAAATCTCTGCAGGCTGTGGGTGTCCCAGTTTCCCACTTGGACATTAGATTTACTATGAGTTGCTTGTCATGTGCTCATACTGGTTTTTGCATTGGTAAGTTCTTTAGGGGTGGTCTCTGTTTTGGATTTCCAGTGGCAGCTATGGAGGTTTCCTGGTGTGGTGGTTTGACACTGGCCAAGCACCAGGCACCCACAATAGCCACTCACTCACCCTCCCCTGCCACAGCTGGGCAGAGGAGAGGAAAAAATTAATGAAAGGTTCACAGTGTGATCAGTTGACACAGTGGCAACAGTATGAAAAACCAGGCCTTGGAAGATTGTGTCTGTATCCTCCAGACTAACATCATAAAGTAGATAAGTTACAAGGTGAAATTTTTAGCTTTTTAAACCCATTGGAAATTTTGTGAGGATTTAAAATACAGTTTTCTCCTTTAGGATAGTACAACTGAGAAGAGGTCATCACGTAGAGAGGCTGGCCAGCGGAGAATATTGACAGCTGTGTGAATTATTAGATTGTTGAAGAGGTATTTCTTTTTATGGACATATGTCCATTAGGAGAGCAAATTGAAGGGCCTGGAAAATAGCCCTGATTTGCAGTCCATTATATTCAAATTAGAAATGCAGTATCAAGAAGTTACAACCCGGAAACCATTGGAAGGTGTGTAATCTATATAATAAAAAACATTTGTGAGATTTAAGTGATGTAGTAATACCTTGAAAAGAAAAAAAAAAAAAAAAAAAAGGGAAACACCTTAGATGTAAAACTCAGAAGGAGGGCCTGTATTCAATGCCACTTGAAGCAGTTGTATCCTAGCAATTCCAGTTAATAATTATAATAAACATAACGAGTTAAAATGTAGTAGTTAAATGAGCCATAAAAATGAAGAGTCCATAATTTGTATGATATTGTGTCAGGTAATCGGATTAAAATAAACTAATGTTTGCATTTATTTGTGTTTAGGAGAAAATGAAGTGTAGCTGAGTGCTGCTACATACATTCCATCCTGGAATGAAAATCACATTGTTTTGACTGTGTTATTTCTATATCCATGCAAACCATCCTCATCACTCCATAGTTTTTACCTCCCTAATGCAAATAGGGTTGTGTCATTTGAAATTAGGGGCTATAAGGCCCCTTGGAGAGTCAAAGAGGAGCAGCAATTTGAAAAAAAAAAAAATGAAATGCAGCAATCAGACTTAGGAAGAAAGGGCATTTTCCTGGTAAATGTTTTCCTAAATGGGAATTTTTCAGTGTGGTGTTTTGCTCATGTGTTTGGCAGTCACTTGGAATCAAGTGCAGACTTAAGCTACATTGTGGGCTTGGCAATGACAATTTGTGTGTGTGTGGTGCTTTAGTTATATTAGCCCTGGAGGCAGAGTTAACACTTGCAGTGGGACAAGAGTATTTGCAGTCATCAGAGAACTTTGCAGTCAGCTTCAATAACATCACTCCATTTTTTTCACTTTTTTTTAACATTTTTTTTGGCAGCAAAGCACTTAGTAGAACCATCTGTCTTTCTATTAGTGTTTTTGAGTCCTGTTTTGAAGCTTCTTCGCTTGGCAAAGTCACTTTCATCCTTGGAAACCATTTAAAAAAAAAGTTCCGTGGCTTTTTGCCGAAGAAGAGTACTATGCAAAAATTCCGCATGGCTGTTCATTTTTGTTCTAAAAGAATACAGTTACTTTGTCTTTGTCTTTAAAAAAAAAAAATTAAAAAAAAAGCAAACCACAAAACCTCAAACAAAACGAATGAAAAATAAACACGTGAAGAAAAGGCAGGTATTGGACAGCTCTAGGAAAACTGCATGCAGATAGAGAACAAATCACATTTTATATGTTTTTTTCTCCCATAATTCAGTTGAAAATATGTATGCCTTCTAATTAGCAGGATCAGAATAGAAAGACAAATATTGAAGTAACAAAAAATGGATCAAGCTGGTTCAGTGAATGGAGCTACATCTACTCTGTCTTTCAGCCCCAATCTTAATCTCCCACTGCAAGAATTTCTGTCAACAGTGCTCTTGAACTCTATCCCTGAAAATTGTTTCAGACTATACAGACACAGCACACACAGGGGTGTTGCCAGCTCCAGGCATAAATTGAAAGGGATGGTAATCCCAAATTTTGTATCACTATTTTGCCTGGTAACAGTGTTGGCTGAACCAAGACGTGGCCTGGATTTTAAGGAGATTAAATGAAAATAGAATTAAGTGCAAATGGTGTATTCTGAACAGAGGCAGCCAAGGGCTGGTGCAGGTTCTCTTTTGCCAGTTCTGCTGTCAGGCAGCAGTGTAGGGAGTAACACCTCTTGCACCCCTCAGCATAGAAGGTTGTCTGTTGATACTCTGATTTTCTGAGTTACTTAAGGCCACAAAATAAATTGTAGTTTTCAAAGATGTATCCATCTCCGATGCCTCAGCTTTACAGCACCACTAAAATGTAGATGAGCTCTCTTAAAAACTGAGCCAGTCCTTCTTCACTGACTGATCTGGTCAGTACAGTGGGGGTTTTAAATTTAATCTAGTCATTCAGCATTTTAATCCAGCAAACTTTTCGTTTCTCATCTGTGTGAAATACAGAGACAGCTTCCATTTCTATCAATTATAAAAGCTATTAACGGAACTGGGTAAAAGCAACAGCAGTAGACATTGTGCCATGGCCCACTTCCAGCTTTGATGACTAATTTCTGCATGGCTTTAGTCCCCTGCAGTATCCACTTACAATATAATATTTTCCACTTCCTGACTTGCATGGTTGTGTAGAGTTGCTGTGCAAAGTTGAACGCCTAACACTTCAGACATAGATGTTTTATTTGTGAATAAAGGGTCTCAGCCTTTTTTCTGACCATCCTAGGACTTTATTTTTCCACATTTACAAATAAGTGCACGTGTATGAGCAGAAAAATAGCATTGGCTGTGCTGTGTGCTACTTATGCACTTATTTTTCCTTTCTGAGGAGGTGACTTTGTGTTTGGGCTTAGTCAGGGTGAAAACTACTGTCTGAAACAGATACTGCTACACAGTTCAATAAAAGAGAAGAAAGTACCCCCCTACAGCCAGAGATAAGTGAGTCATCATGAACTGTGGGGGGAATAATTAAGTGGGATATAGATATACCTTAGTGGAATATTTCAGATTATTTTGGATTCATGTAATTCATATGAAGTGCTTGGTAATGAAGATGAAGCTCAACAGTTGATGCTGCTGGAACACCCCAATATGAAGAGGTGTATTCAGACCAGACCTCTCAGATGAGAAGTGAAAGAAAGCATATTGCCAGACATTGTCCCCCCCCAAAAACAATTCTGTGTTTGATTTTCCCTCTCCTGTTCAGCAGGTCCAGGGTCAGCTGCCTCCATTAATGATTCCCGTATTCCCTCCAGACCAGCGAACCCTAGCAGCAGCTGCACAGCAAGGATTCCTCCTTCCTCCTGGCTTCAGCTACAAGGCGGGATGCAGTAAGTCCTGGAGATTTTTTTAGCTGGAAGTGGGTATTATAGGGCACAGTTTCATGCCAGTCTGTATAAAAATAACACCTTATCGATGGACAAAGCCATTAACTTGCAGAGATGAGTGTGAAACAGGGGATTAGTTGTTACAGTATGAGAAAAGCTTGTCAGAGATGAAGGATGTGTTTCTACATAACAGCCAAACATCTGACAGAAGAGGTGGATTTGTGCACCTTCTCTCTGACAGGTCTTTCTGACAAGTGAACATACTCATGACCACAAACTTGCATCTGAAGAGAAGCTATTTGAAACTTCCCAATAAATTTCAACACTGTTGTAAGAAAACATGTTTTTTCCTGAAGCAGACTGCTTGCTATTTGTGAACTGAGGGCCTATTCTAGTCTCTTTCTTCACACAGAACTCACATTAATCTCAACGGAGGTTCTGCACAGAGATCAAAGATAGCATATGCCTTTCAGTTTGATGGACTAACACAAACTCTGAGGATATTTGTGAGAGCCTAACACTTAAAAATATAGCATCTACTTTTTTAATCTTTGAAAGATATGTATTGTTCTCTACATTCTGCAGATTTTTTTTTATATTTTATTTAAGCCTTCTATAGGATTTCATCTTCCTGTCAACATGATGAGAATAAATACAAGTCAAGAAATAATGAAGGAACTTTCTTTCTGTGAATAAACTTAACTAGAGCATAAATTTCGTAGACTTGTGTTCCTGCACTTGTAGAACTCTTTTGCCATCAGTTTTCTACTGAGTTATCTGGGACTTGCTTGTTCTACTCTTCTGTCTCTAGTATGGGTGTTTGTTATGTCCATGTCACTGTATCCACTGTATCTGTATCCTTGACTAACTCATTAATTCATCAGTTGGTCTGAGTTACTCAGCACTTGCCACTGCTGCATTTTTGTAAACTTAGAACATAAAAAGATTTCTTTTGTTAAGTTGGCTTAGCCCACAATTTCAAATTTCTTTCAGCTTCTGAACATCACAGACACGGTGCTTGAGCACTAAGTCAGTTTCTTTGGCCACTAACACCTTTTCCTGATATTTTACAGACTGGGACCACTATTGCAAATACTGTTCCAAACACTTCACATCCCTCAGCAGCTGCAGTGCCAGAACATAGTCTCATTCAATTCTTCCAGTGATTTCACACACTCAGTCTCTCTCGGCTGGGAGAAGTAGTGATTCACATTACAGAATGTGTAGCTGTGAGCCACGCTGGATATGAATGCTACCATAACTGTGGGTCTGGAAAAGGTCAGCAGAGCACACCGTTAGACATATCTGGCAGATGATATTATTTCCATGGTAGTGGAGGCCAGTTTGGATAGAAGGAGTTGAGGTGGTTTTTTCCCTTCTTTGTACTGCGTGCACATTAACTCCATGATAGTTCTGTAGTTCCTCACATCTATGAAATAGATGTGACGTTACGTGTTTGTGTAACCCTGAAAATTGAAAGGCAAAAAGAGCAAAGTTTCTGCTGCTTCTGGCAGTAAGGCTTGGAATTAACAGTGTGCCAAGATGTAGGACTGAGCAGGAGCCAGTGGAAAAAGACAGCTCTGTGTTTGGTGGTTGCCTGGCATGTTTGGCTGAGTTTGACTGAGAAGCTGAGGAGAAGTGATCAGTGGTCCAAAGGGTTTCTTCCTTTCACTCACCATCTAGAGTAAACAAAAACTCACATACACATTTAGGTACACCTGGAAAGCTTCACCTAGCTGCCTTCAAACCACAATCTGTTCACATCAAGTCATGTTTTTGACAGACCACTAAAACATATTTCTCCCATTTTTTTGCTTGCCCTACTGTGTATCAGTCCGCTTGGCAAAGTCTATAAACCAGAGAGCTTTGGATAAAATTTTGTTAAGCAGCTGAGTGATTTAGGAGACTAAACCTTCCTCTTAAGAGTGGCAAAGACACTAGGATCTAAGTCTTAGGGGTATTTACCAAATTCTTGTAAATTCTTGTGACTGCAAACTTTAGTGTAGTCACCTGTGCTGGCTCGAACTGAGCTGAAGTGAGTTTTAGTACCAGCACTGTACTGCAACAGAGAATGTACAGCAGACTAATTTGCTCAACTTCTGGATGTGTTAAATTCCTGATTTTCATTGAGTTTGCTTTTGGGAGCAAAGCCTTCCTAGGAACTTCTGAAGACCTCACCAGCATCATCTGTACATGACTGCCATTCTATGTTTTAAAATTAGTTTATGTGTCTGTTGAAAATGGAATCTTACTTCTACATCTTCCTAGTCCTTTTGGAAAACTTGCCCTTCGTTCTGGACTGATTGCATTTTTCAGAATTGTTTTCTGTGGCTGATTGATGGAAATTCTCTAGTGATGATTCTGTTATTTATTAGAATTAACAACCTGCAGATAGGAATGATAAAAAAACTCCATGTGACTATTCGGTTTCATTCACAAAGAACAAAAAGCTATGAAAGTTTTCATATACTGTTCCTCAAAAAAAGAAGAGAGATTTGAAAATTTGGAGGAGAAGGAAGAGAGAATTATTGCAACAACCAGTATTTTCATTACTAGCTAGTGGTGCAGAGCTCCTTTGAATATCTGTTGGAGACACATTCACAGGGAGATTTCTGCTGCTCTGCACCTTGCCCCTGTGACAAGTCAGGCCTCCAGAAGGAGAAATATGGGCCAAGCTTCCTGGTTAGGCATTCTCAAACTTGCTCCTGTCCAGGCTGGGGCAGCAAGGACTCTCTGTTAAAATTGCTTAAAGTGAGGTGGTTCTTTTTCGTGGAAATGTGTTGGGAAGGGATTAAAGAAGCAGCCTGGTCACAGTGATAACCTTTGCAGGGGGTTGTGGTTGGAGTTGTTGGCCTCTTCAGCCAGCCCAGCTAGAATGTGTGATCAAGGCTCAAGGTGTGCAAAAGAGAAGAAATAATGAATAGCTGTACTGCTGTTTTACTTTCATTCAGCTTAGATAACAAAGCCTAATTTAAGTTATTCAGTGCTTTCTGATCCACCTGTACCTCCCAAGAGAGGGTGAAATGAGTCCCCCAATGGTTTCAGTGTGTGAGTAGGAGGGTTCCTGAAGCAGTGCTTACCAACGGACTCATGACTCACCAGACAGAGGCTGGAAAAGAAGAGCGCTGCTTTCTCTACACGTACTTTGTTTTCTGAGCATTTAGACTGAAGAGAACACAAAAATGATTGTAACAGTTATTAGCAGTGGTCCATTTAGACTCCTTCCATGGCAGATACCTAAGGAAGAACAGGGCAGAAGTGTACTGATACTTCATCCCCCATCCACTGCCAGGTTGCAGGGACCTTCTAACCCAGTGGTGGCATCCGTGTGAGATGTGTTACTGAAAACAAAGAGATTTTCTCTGCTTGGTTCCAGCCTGATGGAAAACATTCTAGAGAGATGAAATGCTCAAAAAAATCCAGCAATATCAGTCTCTATTATGTGCAGAGCAAATGATTCAATTATGCTTTTCCAAATATTTTTCAAAATTGGGTAAATAAAGGGAGGAGAGGGGTAAATATTTTCTCCATGGTTACATGGCAGGCCATGGTCTTTGGCTTCCAATTTGATGTACTACATTTCCTTTTCTTTCTTTTTCTCCATAGCAGATCATGCTTGGGAGTGGCTTGGGTTTTCATTTTGTTTTGTTTTTTTTAAACAGATGGTTTGCATTACATAAGGGACAATTTACACAAGTTGACACTTCCCCTTTTTTTCTCTATGGCATATTGTGTGGTGGTAAAGTTGGCAGAGATGAAGGGAGGAACTTCTATTAGGATTACATTTTTATTTGAGAAAAAGATTCATAATCTGTGGTTCCAGTTATTTTTTAACCTCCATACCTAGATATAATTGCATGTATAAAATATTTAATATTATTATTTACATCCGAAGTACTTTTTCTTACGAGAAAAAGAAGTTGGCAGTATGTGATGGGCTATATAGTCCCCAGTTAGCAAGGTAAATACTGATTACATAGTCATTCGCCCTGTACTTAGTTATTTATGCAATGTGTGCTGTTTGAAATTTAAATGTTTTGATTTTTCATGCAAACCTCTTTATATGTATTTTATTATACGCATAATACGTAATATTTAGATAGATATATAATGCAAATCTTTTTATAAAGGGCTGATGTTTCAAGGTTAGTTGTTAACTAAGTTAGTGACTGGCAGCATGAGCAAATTTGAGGAGTTGACCCCAGTATTCCAACTATTTAAACTGGTTTTAGCAGCAGGAGAGCACCTTCCATTTCAGCTGATGCTGAAATCAAACAGGGTCTGATTGCTGCATTTCCCAGAGCTTCTCTCACATTTGGGCTCCACAGATTGGTTCAGGTCACTTACCCCTTCTTTGCTTCTCATTCCATAACCTTATCACTTGTTACTGCTGCTGCTGCCAGTTCAGCCCTACTTGTGGTACTTACCAGATAATAGACACAACTCCCAGGATTTTAGCAATGGTAAGGGAAATGTCAGCTCTGCTGAGGTCTGAGGAGCTGTTGCTGTTGACTTCACTGAAGTCAGATTTCACACCAGATGATACAGATCTGCTAGGGCCACTCTTAGAAATAATTAGAATTTATTTAGAGCTAATTAATATTTGAGAAGTGCTTTGAAAGCATAAAAATGGTGTAAGTGATAGAAGAGAAGAAGTTTTGTATTGTGCCCTTTAAAACTGCATAGTTCTGCCTCTGAGCAAGCTGCTTATCAGTCATAGGTAGTATGATCCTTTTATTCATGCACATATGTATGGATTTGTATGTGGAATATTAAGGCATGGCTGTATCTCCTGTGCAAGAGATACTAAAGGGAATGAAATAAAGATTTGGGGAAGAACAAGGGAATCCTTCTGGGGGCTGAGATACAAAAAAAAAAAACAAGCAGAAGGAGTTTGGATGAGAACAGTGTTCTCTGGGTCTTCATCAACAAATCTAAGGATCAGCATGGGCAGAATGGTCCCATGTTTCTACATTTGCAGCACTGTTTGCCAGTAGTGTCCAAGTCAGCTGCACAGAGTACCCAAATTTTGGGTCTTCCCTAATTAGGGTCTTCCCTAATTAGTGATGCTAAGTAAGATTAATTTAGGAAACTGCACTCCAACACTTCTTAAAACGTTTGATCATCATGTTAAAAGGGAAGGAGATGTTGACTTGCACCTAAAGCAGTGGGGTGTGTCCTGTCAGTCCTCAGGTTTTTCAGGATGGCTGAAGCTATTGAATTACACATAGTTTCTTCTGTAGAAGATGAAGAACAGCTCACCTTGTTTTCTAAACTAAGTCGTGCAAGAAATTGTATTATTTGGAGATTTTTAGGACTTGTTTTCTTTTCTCGGGAAGCAATAGTTGCCAAGTCTGTATTTCCAGAAATGGGATTTACCCCAAGTACATTTTCCAGGTTATTGGCAAATTCTCAAGAATAGAAAGCCTTTTATTTGCTGATACCTGTGTTATTTTTATGGCAATATGACAAATTTTGGAAACAAGAATTGTTTTTCTTTGCCCATTTGTCCTGTGCCCTGTGGATAATTTGTTGTAAAAAATCATATTGTGTTTGCAGTCACATGTTATCAACACGAGGTTTTTTGAAAGCACTTTAATCGCTATTTCAACCATATCCAGTTTGGAGGGGAAATCTGAATATACAATAGGTACATTTTGTATGTCTTACATACCAGCTTGTTGCAGCTGAAAGTGTTCTAAATAATTCACAGAAATTTATTGATGAAATATCTGATTACCTCTTAAAATTGGCAGAATATGAGAGATGAACAAGTCAAGCCTAATAAAATTGAAATATACTGAATTTACTGTTCATCTATGTTCTGAACAATAATTCTGATGTCTGATAAAAACAAAGCTCTCAGTTAATTGGTTCCTCACATAATACAATAAAATTAATGTTTAGGAGTTAAATACTATAAACTTCCTCAGGGAAAATTGCTGATGTGTCTCTGTTTTTCAGTCGCATGTTTCATGTTTAATGGAGTATCATGTGGATTGTCTTATCATTTTACTTGTGCTCCGTGTCCATGTTTCTGTCTTCTAAAGAGACTTGAGTGCTAATTTCTGATTTAACTGTGTCAGCTGACATGCAGGTCATTGGCAATCACCAAATCACAAGGAAAAAAATATTGGCATTGCT
Source organism: Vidua chalybeata (assembly GCF_026979565.1). Taxonomy (NCBI): domain Eukaryota; kingdom Metazoa; phylum Chordata; class Aves; order Passeriformes; family Viduidae; genus Vidua; species Vidua chalybeata. The sequence continues at coordinate 9,810,170 of NC_071534.1, read as the reverse complement.
GTGTTTTTATCAGGATGACAAAAACAGAAGCCATGTGTTGTGAAGACCACATACTGTAGCTTCTTGATAAAGATGCTAGTCATCTTCCAGGGCTACTGTTCATGCCTTGGGAAAGAATGAGCATATGACTAAACCCTCATATTCCCCCCAGGATGAGGAAGAGTAATGGCATTGTGGATAGACACAAGAAGGAGGAATTTTTGGTAGTAGCTTTGCCTCTCAGCATCCAGGAGAATGTGATGGTTCTGTGAGGTTGCAAATGTAATGGAAGGAGACAAGGCTGCAGAAGAGAACAACACGACTAAAGACTGTTTTTAAATGAAAGAGTTCCATAGCCCCCGATCTCTGGGTGGCTTCTCCTAATAATTCCAATAGAAACCAAGCAGACAAGCAAAACAATAAAAACAGGCTGGTAGTTTCAGCTCAGTTTCTAGGCCATGAAAGATGTCTGGTGCTGCTTCACTATTATCCATAGTTGGGTAACAGAATAAAGTCCTTTTTTTTAAATTCATGAGCATGTACAAACCTTTGTGGAAAGACTTCGGCTTTCCTTGGAAGCTGGAGGTTTTGAATAAGTGCAATTTATTCTACAGGTACAGAAAAAACATTAGAAAATGTGTATGCTGAAATCATAGGGCTATTCTGCTTGGCAGGGATCTCTGAAGGCTTGCAGTCCAACCTCTTGCTTCAGGCAGGGTCATCAAGGAGATAGGATCAGATTACACAGGGCTTTATTCAGCTGGGGCTTGCAAAGCTCCAAGGACAGAGAGTGCAGCTGTTTGGACAGCTCACAACATCTGGCTGTCCTTGTGGGGAAAATCTGATCCTCTCTTGGTGCACCTTATGTCCATTGGCTCTTGTTCTCCAAGCACAGCCCACCAGAAGGAGCCTGGCCCCTCGTGTTGATCACCTTGTGGAGTTGGAAGGCTGTTCCTAGATCCCTCCAAGCCTGTCCCTTCTGTAGGCTGACTTGTTTCTCTAAAACACAAAACAGACTAATCTCTCAGCCCACACTGTCCTGAGTTATCCTCAGAGGAAATCAGGGAACCAGTTTGGATTTCTTTTTTGAAGCCACTGGTGGTGTCTTCTTCATACTCTTCTTATTATTAATTGAAGTCCATAATCCTGAGAGGCAGAAGTCAGGGAACACTGCCCATGTCTTTCACAGCCTCCCATTACTTTTACTGCATGTCCACCATCACACCAAGAGAATGAGAGGAAAATGAGGTTGAGAATAAATGAGCAGGGAGAAGAGGTGCAGTGCCTTACCTGTCAGTTGGCCATCAGCTGTGATTACTCATTATAAATACACTCAAGTGATAAATTGAGTGTAAAATTATTGTGGCTTTTCTAGAATTTGGCAAAAATGGGGGAAAGAGAAGGTAGAATTCCTTTTCATTCAACAGAATGTATTATAAGAAAATGGTATTTTTCATGGAATTTAGTTAAGCATACTAGTCTTGGAAATTATAATTTAAGAGTTGGGTTTTGTTTCATGTTCTTCATATTCTTTACATTGTTTTCTCTTCTCTTGTCTTCTTCCGTGATCTCCAACTTTTTTTTCATTTGCTGTCCCTGAAAGATAGGTAGGAGAAAAACAATGAGTTTTTAAAAAATCATGGGAAATAAATGCCCTACTTCTCCTCTTCTGGTATCCTTTTTTTAAGAGAAGAAGATTTCAGGGAAAAAAAAATCAGTGTTCTATTGTTTCATATAATCAGGTTCAACTTTTAAATCCTGTCAAAACATTATAATTTAACATTAGCATGTAACTTGATTTATATAGCAAGTAAGACAATTGTGCCTGCTCTGAAGAGCTTGCAGCCTGTCAGGAGACAAGAGAAGACACTAGGGGGGATTACACCATGAAGGAGAATAAATGAGATGAGTGACAGAAAAAGGAATACAAAAAACATCTTAAGGGTTTTGGTGAATGGTGCAACAGACTTAATGTTAACTCTTATGCTTTATTTTCACTTTAAGAAAAAAATCCTAATGTTTTTTAACTTAAAAAAAAACTCCTTTGATAAAATTTTGCAAAACATTTAAATGATTTGAGAGCCATTGTTGTATTTCCACAAGTACAGAATCATTTCATACCCATGAGCTGGTAGCTAGTCAGTTGAAAATCAAGTTCCTAAACACAGGGTTGTTATTTTGTGTGTTGGGACAGAATGTCCACTTGGCTCTGTACCACAACTTAACTTTTGCAGAAGAGTGTTTTCAGTGGAGGATCATGGGAGTGTTCATAGAAAGAGTGGTTTGAAAGTGAATGTACTTCATGAAAAATCCTCTTGTAAGCAAGATCTTGGAAGATTATTTTGGGCAAGGATGAAGGTGTGATTTGAAATTGAAAGAAGTTGCAGTGCATAAATTATCAGGAAAGAGGTTCTGGGTATGTTTGTGGAAGATGGACCAGAAGAAGGATAGAGAAATAAAGTACTGGCACAGAATTGAGGACTCAGCCTTGTGCTCTGCCCTGATCCACTGGCAGTGCCCACAGTGGGCACCAATAATATTCCTCTATATTCTAATACTCCCCCTTAGCTCCCCTGGGCTGACATTTCCCCTTCCCTTCTTTAGCTGCTGCATCACCAGTGCATAAATCCTGTGTTCTCTTTATGTAGCCAGCCTTGAATAATTCTGTTCTTCAAAGTGATGTCACCAGCTACCTGGGAAATAATTAAGTATTAGGCAATAATGCACCAGCTAATGAAATTGTTTTTACCTGGTTGTCACCATAAAAATCTCAGCCTTTGATCTGCTCCAGATTTTACCATATGGCCTACTAAAGAAAAACAACAATAAAACTTCTCTCTGATGCTTTGTTTGTACCAAAAGTCCACGCATAACAAGAGAGGTAGTTTGGAACATGAAATGACTGCACAAAATGTTTCTTTTGGTAGCTGAAAGATGCTCCTGCCTGCCTGCACTTGATTAGTAATGAATTCTGTAAATGGAAATGTAATATGGTTGTTTGAGATTTTATTGGTGTTTTCACTGGTACAGACTTGTGAGTGGCTTGGGAAATACCTATTTCTGAGAACTGTATGTCTTGTCTCACATTCCTGAAATGTTCCTAGAGCTTGGAAAACAAATGTAGCTACTTCTTACATCTAAAAATAAGGTATTTACTGAAGATGTAATGTAATAGTTAAGACATGCATTTCCCAGATTTCAGAATTAGCTAAAACTGTTCAGTCAATAAATTCACTCTGATACGGGAATAAATTTAAGGATAAAAGATGTAAAGATGTAGCATGTTCTAGAGTAACAACAAAAAATATGTATTTATCAGATAACACCTGAGATCTTTGTTAGTATTTTGAGGGCTGGCAGTTGCTCTTGCACTGTGTGGTGTCAGTATCTGAGTGCTTCATGAATAGGGTCCCAGAACCTTCCCTGGGTCTGAAGAGTTTTCTGTGGGTTTTAATCTTGGCTCTTCCACTGGGCTGTTGGTGGGAATAGTGGGATTTAGGAATTAGCATAATGGACTTGAGGCTGTGTGTGAAGAAAAATGTGAGAGAGTGGATGGAAGCTGATATTTTAATATATGTGTTTTAATACAAATCATTCAAAACTAGAAATGTAATGGGCTGTAAGAATCAGCATCCTACTGACAAAATTTCCCGCTTTTTTTTTTTTCTAGTTGAAAAATTAAAAATTTTATCTTCTTTCACAGCTGTTCTTTGATTGAGTGTCCTCTTTAGGAGAGAGTTTTGGAATGATGCTGAGATCATTCTGTGGTGGTGTGGAAGCAGATGAACACCATTGTCCCTGACTCTCTGACCACTGTTCCCATTTTGATTGTGTCTTCACATGTCTAAGGCCCACTGCTTAGGTCACAAGATAGCTCTCCAGAAAATGTCAAGTCAGAAAGATTTTTTTTATTCAGTCCATGATAGGAAAAGGAAGGTGGGTGCCTCAGAAAGCAAAATAAAATTGGAAAATGTAAAACAATGGCATTCTCTGGGGAAGAAAAAGAAAGCCAAGTGTGTCAGGAAATCTGTTGCCCACTGACAAATAAATAAATAGAATTGTTGTGGCCTGAGGCTGGTGCACAGACACTTGGGAATGGGGATGCCTGGGTGGACATTTTGGTTTGCATTGCTTGGCTGGTCAGCCTTGAGTGACTGTGAGGCTTCAGTCAACAAAGCATTACTTAAGATGTTCTTAAATATAAACATGCACAGTTATTTAAGTTTAGTATCTGTTTAGATGCTTTGCCAGCCCAGTTGCTGTTGGTCCTCCATTACTAGAAGTTGTGATATTTAATTCTTACCAGGGAGAGATCAAGATCCTTGAATGAGAAGGTCTCACTGAAGAAGGTTACATTATAAAAAGGGAAAATAAACAATAGCCACTTATCTGAATGTGTGTACACCAACACAGCTTATTTCTAACATTTAAAGTAAAATTACATAAATTTATTTCCCTTTGTTTTCTGTTTCCTGTAACTAAGGCTTGATAGCATTTGAAACTTTAATTCAATAATAAATATTAATGGTGGTACAGAACACCCTGCATTACCTCCTTAATTGTCTTTTTTATTTTTTCATCCAGTTCATTCAAAAAAGCACAATAAAGGGGAAAACTTTTAATCTACCTTTTTAATGACATGTACAGCAGTATTTAGGTAGATTTTCATGATAGAGTGTTCTGCTTTTTCCATTGTCTGTTTTTGTGCTACAGAAATTGGGCATGCCACCAGAATATAGGGACACACAGAAATGCTCTAGTGAGCCTTATTTGGGTGGAAAGTGTTAAAACATTTTATCACCTAAAGAAGCAATATAATGTCTGTAACATTTCTTATTATTTTTGCTAGTTTTCTTCATAGTTTTGTGGATGGGGTAGTATGAAGTTTATTTTAACAAATCAGAAGTTTCAGAATTGACCAAAAGTGAGCTCTCCATATCATTAAAACGTGCTGGTCTCCATCTCAATTTTTGCCATTTCAGGTAATTTTCCTTTACAAATGCCTGCAATTTTTCTTAAAACCTTTACTGGCTCCCTTTATCTCATTAAGCACAATGTAGTTCTTACTAAAACTTGAAGTAGTTTTCCTTCGGAAGCAAAATTGAATCTCAAGTCATGAAGCGGAGTTGGTGCAGGGATTTCAAAGGCTTGTGTCCGATTTCCTTAGCTTCACGTGCTTTTTCCTGTTGCAGGATCAAACCCTGCCACTAAAGTGAGATTTTTTTTCTCTCCTGAAAGAAAACAGTAGTCAATTGAGTACCATTTCTACTCTGCGTGAGGCTCAGTTTGCTAACAGTGAGCGGAGTTTAGTTAACTTCATATTTTGGACAAGCTTGTAAATTTGTTCCCTTCTAATGCTGTGATCTTATCAAGGTTGTACTGTTTTCCTTTTCTTCTCCTCCACCCCCATCTTCTTTCTTTCCTTTTTTTGAAGTGCAGCCTTCTGATCAATGTGCACTTTTTTTTTCCATTTCCCTAAATACATCATGAAAAAGGATGAGGTTTCCGCCTTAATTGCTTGTGCCTTTTATTCACATTCCTCTCTCAGCCAGAATTGTGAAAAGAGTGTTAGTAAAAGGCTGCACAATAGAGCTTTTCATTAGGCCTCAACAAGGCACACAAAAGAAGGCTTTTGGAAAGAGTGAATGCAGGACTTTAATTTGCAGGTGGAGAGTAGATAAAAGGTGCTGACGCCTCTATTATTCTCTTACTTAGGTGACCCCTACCCCGTTCAGCTGATCCCAACTACCATGGCAGCTGCTGCCGCAGCAACACCGGGCTTAGGCCCACTCCAACTGCAGGTAAGTCCCAGCACAATGTAGAGGAGGCAAAGGTTAAGTAAATATAAAAACCAGTTTTCTCTTCCTTTGGAACACGATGCAATTAACAGGGGTCTTTGGGCTGTTCTCTTCGCATAAAATTTGCATCTGAAGCAAAAGAGTCATCAAACGATAACATATTTTCTTTTCACCTTGCTGGAAGTTTTTGTTACTTTTTTTGTGTCCCTGTTGTCAAGTTAACTACTTTTAGGTTTGTACTTTGAATTTCCTCATAGCAGTATGTTTGCGTTTCTTACTGACGTGGTTTAACCCCAGACAACAACTCAGTGCAACACAGCCACTCTCTGTGGCTGAACATTCCCAAAAGTGGGGTGGATCAGAGAATTGGGAAATACAAGGTAAAACCCATGGCTTGAGATAAGAACAGTTCCATAACTGATATCAAGTAAAATACAGCAGTAGTCATAGCAACAATTGTAATGGAAAAGAGAGAAGAACAAAATCCAAGAAAACAATTGCTCTCCACCTGCTGACCAGTGCCCAGCCTGTCCCCAAGCAGTGGTTGACCCCTCCTGAACAAGTGTCCCCAGTTTATTAACTGAGCATGACATTCTCTGCTGGGGAATATGTCTTTGGCCAGTTCAGGTCAGCCATCCCAGCCTTGCTGCCTCCCAGTGTTCTTGTGCAGCTTCTCACAACTTGAGAAATCCTTGATTTAGGGTAAAGACTACTTAGCAACAACCAAAACATCGACGTGTTATCAAACGTTATTCTCATCCTAAATCCAAAACACAGCACTGTACCAGCTACTGAGAAGAAAGCCAGTGCTATCCCAGCTGAAACCAGGACACTTTTCCATTAGATCATTCTCCTGCAGGCTGTAAAATACCAAAAGGAAATGGGTTGTGGGCCGAAGAGCTCTGTCCTGACAAGCACTTTTAAACTGCTTAGAAGTCGTTAACATGATTATGTCCTTTTAGGCCATAAGCTCTTCAGAGCAATAACTGGCCCCTCCTACGGTGTTTTATGGTACCCAGAGCATTTTAGACACTGCTGTATTGCAGATAATTAGTGATTATTCTAATTTAACATGGACAATTAGAAAACAGGTGGAAAGATACTGAAGGGTTTGAGGTTTTTTCAGCTACAATAAAGAGTTGACCTGGTAGCCAGATGTATCTAATTGAGAATGTCAGTATTCTGGATTTTGGAGGCATTAGGCTGTCTGTGGGTCTAAATGATAGCAAGTCTTTGGATATTCCTGATCAGCCTCACAACCCTTGCCAAGTCATTGGAATTAAGCAAATGTGGTATCCATTGCTACAATGTAAATGTTGCTACCTGTCGTGTATGCTGGGCTGGTAGGAGGAAGCCAGGTAATATTTGGGAGTGAGAGAAAATCAAGATCCAAATCATCTCTAATTCTGCAAAGTCTGGATTGCCACTCTCTTCTAGAAACATAAAAAGCCCCAAGCTCTCCACTGCAAATGCATCTCCCTGCTCATTGTTATTTGCCAAGTCACATGGAACAGCAGAGCTTTATACCTGCTTGGAAAGGCTCAGCCTTTATGACTGGGATGTGTGAAATGCATTCTCCAGCTCAGCTTGGCCCGCATCAGTATGAAGTAGACATCAGATATTTCAGTTGTTTGGCCAGTGTACTAGAGCGTGGGACATAGTTCTGGGGAAGATTTTTTTTTTACTTTATTTTATTTTAACACAGCCAGCGGAAGTTAGCTGAGTTTCACAGAAATAGCTGCCAGTGTGTAAGCTGACACATTCCATGCACCACAGAGGTTAATACATTCATTCCTATTGTGCCTTTGTATGAAAAGCAACATTGTCTGTGTGTTAGTTTCTGATTCTCTGAGTTACAAATACTGTAGGCGGCTTAAGAATCATGGGAGCCATAGAAGTCATCCCTGTGAAATGAATTTTGAGGCGTTTCAGTATTGATAAAATGCTTTTAATAGCCAAACACACATGAACAGACATATGGAAGCAAGAGGGAGGGAAAAAGGAAAAGCAAACATGGCGCTAGCTAGCAATGCAAAAACAACACTGATTCTAATTCTTACCTTTTCAGTCATTCAGGCTAGTCCTAAAATAATGCATCAGTGCTCCAATAAGATGGTAGGATGGTTTACTTTCATTTCAGGACCAGCTTTTGGCTGTATATCTGTGCATGCTGTGAGCTGAAGTATCCTGGTTAAAATAGGCTTTATCACAATAACAGTTTTCTTGTTAAAAGGTGGGCTTTGTGCATAAGTGACTTCAGTCATAAGTATCTTAGGATGAATTTAGGTTATGGAAAAGCTGAGAACCTCAAAGGCCTCTTGTTTCTGTGCAGAGAACATTAAAATGAAAATATTGACCAAATTCACCTATGTTGTTTTGCTACATGTCTGGAATTAGAGGGAGAGTTTGGCAGCCAGTCAGTGGGAGAGGCTCAAATTACCAACTTAGCAGACTCTCTTAAATTTTTCAGATGTGATCTCTAAGGGCACATATAGGCTAGAAGTGAATTTAAGCTGATTTTTCTTCATGTCTTAGTGATTTTTAGTTATCATAGCAATCTGTCTGATAGAAATTGAACATGCCTCTTAACTTCTGGTGCCATTTGAAAGAGTCAGGCCAGATTTGCTTCTGGAAAGGTTTTATCATACAGGATTCAAAATGGATGCCCACCTATGCTAACATGAATGGAGCTCAACTTGGTTGCTCTATTAGAAAGACTGTGCCTTCCAAACTCTGTTCAAATCCAGTTTAGCTCAGTGATGACTTTGTTGAGTCATAAAGGAAGATTCATGATTTTTGGTCCAAACCCATGGTCCAAACCCACATTTAAAAGGCTTTGCAGTCTCTTTCAAAGAAGAACTCTTCTTACTTCAGATGTTCCCCTGCATTAGAATTCTGGTGTCCCCTACACACCCTCTGTCATCTGGTCATCAGACAGAAAAAGGTCAGAAAAGTGGCATGTTCCCTCTTTTCTTCTTTCTCTATCCTCCCTATCACTCATCTTTCAGACTTTGTGTACTTAAAGCAGGGGAGATCAAAGGACCTGACACAATGCTCAGTTTGTTGCTCCCAGCAAAATTCGATACACAGCGTTATCTCAGTGAAGACAAAGCCAAGGAATTTCTCTTGTTTGTTTATGGAACAATAAACACGTCTTTGTTATTTCACTAGAGAATTTTAAGTCGGGTCATGGCTTTGGTAGTGTACTGTGAGATCAACAGGAAGTACTTTTTTTATCCCTGGTTGTCAAAATCGAACTTTTGTTTTTGTAAATGAAATGCACCCTGTGTTTATCGAAGAAGAGCTAGCACCTGATTGCTTTCCTGTGGCAAAGAACCTCTTTGTCAGTGAAAATGCAGTTCCTCATTTTGAAATCCCCTGTTGGTTCGCAGTGATGGATTTGTAATCCGAAGCCCCCTGTTCCTCTCTCCGCCTCTGAGTTCCCACTGGGGTGTACAGACTCTGCCATCTGATATTTGCCACTATTAGCCACATGGGATTGCCTTGATTTCCAGTATCCACAGAGAGACTGATGGCTCAACGAGGATGGAAACTAAAGCTTGCATTGTTGGGTGTTGTAAAGGAAGTAGAGGGATGGGGCCGTGTTGGAAAAGCTGGAACTGCCACGGTGCAAACTTGAACCTGTCCTCTGATAAAGTGCTGTCTCTCAACTCCAAATGTTCACTCATTCCCACTTTTAATGACAAAAATGCCATTTGTGGGGGAAAAAAGTGGTTTTAGCTTTGCTCTGTTACTGAGAAAACTCAGTCCTGAACATTAGTGTGGTAAAATCCCTCTGGGTAAGCACATGGGTTTCTTACGTGAGCTTCTTCCCCTCATAAACATCATCTGGTCTTGTTCTTCAAGAATGGTGCAGGATGGCAGTTATGTTTCAAATACATGAGAGAAAAGCTGAACATAAATTGTCACTGTGTTTTACTGAAACAGGCTAATGACTCACAAGTACTGCTGTATGCCTTATATGATGTTTTCTATATGGTTTAGCAGACGAGAGAATCAAGTCCCTCCATCTTGAAGATCAACATTCAAAGCTGTAAACATAGATGTGTTGTAACAAGTTTTGCACAAACTAAACTGAAGGGTTTCTTTTGGTGCCAGTCATCTTGGGTATAGCTAAGTATGAGATAGATGTTTCTGTAAGTCTGAGCAAATTATATTCTGAAAGTTTCTTTTCTGATAAAAAGTATTTTGTGAGTAGTTTCTGAGCATTAGGAAACGGGGAACTAATCGCACAACATGAAAACTGAGAGGAATCTGCACCATTGGGAGTGGGAATGGTTCAGATTTCCCAGATTGCTTGTTTGATAACCTGATAGTGACAACAACTGATTAATTGGCAGTAACACAAATGCTGTATATACCCATAATTCCATTGAAAGATAATGCTGGATGAATAATGACAGCTGCCTGTGTAGTCTTACTGTATGGACATTTTGTGTCCTGTCAAAACACTAGAGCAGTCTGATGTAATACAGACTTCCTGCAAACATCTGCTCTTGGAAAAAAAACACCCCAAAAAGTTGGGAGTGCCAGCATTCAAACTTTCTTCCCTCTTCATCTTAGCATGAAGCAGGGCTTCATAATTATTTGTGGTTGTGTTCAGCATCATGTCCAAATCTGTCACTGTATGAATCAAGAGAGCCTCCCATCAGTGTCTAAGTGTGAAAGCATTTTAGCTGGGTCTCAGTTCTGGACACCAGTCCTTAGGAGAGCCCTGTGTTCTCTGACTATTTGTATAAAGATGAGGAGCATATTTAGACCTAAAACAGTCTGGCCAATTCCTATTGGAATACTTCCTATATTAGTATTATGTGAGTACTTGGGTCAATTAATTTTTCCTTCTACAGACCTGTTCTCTTAGTTGTGTGGTAAGATGCATACCAAGGACTGAATTTAAGTGGAATTTTAAAAACTGGACCACAGTTTTGGAAATATTTGGGCCTCAAGCAGGCACTGATTTTAGAGATTAGATTTTAAGAAAAATTAAGCCCATTTGGAGTTTGAAGGCTTTGAGTTGTTCATCCTGCTGTTATTTAGGTGTCAGCTCAGTACACATTTTCCTTTGGAATGCCTTGCTTTCAGGTATCTTAAGGATCCCTAATCACTGGGAAGGATAGAGCACTTTAACAAGTGTGCAGCTGCTGATCAGGAGGCAGAGTGTTCCAATGGTCATACAAGTATTCCATAAAACATCTGTTGAAGAAAAATTAAAGCCTTCTCAATCAGAAACCTTTTATTTTTTTCTTACATACCAGCTTCCTTTTGGCTTCTTCACTATTGCAGGAATGAGCTACATATCTCCACTTAGCAGTTTGGGCTATTTCTCTCAAGTATCTCCTTAAGTTTCATTTGAAATGTTGCTGAGGATAGAACTTCCCCTTGCTCTTAAATATTGTCATGCATTGGAGTTTTTTTGCATATCTCTTTCTGATTTCTTGCTATAATCTCTATTTATAACCAGTTCTGCGAGATTAAACAGTTGACCTTCCAGTGTTACAACACCTCAAATCTGTGAAAGAAGACTGAAAAAGCTGTACAAACACTGTAGTGGTGCATCTGAATATTGAAAACTTTATTCTTTCCTTGTTTTGGGGAGTCAGGTTGCCAGAGCTGTGAAGACATCTGAATTATTTCTGGAGAAGGAAAGTCTAGTGCCCCGTTGTCTCTAGTGAATGTAGCCTAGAGATGGCAATACTTCATCCATTATTCATTTACTCTGCAGCCTGCATTGGTGACCTCTTTGGGATATTACTATAACCAGTTCTTGCTTACAAGGAAGTAAACTGTTTCTTAGCAGTGCAGGGTTAGTTCTTCTATTTGCTGGGCAGTGTCTTCCTTTAAATACCATCTAAGCTGGCTTTTCAACAGTGAGAGTATCCTGCCCCTGTTTGTTTTTTTACTTTACCTGTCCTCATTAATTGGACTCTGACTTCATTTGTAGGGAATGAATCATTAGTGCACAGTTTAATTACAATATTATAATACTCATGCAATCCACTTAAGTATATATTAAAAAAAAATTAAAATTAGTTTTTCACTGTGAGCCCACACATGTGGGGATAAAAACAACCAAGTGCATGAAAAGCGACATTTCTCATTAGCATAACCAAAAGATGGCAGTTGTCCATCTGCCATTAGCTCAGTGCATGGCTGAGCTGTTTCCTATGGCCATCACAAATAACAATAACAAGAGGAGTAATAAAGCAACATTTTTTTTTTTGGATGTCCTTTTGAATAGTTTTTTAAAATGGTTGCATTATGCAGATCCTATATTCCCTGCTTCTGTCCACCACTTCTTTCTGGCTTTGTAAGTGAATGTGTTGGCCACTAGGTGTTTGCCACCTGTACTGCACATGGGTAGCCAAGATGGCTATTTCAAAAGAGGTCAGTGAGAAGACCGAGGTCCTTCAGCTAGAAAAATGTGGGGCCCAGAACTCTTCATGTAGAAGAAGCTACAACCATCTAACCAGGGTGAAGATCTCTGTGTTGTTGTGGGGTAAGTTGTCTTCTAAAGACTTTATATTTCCATGGTTTCCTGGTTTTTTCATGAAGTCTTAGTGATGGTAAGATATTCGTTAAACTATAAAAGTAAGGTGTGGGGTGAGAGGCTATGGATTGCCAAGAGCATCTCTGAAAAATCCCTACATTTTAAAATGGAAAAAGTTCCTGTCAGTTAACTCCAGAGCCAGCCTTGCAACTCCAGGGTGCAACTACTCCTCACTTTCTGGATACCTGCTGGGAGCTAGAGGTTGTGGTAGATTTTGTAAGAGCATGAACCACAGAACACAGCTCAAATAAATCTTGCTCATGGTGGGTAAATGTGCTTTGTGGTTGGCATTTAAATAGCCCATTCTTGCCTTTGATAGAGTCTTACACAACGTTATGGGTAAACTCAATATAGTCTTATTAAAACAGATTTGAATGAAAAGCTTGATCACATCATTTTATCAGAATCCAGTCAATTTAGGGAAGACAGTGATTACAGAAGACTGCATAGAAATGCTTTGTGTTTTATTGAGCACTGTGGATATCTGAGCACAGTGGACATTTACAGGCAGTAAATACACATGGTAGAACAATATCATGGCTACTCTGTGGCTTGTCAAATTAGAACTCCCTCCCCTCTCCAGGGGAAAGAATTAGCAGTGGTAGCATATTAATTTTATCTAGATTAACAGTCCTTTCTGCATAACTTTCAGATTCCATCCATATCTATGAAAAACGAAAAAAGACTGAAAAATGACCAGCCTGTCTGCCTTCCAGTTGTAGCTCAGGCCTGCTGTTTGCTAGCAGACCTTTGTCTGCATGAGTGAGTTTTCCTCTAGGTCAGAGAGACTGAATTCCCTCTTCCCCCTCCCTCCGACCCTGAGTCTGCAGGGCAGACAGGGAGAAGCACACATATGATTAATACAGCACAGCTGCAGGAGTGACTCATTTGCATATGTATTAATAGAGGCAAAAACAACAATTCAATTACATACAGAGACATTCTGCATACTAAGGAACATATGCAAATAGCCTGGAAGGAGTGCAGCCAGCCTTCTCTCTGACTTTCCTGAGCTCACATGGGCGCAGCAGTTTTCAAGAAGGAAGAAAACCTGTTAGGAGATGCTCATACAGTTATTAGTCCTCCTGCCCCACCCCCTGGCTTTCTGGAAGACGTTTGACATTTGGACAATGGAAATAGCACATCTTTTCTGTGTTATTTCCTATTTACCAGCCTTCAGCTCCATGTTGCTGTCTCTTTACATATGAGCCCCAGCATGAGGACAGCAAATCCTTTGCCTTGCCTTGCATATGCATACATTTATCCTGTTCTTCTTTCACCTCATCACTTGTGTTGTTTCCATTTGGCTTTGTCCTTCTCTGCCACAAGATTTCTCCTCTCATGAATTAGCAGAAGATAACAATTCCTGTGCCTTTTTCTTGTAGTGTATATCTGATCACAATATAATTCAGTGATTTTCTGCTAGGGGACCATTAATCCTTTTAATGGGTCTAAAAGGTATCTCAGAAAAATCGACCTGTTTTAGGTCGACTGTTCTATCACGATACATTGGTCTTTGCTAAGAAAGTTGTGGAGTTCTCATATGGAAAAGATGAAAATCCCCAGGTGTTCAGTGGTTCATCCTACAGGTGATGGGGAACTTGATAACTGGTACAGAATCTAGTGACAGAAACAGATGTTTTCCGAGCCTTAGAGGAATTTATTAGGCAGTAGTTTAGAGCAGCTTTCAAAAGCAGGTTGGAAGTATTGCAGCATTTCTATAGCATTATGCTGTAGAAACACTTAGGCTGTAAGTTAAGGTTTTTTAGCTGTAAGTTAATCCCTAACTTGGTGTTTTAACTAAAAAACCACCTATTGCTCAGTATGCTTTTCATACAGGCTATTCACACACTGTAAGATGCAACAAAATGTTAGGCCATGACCCATACCCAATATTCCAATTTTTGGGAAAGCAAGACATTTAACACTGACCTTCATGGACTACTTAAATAGAGCTCTATTTCAACTTGAGAAGAGATAACAAGTCACTAAAAACTTTTGGAAACCTGACAAAGCCATTAAGATGCCCAAGTGTCTTGGGTGGCAGCCCTCTGAGTTTCAAGCAGCCTGAATTACTGGGTATTTGTTTGAAACATCTCTGTGGTGTGAGCAGGGAAAAATAGGTCATGCAGGGAGGAGTGTGTGACTGTCTGGCAAGCGTGCTTGTGAGGTCAGGTCATCCTTAATTTCTTTTCTCTTGCAAAAATGTTACACTTGGTTCTTTTTGGGGTTAGCCTGACAGACGGAAGCAGATTACTCCTTGATTATTTATAAGGCATTAATTTTAGATGAATATTGCTGAAGTAACTGACATCATAAGTAGTTTTAGCAGCCAGCAGAAGAGCCTGTTTGCAGATTGGAATATGACAGGCTTCACTTATACTGTGTCCTAAGACAAAGTCTGAAGTGTTTGAAGGAAGAGACAGGGAGTGGAGGCACCTGTATCAGCTAGGACTTCGTTTATACTTCTGTGCCATAGAACCCAGATTCCAGATCAGTGGGACTGTGGTGTCAAAGCTGTGAGTTCAGCCAGCTGCAAGACAAAACCAGCGTCAAAACAGCAGCAGTGGCAGCACCTGCCTGCCAGTCTTTTAAGCCAGGGTGGAGAAAAACCTTCTGAGAGTTCTTACACTGCCCCAAAGTAACTTCTGTTGTTAAAGAGTAAATAACAACCCTTGTACATACCTGGAGATGCTTCCCTTCCTGTACTGGCAACAGTGCAGGTCTGTGAGATGTTTGTGTTTCACATTGTTTCATGGCTTACATTCATTGAGAATTGATGCTCCTGGGAAAGGTCTCTATTAAAAATCTGGTAACAGACCCAAAAAAACTTTTTTTTTTTTTCCCCCCTTACTTTGTGTCCTTTGCACATTCCAGACACTGGGTTTTGAAAGAGTTGGCTTATGCTACCGGTTTTCCTATTATGTTGTTTGCTCTTTTCAGAGGGATGTTGCTGAAAAGAAGATTATATAATCATGCAAATCAGATTGTATAATCCTGAGCAAACTGTCCAGAGGGGGGGGAGGAGGGGAAACCACACTGAGTGCAGCTTGGCTGGCTGGGGGGAGCTCGCTCTGAAATCACAAACCAGGCCCTTGTGGGGCTCCTGTGAAACGTGGGAGCTGCAGTCAGACTGGGAAATTTTTTGTGAATATTTCTGGAGTTCACTGTCTTCATGCTGAACTCTGCCAACAGTGTGTATTTACAGCCCCCCAGCAGAGCAGCACGACAGACAAACATGCAGGAAAACTGCAAATCAGTGATGTGCACACAGGCCAGTGCCTGTGGAACAATGCTGCAAATAACAACAGGGAGAAACACTGACAGACCTACACAAACTAATACTTACTGATACATACTGCTTTGGGTCCACTAATCAAATTGCTACAATGACTCATCCTGAAACACAGCACAAGAAATTCTCTCTGGAAGTGTTGCTCCCTGTTGTACCCAGATCAGATGACATGGTTTGCTGTTAAATGCAGATTGGTGCAATATATGAATGTGTAAGGATTTCTGTTTATGTGCTATTTCTCACTACAGTCTATTTTATGACCATTCTTTTTTGTCCAAAGTTTAGGTCACTTTCAATAGACAAGGCAGAAGGGGATAGAAGTAAACAAACAGAATAGTAAATGTGTGCACGAGGAGTGCATCACTGGCCTGTGACATAAATTGCATATGGCAAGAACAGTGCAAGCCTTTAGAAGTTTCTGAACTCTTACCCTTTCTTTTATTAAGTCTGATTCCTTGCCAGGCTTGACTGTTAGCAGCCAGGGTATTTAATCACCCTTTTATGAATGGGGGCTAATATTAGGCACAGTTTGAAACTATGAAATACCTAATTACTGTAGACTGTAGATCAAAGTGTTAGACAACAAACCACTGAGGTCAGGAGGCTTGTTCTGTTTCGCTTTCCAAAGTCATCAATTGAACTTTTCTCAGTAGAATATACCTGGTATCTGGAGATGTGGCTTTCACAGTGTTAAACTTAATTATTCTGTTGTGCCTCGATAGTGTGAGCTTGTTCCTGAAGTTAAGTCAAAGTGCAATTTTTTCCCCATTACGTAGGCTCCATTTCCTCAAATTCCTTTTCTCCTTTCAGAGGTTCTTCATGTTTTCAGCTCTAGTGAATTTTGTAAGATCAATCTGAACAAGAAAATTTGGAGGCAGTAGTACCTGTAGCTCCTAGTACTCCTCAAGACTAGCTTTTAAACTTTGCAGTCTGCATGAGCTCTGCTCACTGGAGTCTGATTCCTAGAGAAGCTTCTGAGTAGCCCTTTCACTTTGTGTAACTGCCTTATTTGTTTGCCATTTTTACCAGTGGTCTGTTTCTGTTCCATTCATTGGATAACTGAGGAGAAAAGCACTGCAGACTGCTGGATTTCCATTCCTTACCCCTTAGCCATAGAGACTGGTCACATCACAGATGAGTTACCTGCCTGGAAATATGCTGTAGATTTGTTAAGTCATCTCTCTTGGAGGCTGACAGACTCTGGAATCACAGGGAGCAGGGCTGTCAGAAAGCTGCTGTGTGAGTTGTCTTTCCTTAATGGGCAAGCATACACACGGAACGAAATAAAAATAATAAAAAGCAAAAGGAAAGGCATGTATGCAAGGAAGAAAAATGGTTTTTAGAAAGTGTGTGTTTTTCAGCTGAGAGAAACTTAGAAATCAGTATCCTATGATTATCAATACATCAGGAAAGCAGTAAGGAAGTTTTGAATGCTGTCATGACAGTAGAAGGTGAGATTTTCAAAAGTCTCTGCCTAGATCTGCACCCCTGTGTCTTGCTGTTTGGAGGTATTTGTATTTCTCTGTCTGTTTAAAACCTGCATTGCAGCAGAGGCCTCTCACTGTATTGCAAGCTGTGCTTTGCTTTGGGACCCACAGCTGTGCCACATTCTGCACCAGCAGCCACTGACAGGGGCAATCTGTTTGTGGCATACTGAGGTACTCAAATTGTCCTTGGGGACTGCTGTGGAGTGGCTTTTTCCAGCTCCTTCCTGTGGGTACAGTGTCTGTTCTTCCCAAAGGGGCTTGGGGCTACCACTTTGTGCTCAAGGGGATGAGGTTAATCCTTCAGAGACATGGGGGGCCATCAGGAGTGGTGCCTGATGTGCTCAGGGGTCCAAAAAAGCATCATTGCCATGTGTCTCCGTGCAGGGGCAGGACTGGGGAAGGGTGGCTGTCCCTCAGCACACCTGGGCAGCAGCACCAGTGGCTCTCTGCCCTTCTGACTGGGAAGTGTCAGCTCTGCAGGTGACTCCTCTCCCTGTGCAGGAGTGGGAAAATTGCACCTGGCAACAAATCCTTTTCTCTCTCTTTCCCCTTCCATGGCTCAAAACAGTCTTTGTAAATTAAAACAGTGTGTTCTCCATTGATACACCAAAACAGTACAGCTTGTGGTAGTGTTACTAAAGTGTTTTAGGCCATTCCTGTAGAATACAGCAGCATATTTATTTTGTTAAGGGAACCAAATGGTTCTAGCTGAATTTGGCACGAGAGCATGGCTGAAGTCCTAGTTTATCTCTCATGTAGATTTTACCATTAAACTCTGAACTTCTGAAAATTGAAAAATTCACATTAGAAACACTAATAGGTGTGCTACATTTTACAGTAGGTTAAACTGTCCTTAAAAATCCCTTACTTTCTCCACAGTAGTTCTGCATTAGTATTTGTTCAGTATTGGAATTTCCTTTTTTCAAACTAGGGCTTATTGGTGTTGAGGGTAAGCGATACATAGCATCATAGAATCACAGAATGGCCTGTGTTGGGAGAGACCTTGCACATCCCCTATTTCCAACCCCCCTGCTGTGGGCAGGGACACCTTCCACTAGCCCAGGCTGCTCAGAGCCCCATCCAGCCTGGCCTAGAACACTTCCAGGGGTAGGGCAGCCACAGCTTCCCTGGGCAGCCTCTGCCAGGGCCTCACCACTGGAAAATTTCTTCCCAATATCTAATTCCCTCCCGCTCTGTCAGTGTGAAGCCATTCTCCCCTTGTCGTGTAACTGCGTGCTCCTCCATCTTTTCTGTGGGCTCCCTCCAGGCACTGGAAGGCCACATTTGGGTCACTCCAAAGCCTTCTGTTTTCCAGACTGAACAATCCCAATTCTCTCAGCCTTTCCTTGTGGGAGAGATGCTCCATGCCCACAGTGACCTTCGTGTCCTGCTCTGGACTCACTCCATCAGCTCCATGTCCATCCTGTGCTGGGGCTTCAGGGCTGGAGGCAGCTCTGTGGGTCAGGTCTCTCCTGAGCAGGGCAGAATCCCTTAATTTGCTTTAACTCCCTCTCCTGCTGTGCCAGTAGCTGCCCAGGAACACAGTTCTTTTAGGGCTGCCATCCCTACTTATCCCATTGTCATGGCAGCTTTGCTTCGTGCTCTACACTGCAGTGGTGGTGAGGGTAATTCGGACAGTGAGATCAGTGTGTGCTTGGGAAAGATCTTTAAAGAGCCCTGAAGGGATTTGGGAGCCCAGCAATAATTAATTTCCTACAGTGGCTTTGAAAATGGGATATGCAGCATTGGCTCTTCATCGTTCCTCCTTTCCACAGCCATTTTATTTTTTCCGTGTTTTGTTGTGCAGAAAGGAAGCAGTTGTCAAAATTCTATCAGACTGTGTGATGGTGAGGTGGTGTTCATTTGGTGGCACAGTTTTCATTGGATACAGCAAAAGACACACGTGCTTAGTTTTTCCTACCTCTAGTCCAAGTCACATTTGTGTGGTAGCTTGAGTTTCAGTGCTTGCTTTCACTTACTGTGAAAGGGCAAAAGAGAGAGTGAGCATCATTTCCCAGCATTTTGTGTTGTGCACTATGGTGTTATATCCTGCACACTTGTTCTGTAGAATTTCCTTATTATACAGGTGTGGGACTCCAACCAAACTGGACACTGCCCCAAAAACAGTGGTTTTATCCTGATTCTTATCCTGCTGTGTGGGCATAGGCCTGTGTACACAACCTAAGCTCAGAAAGAAGTTAGAAGAGATTCTAGAAAAAAACATGGCCTACTCAGTTAAAACTCAAACTCTGGTTAGATTTAAGCATTTCTCAAGTCTGATTACTTTTATTTTTTTTGCAACAGTTCACTCAGATTACTTTATTTCACTTCCCATTAATTGCTCCTCTGAAGCAAGTCCTTAAGGGATGTAGGATAGGTAGGTACTTGCACAGCAAATGCTTCTTTCACACTGGGTGGCATTACAGGTTTTGTTTTGTTTTGTTTTGTTTTTTCACTAAAAGGTATTGTTCCCCATCAAGTGTGGAGAGAAATGACTACTAAAAACTGAGGAAGTGTTCTGTTTTTTAAAAAAAGCTGATTTGTCACTTTCCTCATTGACTATGAACTGAATAGACGTCTAACCCTTAAAATACTTTCTCCCCCCTTTTCCTTTTTATTGCCTGGAATCTTAAGAGCTTTATCATTTGCAGTCATAAAATGAAAATATACACCAAACCCTCAAAGGGCAAGTATGAAATTAAATTATATTTGGGCAGCTGTAACCTTTTAAAACGATCAGATTCCAGTTAATGTATTTCTTCCTGTTCTGAATGCTGCCATGGTGTTTGATGGTGGGAAGCAGTCCAAAGGGCATTGGGAGATAATAAATTCACTGGAAATTTCACCCTGAGGCGAGCCTCGATACACCAAGGCTTCCATTTAGCAGGACTGACCTAAAAATCTTGTCACATCCAAAGGTCACTTAGGTTGGGGTTGGTGTGTCCCATCTATCTTTCCCTGGTGCAAAGAATGACAGCTGAGCTCATAAACAGCCACCAGAATATGGAAGACAGGCAGGGGAGAGGGAGGAAGGATAGTACTGCTGACAACTTCCTAGATTCCCCAGGCCAGTTTTGCAGGCCAGTGAGACCAGAGACCATCTGTGGGGCTGCTCCTTTCACTACTGCCCAAATGGCAGCTCAGTTTCAAGAGGTTACAGCTGACCATGGAGTCTGAGGCAGGGGAGTCCCCCCATGTCTGCAAATGCCATGTAATCCTGCTAGGACACATTATACTGTCCCTGGACATTTCCTGCTTGCTGCCAGTCCTGTTAGGCAAAACAATTTACAGTTTGTGCAATGCCTTACTTTCAGGGAGGGTCAAAAGTCTAAAAAGCTCTCGGTGATGACACTGGTAGGTGTCACCTGTAAGAACAACAGCTCTAACAGAGCAATTTGACACTCATTGTAAACAATAATGAAAGGTAAGATATTTCCAATCTCATGAGGAAATCTGTGATGTACATCCTCTAGGATGTTGTTTATCCTAAGCTTATTAAAATCAGTATAATCCTCTCACACAATAAATCAAAGCAAAAGGCCCTTCAGGATGACTGTTGTCTTTCAGTCAAAGTTTCTACCTCTGCAGCTGAAAGCTCTGGTGGACACTTCCTATGCTTGCAGTATATTAAATATTAAAGTCAGGGCTTGGAGTTGCATAACAGAAGTGTGTTTGAAGGACAGAGATCTAACTTACCATAATTGCTCTTCCTTAATTGGGGATGAGCCCTGCAGCATATGTCCCTTGCAGCCTGATGGTGTGAATCTCCTTCTCAAAATTCCCTGGGAGGAGGATGAGAGAGACAGACTGCCAGTCACTGCTGGGGTGCAGGAGGCAAAGACTCCCTCTTCCACAGCATGTCATGATGGGAAAAAGAAATTGTTGTTCAGTGTCCTTCTGGAATGTGGGAACACCCCACTGTTAAAAGATACTGAACTGTATGGTATAAGCACCAGTCTGATTCTTTGGGAGACATTAAGTTGAAGATAAAAATGAAAAATAAATTGTTAAATAAAATCTCTGTAACCTTGGTCATGCGAGAAAAAAGCATCAAATGAAACACACAAGTTCCAAAATTCACAGGATATTGACTAAGTTAGGTTTTTAAGTCCTCCTGGAAATTTGCTGACGTCTCTCCATGAATTTTAGTAAATCAGATCCTTCTGAGGAGGATTGTAAATTGTATGTTCCTTTGCTTGTTAAAACTAAACAGAGTATAACCGTTATTTTCAGAAGTATTTCACACATTCTTACAAACATACTATATTTGAGGCAAACACAGTAAAGAAGGGCAAGATTGGCCAGCTGTCAGTGTTTGTCTTCATTTTCCTTGGGTTCACACTCTACTTTATGTTAACATATATGTTCTCCACACAAAGCCAAAGTAATTTGCAAGCAACTTTGGGGGAGTTGTGTGCCCTTCCCCACATGTTCTATCCTGAAAATGCAGCTCTGTGCCTTACCCCGTTGGATGACTTTGAGGAAGACAAAGTCACTCTCCATCTGACTCGTATAACAAGAAAAAAGGAAATGTGTGTTTTTCATGAGATACAGAGAGGACAGATATAGTTCACTTTAAATTCAGCTGCTGACACAAAATTTTTTAAAATTGCATAGATGTGCTGAGCACAGACTAGCTACTTTTTTCCTTTTTTTTTTTTTTTTTTTTTTTTTTTTATTCAGGATGGTGGGATGAGAATAACCTTTAGCCATGGATGCCTAACATGTATAAGTCATCTGGCATAACATTGCAAGTTCCATTCCAGTTTTTATAAAGCGAGATGAGGGTGATTAGCTCAGACTATTCCCACTTTATGTCCCTTTTCTACTGTGGCTCAGTTTCTTTTTTCATTTTCCTAGGTAATTCCAGTTAGTAAGCTAGTAATGGTGGACCATAAAGTCAGAATATTTCTGTGATGGCTGGTGGGGCATGGAGCAGCAAGACCAACTGACTCTGTAGTTCTGCAGCAGTTGGAATTTGGGCAAGTCATGGAGTAGAAGTCAGTGTGGACTTCCACCTCCCTGTGTCAGTAGAGTTTTCCATCTTTGGGAAGTGTGGATATCCCATTGTGCTGGTCTCAGTGCATTGCTCCCTTATGTTTTCATAGCCATGTTCTTTCCATTTCATGCCAGATGACTTTGGACAGTTGTCAGTGATCCTGATGACAATGTTGTCAAATACATGATAGAAACCTCATGATGGTGAGGGTAAGTATTGTATTTCATGGCTGTGATACTGGCAAGTGCTTTTTTGCTGCTTTAGCCGTGGCTTTTACTGTGGTGAATACGATCACTTTGAGCAAAAGTGCACGCATGTCCTGTGCCATGGTGTGAACTGGAGAAGTTGAGAGATATTTTGCAGTTGCTGACTTTGGCAAAAACAAGGAGTATCCCTGTGTAATGGAGGACTGAACTGTTCCTTGCCTTATTCATGCCTCCCACGCTGGAGCCACAAACACTGGGTAATGCTGATCTTTGTCACGGAAAAGTTCAATTGGCAGAAATGCTTCAGATATAAACAATACAAGGGGAGGCCCAGAGGCCTTCCCTCTTCTGGATTGTTCTGGATTCCTTGTCCCTGATAATTATAAAGGAAAGGCGTGTATGGTGGGCATTACTGCTCTGTGGAGGGAAGCAAGGAGAATCCCTGCATGACATTCCCAGTCTGGAACAGAGATAAATTTACCAGTTGCTGACTGAAGAAGCAGTGAGTGCTGTTCACCCTCCCACTGCAGGGAGCAGCACAAAGAGGGTCAATCAAATAGAATCAAAATACATCATCTGAGGAGGCAGATGTTAGAACATATTGTAAGGGGCTGCTGTGGGGATGGCTTGTGGAGTGCAGGGCTGGGGGGAGCAGCCATCAGTGGTGTTTTCTGTCACAGTCACTGAAAATGTCCAAGTTTTGAGGAGAGTCTCTGAACTCGGGAAATGCAAGCATGATCATTCCATGTCTGTTAGACTTGTGGGCAGAATGTTGGAGGTAGAAAAGGAGCAGAAGCATGAGTTCCTCTGTAATACTCCATATAATACGAGTAAGTCTAGGTATTATCTGTGCTTTGCCAAAGTCGCTCTTAGCCTTGGAATGTGTGAGTATTTTACCTGAAAAAAACCAAAAATTACTGAGTTCCAGACTAAATTAAACGCAGAACTGTTAAAATAGTTTCTATTTTAGCAGTGCCCCTAATTCACACCCACTCAAACACCTCCTCGCTCATTAACCCCATCCTCAGACCCAAGTAACTCAAGTGAAATGAGATGGCATTGGGAATGAGGTAATAAACAAAGATTTCTGGGTAATGTTATTACTTCACGATAGCAGCTCTTGGTGTGACTGCAGTAAAAGCTTCTTGGTGTTTCCATTGCAAACTCCTTGGTGCTCCCACCCCTTCTGCTTTGTAGACAGCTACTCGGCCAGAAGCAATTTAAAATGTGCTTTTACATCAATTTTGACTCATTTTTTTGGATTGAAAAGAGTTTCATGTTTTGATACTTCATTATAAAACATGAAAATTGCTGGGTTTTTTTCCTCCTAATCCAAATTTCCAGACAAACAATTTAAAGATATGGATTAGCTCTTTTTATAACCTGGCTGTATTATTAACGATTGAAAAATGTCTCCTAAGATAATTTCTGTATTTCATGGTTTTGTACAAGCAGATCCATCTTGCTATTACAAAAAATTCCATACTGGAAATTGGTATGGAGGAAAGTTTTCAAAAAGCACTGTTTTCATTCAGGAGTCTTACTTTCTTTTTTATTTTCCAGTTTAATCAGGGCCTCAAAAAAAAGTTGTGGAAACCCAATTTAATAAATAATCAGGGATGGATCAGATATACTAATGGTTTATAGAGCTTGTTACTAGTTAATCAGTGTTAATGTAGTTTCTGTGGAATATGTGGCTATGTGTAATTCTTGAAGAGGTAAATGAGTTTGTGGCCCTGTTGCCAGTGAAGGACATCCTTTTTGCCTCAATAACCAGAATTTAGAGGGATGAATTTGTGTGTTCACTCTTGTCTAGTCTTAAGAGCAAAATGCTGAAGAGGAAAAGTAGAGAGGAGTGGGCCCTTCCTTAGGGTAACCCGGATGAGCTGGAATAATATGGGATTTTCCATCTTGCACTTGGAGGGCAGTGCAGAAGGTTGCATTTCCCCTGGTTGGGTTGATGCTAGGGACAAAGCTTCCCACTTGCTGTGGGAACATGAAGCTCCAGCCATTCCTGGTTGTCCACATGGATTGGTGGAACCAGGGACAGCCATGTAGAGTTCCAGAGTTCATCTCGTGGCTCTTCTTGTGCTTGGGTGAGGCACAGCATGAGAGGGACATGAAAGTTAAAGATAAAATTCCCTTTGACTTTCAATCATGTAATTGTGCCTACAGCTCCTTAAGCCTGAAGTATAGGATGTGCCAAAGAGGAATACTGGGGTTAGTTCCAGGCTTTTTGTGCATGGGTTGCAGTCTGGCCACGCAGTGGGACTGGACCTTACTGTCTGCAGTTTCTTGTAGTGGGAGTCAGAAACTGAATCCTGAGGGATTTCAGATGTTTGCAGAGACCACTTTGAGGGAACAAATTCTCTAAGAATTAAAGACTAAACTTCTGTACATGTCCTAATGGAGTATGCAAAGTGTCACCTTTCCCATTACATCAGTGTAAGCATGGAAATAGTGAGATGAACCAGAAAACATCTTCTTATGTTATTTCCTGAGAAGTTTGCCAAAGCTTCACAGAGGTTTCAGGCTCTCTGGAGTTTTATGGGCTCCATTGGAGGGGGAGTTTTACAGACCACACCCATTTTATCATAAAATCAAAGAATAAAAAATTGAACATCTATTGTTTCTGTTACTTCACTTTGTTAAAGAGGGACTTTGCTATAATGAAGCAAACTCCAGAATAATTACATTAATTGAGTGCTTTCTGCTCTCTCAGCAATTCTGTGTTCAAATAATGGCACTCCCATACTCTAACATCTCTTTGTAGCCTGTCCTCTCCCAGGCTCGAGCATCCCAATTAAACTAACACACATTTGTGTTTTTAAGCATCCAAGTTATCCAGCTTCCAGCAATGGGGCTGATTTGAAGTTAGGCACTCCCATGAGTTTGAGGTTGATAGGACTCCCTGTTGAGAATGTCAGAAGTCTGACCAAAGCAAAACTCAGCTGCTTTCTGGTTTGGAACACAGATTTGCTCTGATACAGTGAGGCTCGAAATATTCTAATTCAAAACTGGGGCAATTTCTTTGTCAGTGATTGGAATTACAGTTTCCCACAGGTCTAATTAGTTTGATGGACTTTTTCTGCAAGCCTTGTCTTTAGCAATACCTAGAACAAAAGAGCTCTGTTTTGGAAGAGGGGATTCCATGTGGGTTAAGGCCAAAGGAAAGGTACTGTGAGCTGGAGCTTTCCTTCGTCCTTGTACAATATTCTGCTTCTGTGGAAAGGGATCACAGTGTGCTGCTGGGGAGGACAGCTGCTGCCCTGGTCTGATGCTTCACCTTCACAGCAGGATCTCACAGGATGAGGTGGGACTTGTTAGCTTTCTTGAAGACTTGGGGAAGGAGATTTTAAAGCAATGAACATGAAAAAAAATACATGAGAGGTAAATTTAGTTGAATGTATTTGAAAATTTTCTGTGGCACAGAAACTCATAAACTGGAAAGCTTACACTGTATGAGTGACATTCTTCTCCCCCAAAATAATCACCTTGCTCTACTTTCTCCACCTCCAAAAATAAAATAGAACTAAACAAAATAAAATAAAATAACTTGCACAGCTGAATAAAGATGCTGTGTCACATTCTATTAGTGCTTCTAGCTAAGTAAAAAGGGAAACAGAAAAATATATCTTCAGAACTATTCTAGAAATCAATTTGGTTTAGTTTAGCTCTTGGAACAAGTCCATTTTCTTCTGCAACTTGGATGGTCTATCCATCACTGGCCTCTGCCTTTCAATGGTCTCCTTCTACCTGTACTTCCTCCTTTCTGTGTTCTTTCCAGGGAGGCTTGGCACGATGGAAATAGCTCAAACACAGTCCTGAGCTCCCCTTTAAGGCACAGACATCACATTCCTTCCTCTCTACCAAGCTGGAAGAGAGCAGCCTTGTTTGTGATGGACTGAGCGTTTGTCCCTCTCTACCTCCTGCACTTTTCTCCAGACCCTTTGACCACACAGTAAAGCTCAGGTCAAAGAGCAAATTAAGTTTCTGAGTGAGCTGAGTAGATGTCACTGAACTCCTGTATGTGTCGGATAAATGAGGAACAACGTTAATTTATCCCTCCAAGGACAGTGGATACAACTGTAGGATACTTAAGGTTCACAAATACACTTAGTGTTAAAGGGGAAACAGACAGGAAAGAAAATGTTTCTCATTTGACTGTTTGATGTCATAGTTAACAGATAAAGGTACAACTATAGGGGGGCAAAAAATATCCGAGTGTGCATCTGTTTCTTTTCCCCTCCAACAAACTAATTTGGCATTGTTGCTTCTGGTAGGTGATTATCATCTCTTTACTCTTTTAAAGAGAGACTTCAGTATTTCAGGACTCACTTCTTACCACAGCTTTTCAAGAAAACATTTCTAGAGAAGGCTGAGTGCAGAGTACCTATTTCACTGCTTCATGCCTGAAGAAGAGGGACAAGTCACCAAGGAATCTTAGAATATAATCAATATATAAGAACCTGATAACATATCAGCATTCAAGTCAGCAAATCCATGTTCTCAAAATAAGAAATGCAGTTGACCTTAATCTTTCTACTACAAGCTCTGCACTTAACTTCAGGAGACACGGAGTATTCAGATTTGGAGTAATTAATTCAGTATCAGTCCTAAAGCAGGCACAGATTTTCCCTGACTTAATTCCCTGTTGAATACAACAACTTAAAATGCAAACAGAAAATCTATAAATAAAAAGTGGAGAAAGAGTTGCTTAAGGAAATGTGTGTAAAATAGTGAAATGCCTTAATTATAGCTTGGCAATTTGAAATATATAGAACTTTATTTACAGTAATTCTGCTGGCAGTGCTTGCTTGTTAACTACTCTGGTCACCTAATGGATAACAATGAATGATTTTCTACAGTACCAGTCAAGTAAAGCAATGCAATATGAAATAAGTGTTTTGTCAAACGGCCACTCATAGAATTTTGGTCTCCCATATGAAAAATTATACTTACTGAAAGTCAGGTGCTCTGAGCTAGTTGCCAAAAATCTGGATATATGTATAAAAAAATACAGCTCTTGGGAAGCATGCCTGTGGTAAACAAATAGGCAGTAGTGAGCTTTTTCCTATGGAGTAAAATGTCTGGGCCACTTCAGTGACTTCAAGTTTCTAATTTGCCAGAGCTGTGCTGGAGCAGCAGTCTCCATGTGGAACCTTCATTCAAACACTTCATCTTCATTACAGAGCAGTCAGCTCTATCCTGCATTACAGAATAGTTGGTGATAAAGGCAATGCACTTTACAGAACAAATGCCCCTTCTGAAGCTGCGTGTGCCTGTTGTTTGTCACTGCTCTACATTGCCATTGGCTGTTTTACTGTATCATCCATAAGGAATATGCTGTCCAAAGTATGTCCTTACTTTAAAGACATTCTTTGTCCATTCTTTCTAACATAAGAAGTTCCATTGGCATAAAAATAATTAATGGCAGCAAGAATAAATTATATTCTGGTGCTGCACAGCAAACTGTAGGAATAAATTGTTGCCAGCTTATTTTTTTTGAATAGTTTAAAATACAAACAATATTAATTACTTTCCTCTATAGGGATACATTATCTGCAGCATTTCATCCAACAGGCTTTTTCCATAAGACATTATCAAATTTCCTCTCCAATTGCATTCCATATAGTCACTCTATTTCAATTAGTGTCATATGGTGTGAACATGGTATGTATGAATATGTAGGCCACTTGGGCAGTTTTCCAGTTAAAATCTCTTTACTTGTAAGGAGCAGACAATCTTAAATACAGTTCACAATGATATTTTATCACAGAGAGTAACAGATCTTGTTGGTCTCCGATAGGAAGTGTCTATTGATAAGTTCCTACAGTTACATCCTGTAGAAGGATTGTCTTCTTGTTAAGGCTGGGACAAAGGAGCCATGAGGTCTAGGCTCTAATCTGGAGTTTCCTACAGTCTTCCTGTGTCACCGGGAGCTGTCAGTTGTGTCATGGGTGCTGGTTCTCACCTTGCTAATAGCTGAACAGAATTTATCCACTGGCAGAATTAAAGACTGCTTTTCAAGGAAAACTGCATTTCTTCACATTTGAGGGTGTTACAGTTAGTGTCTTTCCCATAGAAGCTCCTACAAATTTAAACAGAGTTGTACTTTAGTTAAAATGTGTGTCCTATCCATCAAAATTACACCAGTTTCTAAGAAAACTCAGAGCTACCATAAATTGCACATGCATGTTTTACTTTGGTCACCGTTACTGTTCTATAGTCAAAGCAAGCATTGTTTTGGCCTGGTGACTACAGTGGGATTATTCTCAGGAATAAGGGCTGCTGGAACCCTAGAGATCAGCTACCAGAATCATATTTTGTGGAGACTTGTGGTCACTGATTCTAAAAGTGATGTTTAGAGATGGTGGTTACTAAGTCTGTGCCTGTGTATAAATGAAGCCTTGTTCTGTTTGTGAATGCTTCACAGTTTTTCTAATGAGAACTTGTTTTCCTCAATGTTTCCTTCTAAGTCTCAGGTTTTTTTTAAGGCTAGAGAGGCTATTATGTTGTCTAGTCTGACAAAACAAGATGTGAAATATTACTGAGCACAATAAGTCTTGTTTAAAGTTCACCTTCATGGAACACATCTGATCTTGACTGAAACATCATGAGTCAAAATTTCTCTAGGTAGTTCCTCCACATGTCACCAATACTCTCTCATTAGAAGCAGTGTATTAATTATCTACTAACTAGCCCAGTCCCAAATTTCTAATACTTATTATTGTTCCTTGTTATGTGATTTACTTACCTGTCTTCTTCTCTTTGGCTAAACGCAGAGAATAGCCAGGGTGGGAGTTCTCAAAGAAAGTCAGCTGGATTTGGAGGCCATGGGAAGAAGCAGTGCAGCTTTTCAATATTTAGCTTGTTTTCTCTAGTCTCTGTGTGGCCCACAATTTTGGGGTGATTTCTTGCAGCTTGCTATTTTTTGCTTGGTGAGTAAAGGAAACATTAGTCCAGACGAGGTCCTTTGCCACAGAGAGTCTGTGCACACCTCAGCCCTGGGAGCAGGGCAGTTCCTTGTGGGAATTATTTGTGATAAAGGCAGATGTGAGATGGAACAGTAATAGCTCTCAAATGTGTTCAGAACTCTGTGGAAAAAAACCAAAGTAGAATAAATCCCCAAATAAACCGAAATACTGTTAAGTGCATCTCAGGATCTTGAGCTCTGTTGTTCTTATCTGAAGTTACCCCAAAGTGAAAGCTAGCAAATTCACCTTGCAGTGTGTTCTTCGGGCAAGTTTTGAAGGAGCAGACTGTCCTTGTGTTCAAATATTATCTTCATTTTCTGAAAGTCTCCCATTTGATGCAAGCAAGAGACACTTAGAAGCCTTTGCTGAAGTTTGAATGTACAAATTACTGTGTCCCTTTGAAATGTTTGACTAACAATCTTTGAAGGAAACTCAGACAAAAATAAAATCTGACATTTCAAATATGTAAATAAAGAACTTTTTTTTTGGTAGAATATCTAGCAAGCATTGCTACCAATCACTAATAAGTGCAGCTTTAATTCTATTTTCTGTAGCTTTTATCTATGTTGCCAGTAATTTTAAAAACCTGTCTCACAGTAGGATGTACATCAAATGTTTGTTTTCAATGAATTCTTTTTTCCTTTTCAACTGAAAAACCACCTGAACAGATTCAAAATTAGGCAGAATTGCAAAATTCTTTTTGCCTTAATCTAAGTTTTCATGCCTTATGTAAGCATAAATTTGAGGTAAAGAAAAATGAAATTCATGTATTCTGAGTGAGTCTCATTTTATGCCATTCCCCCCCCATCCCTGATTATGCAAAAAAAAAAAAAAACAAACAACATAAAACCAAAAACAAAGAACAAGGCCATTCATGTGTATATTTTTAATGATGGGTCTCGGAATGACAAAGAAATTGAAGTGGTGGATCAGTCAACAGTTCAAACACTCAGGCACAGTGGTTTGTAAATTCATCGCTGTGTTGTCTTCACTGAAAAACCACTTTATCAGAAACAAATTTATTGCAGTAACTGATTCACTTCCCACTACCACCTGTCTCTCTGTGGTTTTTTTTTTTTTTTTACAAACAGCTCTTAATCTCCACTGTGCACTAATAAAAATATTTTAATAAGAGATAATACTGTAATCCAAATGCCTATAGGTGCTTGAATCAACTATTTCTGCCTGTGTAATTGCTAGCACTTTGTTCAAACCTTTTTAAAATTGCTATTAAATCTCATTCTCATTTTCTGTATTAATAGAACAAGAATTCATTTTTAGTGTACCCTCCAAGCAGTAATGAGCATTGTTAACGTGTAACAACAATGCCCAAGGGGAAAGTTTTCAGAGCTGGCCTAACCTCAAGGCTTTGCTGTTGATGTACTACAGAGTCATCAAGCCAAGAGCTCTTAGAACTAGTCCATTTAGAGAGTTCAGCTGAATATTTCTGCTTAATATATTGGAAGAATTATAAATTGTTTAGGTGGTGACCCAGGGAGCAAGGGGTTTTTTTGTTTAATACCTTAAGAATAGAGGGGCAGCATTAAAAAATTAACAGTACCTCCTGCTTATTTTAAAGTGTATCTAATTGTGCTTTTGTTCTGATGATTTTGCTTCCTTGCAGATTTTCATAAGAGGTTAATGAGAAAAGATTAACAAAACATGCAATATTGCACATGGGCAGGGGAGACGGAACATAATCATTTAGTTATAAACAAACAATAGATGTTACTTTTAATTGCTTTTTCAGAAGCCCAAATCTGCCTTCTTGAAGAAGCATTATGTATCTTTTTAAATTCAGAATATTACCCTTATTTATTATGTATAGCAAAAATAAACCTGCCTACCCAATGATGAAACCAAGACCTCAAAAAGTGCAAGGAAAACAATGTTATTCTCTATCACTCCTGTAATACACTGGGTTTGAGCCTTCTTAATTTTTACCCTGTGTAAAGTCCTACACAGAACTTTATCCTGTGTAGGATATAAGGATTTTTTATCTATAGGGTCTTGACTGCTTTATTGTGGCCGAGGCATTCACTTGCAATCAGTGAAGCACTACAGCTTTAGGCAGGTTTATTTTTGCTCTAATAAATAAGGGTAATATTCTGAATTTAAAAAGATACATAATGCTTCTTCAAGAAGGCAGATTTGGGCTTCTGAAAAAGCAATTAAAAAGTAACATCTATTGTTTGTAACTAAATTATTATGTTCCATCTCCCCTGCCCATGTGCAATATTGCATGTTTTTAGATGTATTTTAGATGATAGTTGAATATTTCTGCAGAGATTTATTGATTGTTCCGAAATCTTCCGATGCCAGTAGGGAATCAGGGGTAGAAATGTTCTTTTGTTGGAGTTCAGTTTGTCTATCAAATGAATGCACAAATTATTGTCATTTTGCCATCTTGTTTCACAGCACTTGGTCACACCATTGCCCTTTCCTTGGGTATAAGCTGGAGATGTCCTGAAAATTTTAAATATGAATAGACAAGTTCAATAATGCAAAAGCTCAAAAATAGGGAAAGTTTAAGAAATGTGCTGCATGTTGTGTAATTCTTTCCATTTTTTGAAATAGGACAGTGATATAGGAGCAGTCTTCCTGGTAAAACAGGTTTCAGACCCTTGCAATTTCATAAACACGTGCTTTTCCTTTGAGAGCTGGGCCTGATACTGCTTTTTCTGTAGAATAGTTGGTTTGTGTTGCAGACAGAGATTTTTAAGAGAGGACTCTTAACAAGGGACCTTTTATAAAATTTTATTGAATGTTTGGTTTTAATTCTCAAAATAAATCAAATTGAGGTGAGATGTTGAATCTGATAACAGGAGGACAGAAGGTTTTAAAAAGCATGAATGAAGGCTTTATAGATTTTGTTTCACCCCTCCTTCCAGGTTTCTCTACACCATACTGTGTGTTTCATTCTCTTCAGGTATGTCCATCCCCAAAGTGAGAGTAAGGCGTACATTTGAAATTTCATATATTCCGTTTTTTCACCTGAAAATAAGGCTTTCTTCTGCATGGAAAAATTAATTCCCAGTGCTTATTTGGTCTTTGCATGAATTGTCAGAAAGGTGGCTGAGGACAGAACTGTGAGGAGGAGCTGGCTTACAGCCATTGCTCACAGACCACTGGAGGGTGTGAGGTGTGCAGATCCCTGGACGTGGTGTTGTGAGTGTATTTCATGTTGTTCAGTTCTCATGATTCCATCTCTGGATAAAGATTCATTTGGGAAAGTCTTCCCCCCCAGAAATTTCTGTGAAGCTCAGGCCCTGTATGGTCTGTCAGGAATCTCCAGTTGTCCAAACTGACTGTCTTTTTTACCCTATTTTATGTGGACTAGACATGTTCTAATGATGATATCTATATAGATGATATCTAATCTATAGATTAGCAGCAAGCTTGAACTTTTCTTGCTTAATGGCCATTTCACTTTGTCTTTTTCTCATAGTTGCCTAAATTTGTTTTGTCAGTTTTTCACCAGGGAGCAAAAGAAAAGGAAAATCTTTCCCTAGATCTGCTCTGTCACCCCCAGAGTCCCATTATGTTTGAAGTGTTCCCTAGTCATGGATCCTATTTCTTTAACAGCCATTGTTCCTCTGATATATTATATATATAATTCATACCTAATGCTGGCTTAGCTTTCATGGAACTGCCTGCTGTAGTTCTTCCCTGGTTCACAGAGACCCTGTTCCTTTCTCCCTGCAGAATTTGGGATTCTTTAGAAAGAATGAATGGATATGAGCTTCAGCTGATAAATACAGGCATTTGAATCTGTGACTTACTTGGGGCTGGGTTGTTTTTGATGATTTTATCTGTTGCTGATTTGCATCTTTTTGGCTCAGACTCGCTAGGGGTAAATTAATAAATAAATTTGAGGAAAAGGCAAAAAGGGAGCAGATGAAGGAATGGTTGATAGGGAAAGAGGCAGAATGGGATGGACTATTGGTGATTAAGAAGTATGGAAAAATAAGGATCAAACAGTGATCCAAGTAGAGAAAAGAAATAAAATGGATTCAAAACTGAAAATAATAGAGTGAAAAAGAAATAAGAAAGAATAGAGTGAAAAAGAAAGAAGTAGGAACTTGGTGACTGATTACACTTGGAAGAGCAGCTACTTTTATCTGTGTGGAAGGGCTGGGGCTGCCTTTGCAGTAGCAAAGGGAAGAGTTTGTGCAGGGAATCTGGGGAGATGCACAGAGCTGTGCAAGATTCAGAGCCCTTTGATCAAGGGCTTTTGTGCTGTGAGCTCGTGTTAGCAATGTCTCCGCACCTTTTGCACAGATCCACGCAGAAAATCACATAATGAATTCTCAGGTTCCTCTTTCAGCCTTTCTGGTTTGGATTGGCATTTCTTTGTGCCCTCCCATCTTCATTCCTCTATTATCATATAAAATTAACTGAGAGAAACAGCAGCAAAACAACTCAGCACTGCCAACAAGACTCCTTAGCCTTAGCTGTATTGAAGCCACCCTGTTTTTTCACATCCAGTTCCATATTTCTGCATGCTATCCCTTGTCATATGGCAGCTCAGAAGCTCTGTAGGTGCTACCCTGCAGGCAGAGGGTGTCTTGGTTCAGTGTTACACACGTACTGCCCAGCACTAAGCACTCACACAGCACTAGGATGGGTCCTGGAAAGGGGTGCTGGGGCTGAGCAGGAAAAGTCTTTGTTAGTCCATTCCTGCTCTCCTGGGCTTCTGACTTGGGAATTCCTCCCTGTTCACAAAGCAGCAGCAATTGTTGCTTCTCCTGCCCACCATGTTTATTTTCTCCATGTTTCATTAGGAGGTCAGGGGAGCTTCCAGGCACTTCTAGTTTGCTTTCTAACTTTCTAACTGCTTTTGCTCTCTGTCCCTTAAACTCTTACTGTAGTGCTTAGCTTTAAGCAGATGACTGTGATTGTAAGTATTCACATGTTAATAAAGAAGTATGTATTTAAAGTGCCTTACTGGTTTAGTTTTGAAGAGAAAAACATTTCCAGTCTGTGTCTGCATTGCATCTATCACAGAAAGGCTTCTTAGAATTAACTGGGGTTTCTAATAGTTAATGGACAGCATTTTGCCATTGATATGTGTATATTTATATTGACTCTAGTGGTTTCCCACAACTCAACTTACAGTGGACTCCTACCATAATTACTAAATAAAATTTTGACATTCCCTGTCCCAGACACCTTACAGCCTGGGGGAAAACAGGGGAAACGCAGCAAATAAAATAAAGAAACATGAAATGGTAGCACAGAGACCATCATATCCAGCAGCATATGTGCTTCACAGGGGTTGGTGCCTATTACTGGTGGAAATGCTGTTATGCCTGTGTCGTCTCAGGAAAGGAAGGATGGTCCAGTAGCTCAGACAAACCATGGGGATTAGCTTCTGTTCCCTGTTGAATCCCTGGACACACAGGGAAGCTGGGACACTTCTCATGGTGACGTCTCTGGTTCATCCCTGGAGGAATGAGTCACAAAAGTGAAGATGACATTTCATGTCTGGAAACACACATGTGCTAAATAAAAAAAATGCCCATTGGAAGGAAAATGTATCATCTGCTGTAGAAGTTTTGGGAAGTTCATTTATTTATTTATTTATTTGTTGATGATGTGTCTCCTGTCTTCCTCCCCACCCCAATTGTTTTTTCTCATTTTGTTTTTTGCTTTTTTTTTTTTTTTTTTTTTGTTCTGTTTTTCCAGCAGTTGTATGCTGCCCAACTTGCTGCGATGCAAGTGTCTCCGGGAGGCAAGATTCCTGGCATTCCCCAGGGGAACCTTGGTGCTGCCGTGTCCCCTACCAGCATCCACACAGACAAGAGCACAAACAGCCCTCCTCCCAAGAGCAAGGTACTGTACCAGGCCTGGGCCTCTGGGCTGCAGGAAGCTTTGTTCCCAGTACAGCTCCCTGAAATGGGAGGGTGTTGTTGCAAAATAGCCAGGAAGAATTCAGCTAAGGAATGCAGGGAGAAAGCAGTCCTATTTGGGTGACAGCAAGATCTGGGTGAAAAACATGTCCTTCCTTTCTGTTAGTGCCCTCTAGCATGCTGTCCATGTCCTTTATCACGTCAGGAGAGATTCTTTGAATTGACAGTGGTGTCTTGTTTTTACCCTAACAGTAAAGCAGCACAGATTAAAAATAACTAGACAAATAAATAATACCATTGTCAGCTCAGTGAGGTACATGTTCAAAGAGTGAGAGACATGGCTTGAAATCAGTAGCTGCTGTGTTGATGAATCAAGCTCTAGGTTGTCTTTTCTCTCTCTCCTTACTGTAGACTTTATCACTTCCTGTGGCTTTTCCTTGGCTTGGCCTCTTAGAGCAAGAAATCACAAAGCTGTGCAGTACTTGAGGGTAGATGGTTGGGTTTTGGGTTTTTTAAAAAAGTGTTTGGTTACCCACTTTGTGCATTTTATAAGGGGGGGGGGTGTCTTGTGTTGTGTGGCTGGCAGCTTGCAGATCTCCTACACTTAAAATCTCAGGGTTGATTTTTCTTCTCCTGTGCAGCAGGAGAGTTTCTCATGAGATCTAAGGGGCACAGTGTGTATTTTGTGGCCATTGCAGGACTCCAAGTCCTGCCATATCTGCTGGTTGCATCGAGCATAGCCGTTTTTAATTGGCAGCTGTCAAGATCAGCTCTGTTCTCTCCTTTCTTTTATTGCTTTTTCGTATTTTTAGGTGTTCCAGTGCCTTTGGCTTGCAGTTCTGTAGGAGACAAACACAACTTATTTTGCAAAGGCGGGGGGAAAAATAAACTAAAAAAGTGGGCCAAAAGGAAAGGAAGGGGGCTCCAAAAGGCTGCAAAATTGTGCAGAGTAAGTCCTGTGCTGCATGCTGTTTTCAATCTGCTGTGTGCCAGTTGGAGGCTCTGAGAGAGCGCGAGAGAAAGAGAAGGGATAATGCTGAGAAATGATAGAGTGGCTGTGACCTCCACGCTCAGCCTGGAAATCCAAGACATTGATTTCACTTAGCATTCCTGCTGAGAGATCCGGCGGAGTTCAGCTGTAATAAAAGAACAAGATTCTGTTCTAATGGTAATGGCGTATGACAGACATATCACTCTGTCTGTCCTCAGCACCAGGGAGGTGGGAGCTGCAGAGAGGGCACCTGACCTGCCTGGGCTGCTGTGCCAGTGCTGCTCTGAGCTTTGAACCCAGCCTGGAAGCACAATTATTTATAACACTAAATGGTAAAGAAACCTTTATAGAGCCCACAGTAATTAGAAAAAGGCTTACACAATAGTGCAGTGGCCTGGCTCAGAAAACACATTGGCAAATCCATCATAATGGCAGAAACTGAAGCTTATGTGTTGGAACTAAACACCTTCCTTGGTGTCTGTGTGGACCTTTCTTTGCTTTTTCAAAGCTTGTTTGTGTTCAACAGCTCCAAAAGTTTATTTTCTTCGCTGATTTTTTTTTTTTTATATTTAGTTTTTTTCTAACTGTCATCAGGGAATACATCTTGAGTTTCACAGACTTTTTAAATTTTTTTTTTTAAATCCCTATTAGCAATTTGGTTCCTGAAGTTAGTTTGTGGTGATCTTTCTCACTCTTACTGTACATCAGACCTCCACAGATGAATAGTTAATGCCTCAGAATAGCTTTCAATAGATGCTGTTTACTGAATCTCTATTTTCAGACCACAGTTTACACTGGCACAGCTTTGGTAATACACTCGAGTGTTTGGAGACAAGGAGACAGCCTTACCTGAGAGTGTGTCAAGCTACTGGCAAACATCTAGGTCACTTCTGAAAAGCTGTGGCTTTTTCTTCTCTTGTGTAGTGTTAAAGTTAGTGTGCTGCTCTTTGCAAGGATTCTTCAAAGTCAGCCTCAGCAGCAGATGGAACAACTGTTGGCTCTAGAAATGCTGAGAAGCATCAGGGTGAGTTTGCCAAGGATCATCCTTTAAATCTAGTAAGACTTGAAAACATCCCTGAAACTCCTCTAAGACCTTGGCAACTCCTGTTTTGGCAAGGCTTTTATCAGTGGCCCTCACCAGTGTTTGAACACTGTGCTGGACAGGCTGCCCTGGCATCTCCTGCCATGCTGCTCTCCTCTCAGCAGATGTGACCTGGAATAGTCAGATTCACTTCCCAGGGCTCTGTCTTTCAGGAAGCCATGGAGTCGAGCTGCCATTATGCTGTGCTGCACACATTCTGTCAAGTTTTGGTTAGGAAGCCGAGCTGGTGTCGTACATTCTTCCAAGAAGAAATCCATGCCAGAAAAACTGATTTAAGAAACAGAGCTAGTGGAGGCTGTCCAAAAGAAAAACGCGTGTGTCTTGCGGAAATGGATTTTAACACAGCTTCTTCCCGAGCAGTTTTAAAAACAGCCGGTATGCTAATCATACCATTCAAATTTACCAAGGCCTCCTCCACAGCCCGCTTGAAAGGCAACTAGCTTTGAAGTTTGCCAAATTGTGCTGGATTTCCAAAGTCTGTCTTAAGCACATTTTGCCTTTGATCGTGTAAATGCCTGCGTGCTGCCCTGTTGGCTGTTCGAGGTGCTTGCAGGCTCCCAGGCAGGAGAGAGCAGGCAGAGGTGCAGATAAGGACTAGGCAGAATAACTTTCCAGCCCTCTTTGTGATTCATTTCCAGCCTCTTGCTTGCACAGGGCCGTGCACAAGATAAAATAAAGCAATGTTGCTTGTAGACACTATGTTTGTCTGAACTGTGACCTCTGCCATGCTACCAGGACTCTCACCTGATAGCTCCAGTCTTCACTGCCTTCAGATCAGGTGCTTTATACCCTTGGATGAGGACAACAACTTCACCCCTACTTGTAAATGGTCGGGGCCCTGTTCATTCCTGCCTTTGTTTCTTGCTGTTTATGTGGCGTGGATAAATATAGCATCTAGTGCCTGCATGCTGCAATATCCTGGCCCTTTCCATGTAACCTTTCAAGTGCAGTAATTCTGGAGTGAGTTTCCATTGCAGCTTGTAAATGTAGCTAAACGTTCCCCCTATTTAATGGAGCAACAGTGTATTGTCTGTAGCATCTGCTGTAAAACAGGAGCAATTCAGTGTGAAATGTGACAGGAGAGAATTCCTGGGCACTTCTAACCTTGTTGTGGCCTCAGCCCTAACCCTGCTCACACTTGTGTCTCCATCAGTGACAAGAGCACGCAGATTGTCCAGATCAATTCTTTTTTTTTGTTCTGTTCAAATACTTCTGGCAGCGATGCTGCCATTTGCTCCGCAGTAGCACCTGGGAGTTGTGACAAGGAAAGGAAATGTGTTTCAGGCAAGCCAGAAGAAGCACTAAGCAGCTGGATATACACAATCAGTTTCTCCTCAGCTGCAATATTCAGAGAAATATCGATCTGAATCTTTAACTGAAGAGGGTGCTTTAGTTTCACGTTATCTGATCACCAAAGTGAACACTTCTGATGGAATTTTCTTCATGTCATCTATGGGCAACAATTAAATGGCCTTTGAAAGTTTTAGTTCTTGTGCAGATTGGCCTTAAGATGGCCAGAGTCTCTCCAGAAGAACTTCTTCCACTTTTGAGGGGTGTCTGCTGATGGTGCTCCAGTTGCTGCCACAAGCACCAGCTGTGTGAAGGACAGAAGGGGACCAAGGTGTGCTTGCTCCATTCTCATCTAGGGAAGGTCAGGAAGCTACAGAGTCACTGCTGACTTTCTTACCAAGTCCATGTGAGACCAGGGGGAAAAATAAATTTGGAAAGGGGCATTTTAATTCAGACACGCCATAGGCTATGTTACGAGGAAAGGTAAGTGAGCTGTGAGGAGCTAATTGTGGATTTTCCTGTCCCAGGCAAAACTGATGATGGGACTACCTGGTTTTGGTAGGAAAGCTTTCTTTATTAAAATATAGTGGAAAAAAGAAAAGGAAGACATCTGAAGGAAAGAAGAAAAAAGCCGCAAAACAGTAAAAAGGCTCATAAAACTCATCTATATGATATTTCTGATTCAACTCCAGCCAAATTGTTGACTTGAAGTTCATTTTCAATGACTACCCTGAGCAGCCCTAAGAAGTTGGGTGCACTTGTCTCCCTTTCTCTCATCTCTCCCTTTCATATGATAGTGCAGAATGTGGAATTTTATCCTGGGGAGGTCTTGGGGAAAACATTAATCCCCATTATGTGCACAGCTGCATCACTCACTTGCCATATGACTGTGACTGTGGCAGAAGCCTGGCTGAAAAGTGGACATGCAGACTCCTTGTACCCTCAGAGCTGCTGTGTGTGAACAGGCTAAGGGAAATCATCTAATTTAAATTAAAATTATAAAATGGCTGTGTACAGGTGATCAAAGGGCATGATTGTGTTGGAGGGGGACAAATTCTTATCTCTGAAGAGCAGAAAAGAGGAACTTGTCTGAAACTAACCCACAGCACATGTTAGGCCCCATGTGCTGATGGCACGTCTTGTCCTGTTTAGTGGCTGAAGAGCTCAGCACCTGCTGAATGCCTGTCCAAGCAACAGGAAATTAAGGTATCCTTATTTTCATTAGAGTACTGAGGTATTTTAGAACGAAGGACAGCAGTTCTCATTAAAGTGATGCAAGACACAGCATCCCTGATAAAACACTGAGGCTATATTTACAGAAGTTTTATCTCAAGCAAGCTCTTCTATTTTCGAGAGTTTCCAAGCTGGACACAATTCTTCATATGCCACCGATTAAAAAAAAAAAAAATCTTGCTAAATTAATCTATTAATCTTTTCAGCACCGGAATAACAATTAGCACTAGAATATTATACATCAGTACATCCAAAACATTTTTCAGTGATTGCATTTCCCAATCCTCTTGCCAGAGCATCAGACAGGTCAGAAATAGCTATAAGATAATCAAGGAAAAGTTTACAGTACAGATGCAGTGATGAGTAGGGAGCTGTAAACTGAGACCTCATCTGTGCTATACTCTTTCTTCAGTCTTCCTGTCCATTCTTGTAGTTAATAATCTCTTCACCTGGGAGCCCTTCTCATTTGCTGCCCATGCTTTTGATCCTAAATAGTAAAATGGGGAGTTGGTGACAGAATCTTTGAAGTTATTTTCCTCTTCCTTGCTCTTCTACCTGTATACGACATGCTAGCATATAAAACAATAAACTTTTTAAACCATTTACTGGAGCACAGTGAAATGATGAGTATTAATGGAACTTCTTAAGGTGCTTTTCTAAAATAGCTAATGGGTTCCAAACAATAAAAGCAATGTTAGTAGCAGTATCTAAACAGCAGTAGCAGTAGGGCCTTGCACAGCATTCTGCCTGCCTAACAGCCCTCCTTACTTTCCTAAAAATAAATTAGATATGTGGAGGGGCTCCTAGGATGCTTTTTCAGATGAGCTGTCCACAGCTCTTCTTTCCTGATACCGTGTCTCTCTGGCACGAGCATGCCTCACCAGCAGGAGCTGCCAGGCAATTAACCCTTGTCAGGCTCAGCTGGCACTTTTTATAGTGAAAACTCAGAAGAAAATACAACAAAAAGGGAGAAAAACCCTCCAAAATCTGCCAAATTTGCCAAATGATGGCAAAACAAAAGTGACATACACAAGTATCAAGCTTTATTCCTGAGAGAGAGGTCCTCAGAAACCAGACAGGGAACAGCAAAGGTGTAAAGCAAAGTGGTAAAAAACATTCACTGTGTCCTCACTGTTTCTCTGCTGTTCTTTGCTGTTAATGCCTTCTGAACCTGATGTAAATACATAAAATTGGTGGGGTGGGCAGCAGGTAGTAGCTCTCATTAGTTTTGTGTAGATGATCCCCATTCAAACACCAAGGTATTCCAGCAGGCACTGAGGCTGTTCCCAGAACCCCTCAGTGCTCAGGTGTGCTGGGATCTGGCATTGGGTTTCTGCTCAGTGTCTTACCCTTGTGTTACTTAGAAATACCTGAGCATTAACTTCTCAGGAGCTTTTTTTGACAGAACTGCCCTTCTTCTGTCAGTTGGAACGAAGAGCTTGGATGAGAAAGAGCAAGAAGAGACTGGATTAGTCCCAAATAAGAAAACGGTGTCACAAAGTCAAGGTTTTTTTAATGCCACTGAGAGAGCTGTTGAGCTGATGGTGCCAGTTGTCCACAAAGTCCTAAAAAAAAACAGTAAAAGGGCTTTAGGAGAGCGTGCAATCTGGAGCTGCATAATGCAACAGAGAAAAAATTTGGTTTTTCTGGTTGCAGTGGTTTTTGCTGATACTCCTTGCATTTGGGTGGCCTTGGTCTGTGGGAGGGAGAGTTAAAAAAAATTTGGCAGAAGGTCTTTATGCTGAAGAAGGGGAACCAGCCATGAGGAGAGCTACATGAAGTTCATTCTTCACTGTGTAGCAGCACTGAAAAGATGGGGAACCAATATTAGCTGTAAGTTAAATATTGATAAAAACCAGGGAGTTATGCCAATATAAGATTAATGTACAGTTTCCTTCAGAATGTGAAATTCTTATTAAAGGTCATGCTTTATTCCAGAGACTTGTTTTTTAGACTCTGGGCTGTTAAGAGTCCCTGAATCAAGGGATGGGTTTATTCCAGGAGCACAGGCTTGTGCAGGTGATGGCAGTGTAGCAGTGTACCTGTCCCATGGATTAGGAGGGAGCTTGAAACGAAGCAGAGAACTCTCACTCTCCCAGAGACTTCCAGAAAGGAACCAGGCACTTCCCATCAGGAATTAAACCTTCCCTTTTGCAGCTTCAGATCGGATGTTTGAGCATTTCACTGTGTCAGTAGTCAGAAGTGCAGAGGCTGTGTTGGCAGGCCTGTGCAGTGGACAGCAGCAGAGCCGCCTCTTACCAAATGCACAACTCCTTTTCAGCACAGGAAGGGAGTTTCTGAGGTGATGGAATGAAGTTCCAGTGTGATCAGTCTGACAGCCCCCAGAAGCTGCTTGTTTTGTCTGCAGAAGGGTGGTTTGTAGCCACGCTACACGCTGGATTTGAAATTAGCTCCTCTTGACGTGTTCTGACAGAAATGCAATTCAAAGTAAGCAGCAGAGAAATACGTTTTGCAGTAGGGATTCCTGTACCCGCAGCTGAATGATAATCACGTAACAAGGGAGCTCCAAAAATATTTTAATCTGAAACATTTTAATCTCTAATCCCTGGTAGCTGTGGATATCTGAAGAGAAGCAAAATTTAGCAGCAGAGTGGAAAAATCTGTTTTATTTTCAAATTCAAGAAGGCAGTTTCTTTTAGATTAGTATTAACTTCAGATTTATATGAAGTGCTTGGCAACTGTTTCACTCAGGTTTCTCAAAACTACACATTTGTTGTACAGAATGCAGTTTGAATTGTTCAGTGTAAAATGAGCTATTGCAAAAGAGGGATTCAGAAACATTATGTGGAAAGCATCACTTTAGAGTACACATATTTTTCAAAGCAGTGTGGCTACGTGTTTTGGTTTCATAATGTAGCCTCCTTAAGGTCCAAGGTCCTGAAGTCTTGTGAGTATGTAAGAATCTCATTAAAAAAAAAAAAAATCTTCATGTTGTCACGCCTGAAACTTAGAGATTGGTATAAATGTATCTCAAAGGCTTAGAAAGCAGCTAAGGAAATTAATCTATGAGTTACTTTTTTATTAAAGTGGGATTAATTTTCAGTCTCAAATGATAGAAGATTTCATC
Source organism: Vidua chalybeata (assembly GCF_026979565.1). Classification (NCBI taxonomy): domain Eukaryota; kingdom Metazoa; phylum Chordata; class Aves; order Passeriformes; family Viduidae; genus Vidua; species Vidua chalybeata. The sequence goes on along the minus strand of NC_071534.1, from coordinate 9,767,305 downwards.
TTGACAATTCTGCTAAGACATAAATACCTCACAGCAGAATTAGACTTCCTAGTGTAGAATCTCCCAGTAAAAATGTTTCAGTAATGTCCAGAGAGAAAATTCAGGCGTATCTGAAGAACATCAGAGGCAGACAAGCTGATGAGACAGGCTCTAACATATGAAACTGGTCTAAAATTTCACTCTTGATCACATGTCCTTATCCATTGATGCTGTCAGACTGTGAATTCCAATGTGTATGTTTTGTGCTAATGAATGAGTTTAGTTTCTGTTTGTTTCCTTTCAAATTGCTACATTTTTCCTTGCTGCTTTTAAAGAAAAGATAAGCTATTGCCAGAACTGGTAAAAAGAAGATATTAGGAAAAAAGCATTTGATAAAAGATTTCTGAGTGTCTTGGCAGTGGAGGGCATGGAGGAGAAGACCATGTCTCTGATGGGAGCAGCGCAGAGCAAGTTTTTCAATTTAGAATCATGATGTTACAGAAGTATTTTAACTTTAGAGGTGTTTCATAAGTTATTAGTGTTCCTCCAAGTTTCCTAGTGGCTGTGCCAGCACCTGCTGGTGTGTTGGAAGCCTGTGTGCTGTGTGTGAGTGGAGATGCAGCCCAGGAGTCTGTCCCGGGCTCTGTCTCAGCTGACGTGCCGGGCAGTGACAGCTCACGTCAGGATCAGCCACTCTGGGTTCTGTGAGTCCCAGCCCAGCAGGAGCTGCTCGGTGACAAACACAGCCCAGCCTGACATCCCCATGGGAGAAGGGGCACGGAAAGCTCTCCAGAGCTGGGTGCATTTATTCATCTCCAGAGCGCTCCAGAGAAAGCCGTGAAGCAGCGTACCATAAAAGGGAGTAATGCAGTGACAGGATTAGTAAAGCAGCTTAATTCAGTGTACAATTAGAGAGAAAACAGATGTATGTAGCAATTCTGGAGAGCATTTTTGTTGTGTGGGTTCTTGTGAATTTCTTTCTTTCCAAAGGTAGCTCTCTCAGGGAGAGCAGTCATTCCAGGTCACTGATTATTTTTATCTTTAGCCATGCTAAGAGCTATATAGGCTTCAGGTTACAGCTGTAAGTTAATATATTTTGAATTTAGCTTGTTGCTTGCCTTGGTCAGTCTTGAGCTCTGCTAATCTAAACTCCTGGCTTTTTTCTGTCTTGCTTGCAGACCAGAATGACCCCTTCTTGTGCTTATTTCCAATACTCTTAGTCTTCTCTGAAATTATTTTCTTTCCCTTTCTGGGTACTCTCCTCCTAATTTCAAATGTCTACAGAAAAGAGAGTCTGCAATTAATTAATTGAAATTAATTAATTTATCTCTATTTGCTTATTATTTGTCATAAATTAGTGAATAGTCTGTACCTTCAACATTTTCTGTAAAGGCACAGACCAAACTTGGGGTCAGGAAAATTCAACACATACCTACACACAGACCTTGTGCACACTCACACACACAGACTGAAGCTGAGGTTAAAAACAGCCTCACATTTGGACAACTCTCAACAGTTTCAGCAGTGTGACATCTGCAATCTCAAATGGATGTGGTATGTCCTGCTATTGCCTTTCCTGTGCTGCTGTTCCTCACCCCCAAATGGTGGTGGCTCAGTGCTGGCTGGAAGGATTCCCATGATGGTATCTTTTGGGACTCACTTTGTAAACCCCTCTGGGCTCAAGCAGAGCAAAATAATGCTGTATAAATACATGTTACTACTGGTGAAGAGATAAAATTATCTAATGCTTACCAAGTGCCCCAGTGCCTTGTCTTGATGATAATTAACTGGTGACATACACATTGAGTCAGTGCTCTAGGATTTGTGCCCAGAATAAGTCACAGAAACATAGCAGCTTTAGCATAGGAGAAAAGGGCAAAGGGGGCTTTTTTTCCCTTTTTTTTTTTTTTTTTTCTTTTGGATAAGATATGAAAACTGCCCAGAGCTGGCCCTGTTCAGAAAAAGTGAATCAGTCCCTTAGAATTCTTTTTTTTAAGATGTCAACTTCCCTCTCATACTCTTCTGTGAAGACAAAGAATGTCTTAACATCTGTATTGAAGTCATCATTGAAATAAAAGGAGATCTGTAGACATCAGCTATAAATCATCAAGAAATGGCTTGTGGGTAACCTTTGACACAGTTGAACCTACTTGAAATGAACTAGAGCTGGATTCACTGCCTTCAGTGAAGCCAGTAGGTGGACTGGAGGTCTCTTCTCTCTCTCTGTCTCTCTTTCCATCTCTTACAGTGTCAGCTTCTGGGAGGTGAAAGTGTTCTGGCTGAGTGATGAAAATGCATTTGGATGTGTTCTTAAATAGACATTTGTTTTATGCCTGAAAAGAATAGGTTGGTCTTAATAGTGTGGTACTGGGGGATTTTAAAGGTATTTTGTAAGGCAATTGTCAGCATTACAAAAACTATTTTAACCAATTGTTTAGGCTTGAGGAACAGCATGGAGTAGCTATTGTGTGTGGTTGCATGCGTGTTCTCCAGAATTAACAGGGAAGGGGTAGATAAAAATCTGCCTAATTTTGCATAATGGAATTTTAGCTTTCCTGTGATCTGACTTCAAATTCCTGCTGAGTTTCTACAGTGTAACAAAAATACTAGTTTGCTGTTGTTAATTTTGATTTCTAAGATGCAAGTTTTTAAAAGGAGCTGAAAGTATACAGCATCTCATGGGGACAAACTATGAGTCTTACTAATGAATCCAGCAATTAGTGGTTCATTGTGCCTGCCAGCAATTTGGCCCCAGTACTGGTCCTGATGGTGATTTCATTTCTGCTGGTGTGAATCAGGAATAGGATCTGAAGTCTGTGCACCAAGGGAGGGCTGAATACTTCTTCAGCATTCTTCTGCTTGTATTCTGCATTCAGCAGCAAATAGTAATGAACATAGGTAGGGTCAATATGTGTGGATATAGATATAGATGATATAGATATAGATATAAATGATATAGATATAGATGATATATATATAGATATAGATATATATAGATATAGATTGGATATAGATATAGATATAGATATAGATATAGATATAGATAGATATAGATATAGATATAGATATAGATATAGATATAGATATAGATATAGATATAGAGAGAAATATATAACATCAAGAGTACTTCCTAAACTTAAAGGGTTGCAAATGGTGGTGTTGCCATGCAGTTTCATAAACATGTCTGATGTGTGCCCAGTTTGCATAGAATAAACCCTTTTCATAGGTGAAAGGTTGTCTTGTCTCCAGTTTTGTGAGAGAGTTGAGACAAAGGGGTGACCCTTTGCTTTCAGTAGCCATGTGCTCCTGTGCAGATCACTAGAATTTATATTTGGTGATATTTTATGGTAACTTCACAAAGATGTTAGTGGCCATGTACAGAAGGTTAGATAAGGAGTGGCTCACTCAAATTCACAGAGAAAGTTTGTTGTAAAGTCAGGAACTGAACCTGAGTTTCTCTGGCGTGACCTAGGGGATCAGCAATTGAAAAAAAGGATTGGCTGCAACAATTGCCAGCGATTCCCAACAGATGTTCTCTCAAGTGGTTGACCCCCACATATGGGATCATGGATGGGGTACAAATATTAAACAAATTCTTCTATGAGTGCAGTATTTACTGAAGGAGCACGTGTTGCTATTCAACGTTCCCTACAGTACCTTAAACTCCCTCCAGTTTCTGCAGCTGCTGATTAGATTTCATCTTGCTGCTAAAAGGAGGTGAAACATAAAGATACCTGGCAGGATCAAGTGTAAAATCATTTTGATTCTAGTGATCTGGGATGTTTTTAATAGCATGCAAACATTAAAGACAGATGAGCTTTGTATTGATAGTTTTCCTTTGACAAGCTATTAGTTGGAAAAACAAATTGTCAGGCAGGTCATATCTACAGTTGCAAAACATATCTTGACATTTTTGTGTGCATCTGTACAGTGTATAAATACAGTGTATATTATCTTTGCACTACATATTCATAGGGCTGTGCTTGCTGCCTCTCTTAGTGAAAAATATACCTAGGCTGCATAGAGATATCCAAAGTCAGAGAAAGCACAGGTGTTTTTTGAAAAGGAATTTCTTAGCCCCCTGCCAGTTGTCCAAGCTGTTTGAAATCTCTTTTCTTTCAAGGTCTTTGGACTTGTTTCTTCTAAAGTTTTCAACAGCTGGGGTTTTTTTTGGGTGGGGGAGGGGTTGGGTTTGTTTTGTCTTTTTTTCCCCTGAATCTTAGCAACTGTGAGCATCTCTGCCTCCCCTGCCTGACCACAGCAGGATGAGGGGTCTGTTGCTAATTTGTTTTGATATGGTTCTCTTTGGTCTGTATTCTTTTTGAAATTAATTCCTTTTGCAGGTGTGGGGTTAGAGGTGGTGGTGTGCCCCCAGCGAAGGTGTCATCCACCACAGAGAGGAGGTGGGAGGCTTTGATCAGTGTGGCTTCTGTTTTCTTGTTGTTCATTTAAAATGTACCAGTTTGTAATGCTGTTTGGCTTTGCAGGTCCTTGTTTTATTTCCTTCCAAGTCTTTCCCCATCCTTTCAGGTTTGTCGTTTTTATTGCTGTTCATTCTGCGTGACGTTTACTGGGGATTATTCCTTGGAAGGTGGTTCAGTTTAGGCAGCAACAAATCCAGTCTATTTCCACTTTTTAAACAGCCTTGTTATAGGTGGAAGAGGGCATTAATAAGGACACAGCTCCACACATTCAACCTTCTGGGTTTCATTGGGACAGAATTATGCGGAAAGGATTTGAAAAAGCAAAATTGACTGGGCACAGACCACTACAATTTCCACCCAGGACAACTTCAGGAATAGAAAACCACAAATCAAACTGTCTGACCTCTGTCTACTTTTTTTGCAACTTGTTTTGAATCAGCTGGACATTTTGAGAGGTTCAGTACAGTATCAAAGGAACTGCCAAATGCTGCTCTGAGGAAGAGTGGCTCTGCTCTTCCTTGTGACTCAGCTGTTGACTCACTGTATGAGATTAGGCAAATCATTTAGCCACTTTGTGCCTTATTCTTCCCAGTTGTAAAACAAGGTAAAAGCTTTCAGAGTAAATATGAGTGCTAATTAATTAATATTTCCTATGGTACACTGGAGAAGTGATTTTATTTTTTCCCCTCTTGTACTTTACTGGTTGCTCTGTACTGCAGTGGGGGCAGTTTGGGAGAAGCAGTCTTCATAGGAAGAATATTTTCCCTTCTTTTGCCCCATGATTTTGTGATCCTCTCTAAGGATTTTTACCCCATGTGATGTGATTTTCATGGTTAAAATTGTGAAAAACAGGTTGTCATCTTCTCCTGCAGATTTGTGGTGTCTGCATCAGTCCCTGCTGACCTGTGCCTAAATCACTCCTCCTGCTTAGCCTCTGACCTAAGCATTTCATTAATGACATTATACCAAATAAACAGGTGGAGCAGTGATGTGAGAAATTCAGCTGAACAACAGTTAGATGCAAAATGCTAACAGCATGACCCAGGTTTGGTATGAGGCACAGACAAGGAGAATCCCAAGTGAATAGTCTTCCTGCCCTGCCTCATGTTTTATCTTTACTCAACATGGACCCTTCTCATTTCAGGACCAGCCTGCTAGATTTGCTCAGAAGCAGCTTCACTGAGCCTTTTCTGTATATGAGGCTGCTGAGTTAAATTTTCACTCACTCTAGAGATGCAGAATGGGAAGGAGGATTTCCATTACGAGGTGCAAGTAAATGCTAAAAGCTCTTTGTTCCTGCAGTACTGAAAATCCTCTTACTGGGTCCTCTCAGCCCTGTGGTGAGCAACTCTCACTTCGGCTGGTTCCAGTCAAACAGAAGAGCAAATGTCCAATTAGAAGAATAATGGTGATAGGACTAAGTAATTTGCTTCTGTGTGGATGAAAACAAATGCTTGGAAGTTTGGAGCTGGATTGGAATAAGCATCCATAAGTCATCAGCTTTCCCTAGAGGTTGGTGTGACTGAAAACTCATGTTCAAGGAAAATGAGCCTAGAAATCTCATACTGGCTGCTTTCCTCAAACACATTGTGCTATTTGTCTGTGGAGATTACTAGCAGGGTTCACAAGGATGGTTGGGCATTTTGACAGCCCAAAGGCAGCCAGAAGCTGCAAGTGTGGTTTGGAGGATATGTCTCTGAAGATTTGTGAAACTAAACAAATGAATTTTCAGTAAACACGTAGCAGGCTGTTCATTCTGCTCAGCTGCATGTTCTGGTGTATTCTCTTGTCCAAGCAGCCCGCCTTGTGCTCCACAAGACCCCAGAGGGCAAGGTCCAAGTGCAGTCTTTCCTGAAGACCTTTAAAGAGTTGCTTCTGTGTGCAGAGGTCTGACCAGATGCTGCACAAAAGGAAGGCCTTTACCCCAGGTCATCTCTGGATACAGACTTTGAAGAGCAGTTCTGTAGTTCTCTCTCTAGACACTGCATTTCGTCTGTCCTGCAACTGCAACATCCCACTCTTCCATGTCTGGGACAGCAGGAGGACTAAAGTGATCCTAGAATGTTGTGGTTTCTCCTCTGTCATTTGAGCCTCTGTGTTCTGTGCCTGACAGGGCAGGTGCTGTAGAGTGAGTGCTGTGTGTCGCATGCAAAGCTGTGGGCTGGAGAAGGAGTCTGCCATCTCATAAACAGGTCATTTTGCATGCTCCTCTTTTGTTCCTCCTGTATCTGCTTGGGAGTTCTGCATACAGCTTTGGGAAACAGCATTGCTAAATACAAAGTGAAAACCACCCAACAGCTCTCTGGTTTTTACTGTGACAATGTGCAGAGCAGACAAAATCAGAGCTTGGGCTTTTCAGGGTGGCAAATTAGTCTTTATGGTGGCTGACTTCTTTCCTGACAACTACACTTCCTGTAAAGAGAAAGGAAAGGGGAGGATGTTAGGGATCTCTCTGAGAGGAAGTAGTCCCCAGAATATCCTCACTGAGAGTCTCTAGTGTTGCAAAAGAAGACTGGGGGAGAAGTCCTCTCTGTCCCAGGTGCTACAAAACAGATTCACTTGTTACGTTCCTGCACCACTTTTCTCCACGGACAAGAATGGAGACTGCAATAATCCTGCTGGTGTATAAATCACCCTTTGGGAGTGATTTATTCGTTGAGGAGTTCCCTATATACAGAGCAGAAAACAAAAAGAGTATTTGTCACAAGTGTAAGGCAGCTCAGTTTCCCCCTTTGTTTTGTGTCCCATGAATAAGAGTATTTGGGCAGTGTCAGTGAAGTACTAACTTGGGTTGGATAACATGCCCTGAGTCCAGAAAGTACCTGCCTCCTGAGAGAAACTCCTTGAGGAAAAGATACTCATTAAAGCAACACAATTAAAAAAAAAAAAAAATCCAGGCAGAGATCTTTCTGCTCCATCACAGAAGTAAAGACCTGTGCAGAATCAGAAGGAAAGAGCACCATTGTTCCTCATACCTGCCCTCATCCTTCTCTTCAGTGCCTTTTCCTTTCTAACCCGAGTCTAGTCATGCCTTCTGCTTTTGGTGCTGAAACTTGTGGGTAAGAATATGATGAAGTGACTTCTCTGAACCTGAAGAATAATTCTGTTGGGTTTATTACAGTATCATAACCAAGATACCTGGTTTTATGTCTCGTATGTGTTTTTCTATGTAGTTAAATTTCCACCTTTGCAGGAAGGGACATATTATTCTTAATCAAAACTTGAGAATGTGGCAGGAGGAGGTACAGCTGCAGATGAGCATTATCTAATTCACCCATCCTGTCATGTGAACATCCCTGCTTAATTTAATACAATTATTTCATCAGTGAGGATAATATCAGCAGCATGATTCATTTATACGACATGTTTCACAACTGCCTTTACCTCTTGGCTTCTTATTATCACTACTGGTAGTTTCACCACAAGTGGCTTCAGGAGAAGGGGAGGAGATGTGAAGGAAGCTGCCAGTGTCTTTGTATGAGTGTGTGGACAACTGTAGTCTTGAGGCACACTGATTCCAGAGGATTTTCTTTGCATCTCTGCTGTGGTACCTCTGTTCCTTATTTTGGTTAGACATTTTTGGATAAGCAGGAGTCTGGATAAGCCACTGAGTGGCTGCATTGTTCAGTGGGCAACAATAGCATCATTGTCTTCTGCCCCAGACATGCCAGTAAGTGCTCCATATCTTGCATTTCTATTGAAATTAAGATCTCCAGGAAACAGAACTAGGGTGGGGGAATAAGGCTTTGTTTCTGTTGAGGTGGCAGAAGCAATCTTGTAGAAACCCCCCTCCCTGGCTTCTTATTTCTAACTCATTTGGCTGTAATTTGTACTGTCAAGGTCATTTAAATAGGCAGCAAGACGTGGTGAATGTGTTCCCAGAGGTCATGAAAAGCCTCTTTAGCAGAGCAGGCTGGGCTGTGCTTAAGCCAGGTCATTTAAGCACATTTGTATTGCCAGTCAGATGATACCCAGAGCAGTTCATGATTTTGTAATAAACCCTGCAACCTGGACTTCCAGCGTGTGCCACAGTGGGATCCAGCACTCGGGTGTAAATGACAGTACAATAATTCAGTAACTGTGTTTTAGTAGTGCACTAACCTTAAAATATGTGAAAAGGAGTGAGATTATCAAATCCTAATGAATCATCTGGGTTCTTCACCACCAGCCCAACCCCCCCCCCTTTTTCATTCTCTGAGACTGGTTCATTCATGTGGACTATCAGTCTTTTATTCAGCTCTTGGTGTTGAAATAGTGCCATTTTTAATAAATGGTTTAGAGAGTTTCTCCAAATCAGATTTTATCCCCTTCTTTTCCCATATCTATTCTCCATAGAGATGAATTAACCTTTTATCCTAGGAGGAAGTAAATAGAGACAGCATGATGGAAAGATTAGAAAAGACATCATTTCAGCCAACTATTTCAAGGCTGGTGACTGCACGTGAGAATTCCTGGGTCTGTATGAAGCTCTGCCGCTGTCACTGCCTGGCTGTGGCCAAATCCCTTCCTTTTCCCTCTCTTTCAGTTTTCCTCCCATGTTAATAAGCACTTTGTGTTAACCTATAGCGTTTTACCTTTCCAAAGGACCATGCAAACCTTATAAAAGCAGTGTGATCAGCACTCAACTTGCCAGCAGCATTTCCGTTTGTGTGGCATGTCAGGCACTTAAACTTGGAGATTTTCTGTGTCTGAAGTTTAAAGTGTGACAGCTCAGAGTTATACTAATCCAGGTTGAGTGAAGCTACAAAAAATACAGCTCTTGAATATTTTATTTACCCCCCCCAAATTCTGGTGTAGGTGGAGAGTTCTTTCTTTCCTCAAATACCTAGATACAACCTGTGAAAAAAAATAGAGGAAATCAAGGATTTAAAGTTCCCTGAATTCAGGTTTTGGTTAATGAGTCTTCCAGTCCTGGGAAGCAAATCAGTTCTCCCTAAAGCAGCAACTATTGTGACACAGCTGTGATACAGGGGAGGGGAATCTCTTTGCCAATGCTTTGCTTTCTGTGGGTACATTTTATTAGCCCCTCTTCCTGTGTTTTTGCTTATGCTTTATTCTCTACATTTTTTTTGTGCATGTGTGTATTTTGTTTTGTAAGACAAACGTGCTACTTTTAAAGCGGCATTTCATAACCTTTAATCAAGATCATATTTTATTTTCATCACATCTGCGTTTATATTATTACAAGCCTTTTGAGTCTTAACGTCTTCTAGTCTCAGCATTAATGTTTTGGCTGATATATAAATAAATGTTTGACTTCAACTCTTTAAAAAATCCTGGCTTTGGGGAAAAAACCCACCTTATCAATATGATTTTAGAATAGCTGCATTTCAAAAAAAGGCAGGGACCAATCAATGCTTTCTCTAATAAAACTGAGTGCAGAGAGTAACTCTGGATTCTGTGATCCACTGCATAAAATCAAATTTCCTGGCTTTTGAAAGATACCATCGACCTGAAGTGAAGATGCTACATCTGGGCTTTATCTTTTATGTCTCTTACTTGCCCTAGCAGTTTGGCATAATTGGGAAAATTCTGTTAATCTGTAATGTGGTAGAATGTTAGCTGGGAGATTTTATATTAAAAAATAAAGGTAGACTAGCATCTAATTCTTACTGGGGTTACACAGGCTCAGATCAATAATGAAGACAGTAAAGTTATTGATTTAAGCTGGAGGAGCAGAGGATTCTGAATTTATGGCTGCAGAAAGGGAAAAGAGTAACATGTTTCACTGACTAGGAGTGAAGATCCTAACAGTCATCTTCACGCTTAACACAGTTGTATGTTATTACTTGTCCTCCAGACATTTTTTAGAGTCCTTTGGAATAAATCAGTGTAGTTCCCCTATTGTAAAGGAAATTACTGAAGTTGTTACCAAATCATGATGCAACGTAGGATTTTTAATGCATTTGACTTCCAGCGAGGATTTGAGAATGCTCTTTGAAATAACAGAAGTAAAAATGTTATGAAGACCAAACAGTGAAGTAGTATCATTTTGTAAATACATATAATAGCTGAAAATTGTTTACTTATTCTCCTTTATGAGAACCAAGCTTCTGTGACCTCTGATTAATTTACCATTAGCCTGAACACACAATGAAAGTGAATGAAGGGGCAATTTGGAATGACATTTATCAGCTCTGGAGCTGTCGACTTCTATTATTTCCACAAGGCCTTATATTCTTGGCTTCAGAGAGGGCTGTGCTGACTTGAAGGAAGAGGAGCATTCTTACTACCAAGAATAGTTGCAACACAAACAGCCTCATTGCTTCATGCCTACAATGAGGAAAAAAACACCTCCTCTGTTTCTAACTCGCATTAAATGAGATCAGAGCCACCCTTGTATAGTGGACTTGGACAGGACCTTGCCTTCACACCAGGTTAAGAAAAAGGGAACAGAAGAGCTGAGAAAAGGGAGAAGGAGCAAGAGGAGGGAAGGAAATAAGCTTTATAGGGATGGAGAGCTGAGGGACTGAGGCAAAAGGACAAGACTGAAAAAACCTTTCAGGATGGGGATGTAGGTTGGAACCCACGCTGCCTTTGCAGTGGGTGAGAGCCATTCCCATCAGGACTAGCTGCTACTCCTCCTGAGCTGGTGCTCTCAGTTGGATTTCTTCTGGGCAGAGAGCACATTGCAGCTTTCTGTACCATATCTGACACAGATCAGCCCCTTTCGGTGAGACTTACAGCAGAGGTCAAGAACCCAACGTACGTGGAAACCAAAGTCTCTTGGACTGAGCTGAAGCAAGTCTGTGGGCAGGTTTGCTTTGCTCCTCAGGCTGTCTTCCAGATAAATACATGGCTTTGCTAGTCAGGGATCCTTGTCTGGTGCAGGATCGCTGTGTTTGGTTTGTTTGTTGGCTCATTTGTACTTAAAACTTTTATGCAACTAACTCAGTACCCGTTTCACAACATTATAGTTGGATTGTTGTGAGACTTCTTTATTTTTTAATTGAAATCAGGGAGCAGCAAAGCAAGTCCGCTTCCATTTGGCTGATACTTTATTTTATTCTAATTTTATTTTATTTTTATCTGTTGTATTCTAATACAATGGATTTGTATTTCTGTAAAGTAACAAATCCCTTCTAAAAATATTGAATACCAGTTTTATTGGTGACATTTTTAACCCTGCAGCCTAAATCGCCTAGATCAACAGAACTCTGCCATCTAGGTACCTAATTCACTTCTGAGAGTATAGCATGTAGGCTCCTAAGGCAGTTCTATGCACTGATTTTTTCCCCATTTATTTTATGCACAAGTTGCCTCTAGGATGGCTTCAGCATCACTTTAAGGATGACAGCTTTGTCCACTATGCCTCTGATAATGTTTATCTGCTATGACTGTCACAAAACTGTGTAGAAATATAACCAAATGTAGAAATATAATCAAATATAGCAAAGGTGCTTTGCTCAGAGGCACTGGAAAAGTTGCATGACAGTGCTTTGCGGAATTGTCTTTATGTTTGGAGACATCTACATCGTGTTTCCACAAGCAATAGGCAGCTGTAAAATTCCTTCTTTCCTGCAGCACACCCCCCTGTGTGGAAAAGAATCATTCCTATGTGATAGTTACAGAGACTTTGGTGGTAACAGTAAAACACTCAAACACGAAAAAAATTACCACAAAACCCAAAAGCTGAGTTTAATCTCACTCAGCTTTGCATTGTTGTAAGTAAGTCAGGAATAATTCTATAAAACTAAATGTAGTTACAATTTAGGGAGACAAGAATCAGTTTCTTCAGTGCCTACAGCTGGAACCCAGTTGTCTGATGGAGCACTTCTCAGAGCTAAAGGATGACTTTCCTAAGTCACAGTGTCAGGCAAGAGCCAAGCTATTATGTGATGATTTGATCTAATATCATATCCATTAGTTCTGCTTATTTAAAAGTCAGTTAAAATGTTCCCCTTGTTGAAAATCCTTTTCTCCCTTCTCTGTTGGGTCTTTTTTTTCCATTTTTCTTAATGTATTTTACTTTGGTCAAGCAAAAATACATACTTAGCATTTTATTGTTTTTTATAGCACTGTCTGTCACTCTTGTCTGTAATCAAGCCAGGTTTAGGAGTAATTCCATTACCCTGCAAAAAATGTCACCCAATTTTTCTATTTTTACATGATAATAATTGCTGAAATCTAGAAGTTCAGCTTTGGGCCAGATAAAAACATCTAGGGGTATGTGCAGAATTACCCAGGTTATTGTCTCAGGTTTTGTTAAGGTGGAAGAGAAGTATTTATTTCCTATGGTGTTTTTGTGCTTGGGATTCTAAGTCTGGGAAGTTCATGGGAAAATAAAAGTTAAAACATAAGAAAAACTAAAGAAAAGGCACACCAAAAAAAAAAAAAAAAAAACCAAACCAAAAACATAAAATACCCCAACTGAACCCTCATTCACTTGTTTGCCCAGTTTGGCTAGTGATGGTTAAATGAAGATGGTCTTCAGTTTTTAATTCATTAATGAATATAAGATTCAAAATAAAATACAACTGTAAAATTGCTCTTTATTTTCACAATAGAGGCAAATGTCTTGTTGATGGGAATAATTTCTTCAGAGACAGTGCAAATGGATGATGTTCTCTGATCATGTCACACTAATTTTCCAGTTTATCAGTCATTTCAGTTCCAAACTAGAGTGACAAGATGGTATCACATTTGATCTTCATATATGTGATACAAGCTCTCAGGTTTAGGAGTTCATGAGAGCTGAAGCCGCTGCCGTCGCTCGGGCAGAGCTGTGCCAGCAGCACTGTGGTGATAACATTCTTTTCTCCTCTGCTTTCACAGGATGAAGTGGCCCAGCCTCTCAACCTTTCAGCCAAACCCAAGACATCTGATGGCAAATCTCCCACATCACCCACCTCTCCTCACATGCCAGCTCTGAGAATAAACAGTGGGGCCAGTTCACTAAAGGCCTCCGTGCCAGCAACATTAGCGAGTCCTTCGGCCAGAGCCAACACAATAGGTGAGCTCAGCCCTGTGTGTGTCCCACTCAGCCCTGTGTGTGTGTCCCACTCAGCCCTGTGTGTGTGTCCCACTCAGCCCTGTGTGTGTCCCACTCAGCCCTGTGTGTGTGTCCCACTCAGCCCTGTGTGTTCCACTGAGAACAAGGGGTAGATCCTGTTGGGAAGGAGTTTTTATCAGCCACTGCCAGGCAGTGGGCCAAGAGCTGGCCCAGGGTGACCATCAGGCCAAGAGCTGGCCCAGGGTGACCATCATGCTCCAGTTGGTTGGTGTGGGTAAAGAAACTCGCAGAGACTTCCCTTTCAGGAGGGGTATCTTAACTTTTACGGAGTGAGAAAGCAAAGGCCTGTGCTATTTCAGATGCTGCTTTAACTTCTGATAAATGCTGGTTTTTACTGGCACGCCGTAAAGACAGTGACCTGCTAATGGTGAGCTTTGGAGACCCTTGATATTGTCCTATGTCATCTAAAAGTGGTGGATGAACTTTCAGAAATACCTCTTTAAGTTAAAAGTCTACATCTTTCCAAACTTACAAGTTTAATCCTTAGTCCATCCGAATGCTGAATGGAATATTATTTCACCGTGGTGCAATAAGCAAAACAATCACCAGGTTCATTCAAGAAAACCCGAAATTTGTTGTTCTATGTTGCAGAAAGTCTTGATTGGCTGTTTTTAACATCTTTACAGAAAATAGTGATAATTCCTCCTCCTGCCAAAATTATGTCTTTGCCTAAAGACCATGTAATAGTAACAGTCTTATTGGTAATTTCATAAATCTGATGTGTTACAGGGACTGTTCTTTGTGTGTGTAAGGAAAATGTGTACACACCCCATTCTTGATGTTTTAACTGAAATGTATTCCATGAAGTGATTGAGTCTAACCCAAATCAAGGTTCCATTATGTAAATCAAGCTCTGTTTTGGGAATTGAGTGAGGTAGATACACTTTTTCTACTGTCTCCCAAAGCATCTCCTGCCTGGCCACTTTCAAGGATAGCACAGAAAACCCCAAAAGAAGCTATAGGTCAAACCTATCAGAAGCTATGTCTGTGATACAGCAGTGCTATGCAGTAATATTTATTTGATATGACACATTACAATTATATAAATATTCTTAAAATATCACATTACTGATTGTTAATGTCTGTATTGCTATTAACCCTACACTCTTTAACTGTGATACAGAGTAATGTATTTTATCTTCAATTTGCTTGACCCTGCTGCTCTCCATGCACAATGCATCAAATTTCTTTTTTTTCACATTAGATTTTTTGTCCTTAAGTAGAAGGAATATCATATTTCGATGGGAAGTTAAGCATCTTGACTCGCATTTCAGTGGCAAGACATCCCTTGTTCTCCCCTCTCCAGTCCTCTTTCCCTACACACCTGGTATTTTCCATTGATTTGAGACCCCTGCAATTTACTTCTTTTAACAAGGTGCAGATTTTGAAATGCTGTACCTTTAATGAGTGATAATGTAATTGGATAAAAGCTGTGAGGATGAACAGAGCTTTAAAGGTCACTCTTGTAAGAAGAATTAATGCGTTATACCATTAATAAACCATGGAAAACTGTGGAGCAAAAGATAACATATTTAAGTTATTGTTAATGACATAGAGTTCACTGCTGTATATCTCTCTGCTACAAATATAGAAAGTGACTTTTTGAGGTTGCTGAGCAGTATCACTGTGCATGCTGTATGGGTAAGATAAGCTGGTGCAGGAGCTGGATGGACACTTCTAGCAAAGGTTTATCCTTTAATGGAGGACTGCAAGAAGAAGGAAAAGCTCCTGAACACCCTACAAGGTCTCCTGCTAACTGCTAGGTCAGATCCAACACAAATCAGAGCAAGCAGGACTCCTTGCCATGATGAAATTCTTTGGTGATCTTGAAGTGAGCATGAAATCCCATGCCACCCTCCAGCAGAAGCTACACCAGGAGAAGTTCTGGTAGCATTTTTAGCAAAGCTACAAAGGTCCCTAACATGGTAGGGAAGCTGGATCACTTTCTCATCCTGAGTGATAAAGCCCTCTGCAAAGAGCCACTGGGAAACACTCAGTCACTTGTCAGTTGCCTCCACCTCTGGAATGGTTGGAGCTGTCAGCACAAGGCACAAGCTGTCTGTTCTAGGTGTGCACAGCCCACCTTGCTGGCATGCAGCTGAGCTGTCCCTTTTCACCACCACTGACTTCAAATTAAAGCCCTTCTCTGAAAGCAGCCCTTCAGGCTCCTCGGCTCCCATGGCATGGAGAAATGCCTGCGTATTGTTCAGTTTTCTTTGGGGGATGTGAACTCAGAGCCTCAGGGATTATGAGCAGGGCTGCACCCAGGCGTACAGCTCCACAGCCCTCTCCAGAGCTATCCCTATAGCACAGAAATTGTGCTACAGACTGAGCAGTCACAAATGTCATGGCTTCATGTATGACTTTAAATCCAAGCATTTCTTTTTGGGAACAGGCATATGTCCGTGTACTAAAAACAGAAACAACTTCTCTCTGCTCTTTGCCATTATCTGCAACATCTCTGTGCTAGTTTGGCAATCCTTGGAACTAAGTTCATTTTATGTAATGCAGTTCCCCTCTCTGTCAATAATTCACCACCTACCCTAAACAACAATAATTTACATTCAACTCGCTTCTATATTAATCATTTCCCTGCACACCAGCATCTTGGCAGCTACTGAAAAACATAAGGAGTGCTTGCTTTTATTCACTGTCATGTGCCAAACTGTCTCAAAGATAGCAGTATTCAGGAAAAGCCAAATAGTCTGGAGAAGGGCATGAATTCCAGCTCCTAGGCAAATTTGGCTCTATTACAGACTGAAAGTATTATACCTAGACAACAGCAAAAGCAGCCCTAATACTGCTGTTTGTTTGTTTATTTGCTTCCTTTTTAATTTATTCTGACTACATGCAAGGTTGATCAGATGCAAAGGTTAACAGATGCAAACTGGGGAAGAAACCAAGCAAGTTGGTAAAATGGAGATTAATAAAAGGAAAAAAACTAAAATCAGCTGGTAGCACTGTGCTGGTGCAGGCTGTATTCTTCCTTATGCTGGGAAAACTGGAATTACTGGAATTCCATTGACTGGGAATTACTGAACTGGGTCGATTGATAAAAGCAATGTGGATCAAGTTATTTCATATAAAACTCTCAGGGTTTCTGGGATTTTAACTTAAAGCTAGCTGTTAGTACAATTAGCAACAGTCAAACTGCACAGGAACTTCTCTTTCTAGCTTTTTTTCTCCAGGGAAGATGGGAATATCAGTCCCACTCTATCCACAGTCAAGAAAAACCAACAGTAAAACCCCAAACCAAGCTAAAATCCTGACAGCAGCACAGCACTGAACTAATCTGACATCAGCTTCTTCCCCAGAAATGTTTTAAGCAGCAAGACAATGTCCTATGTTTTTTGGCAATCAGCAGATCAGATAGAAGAATCTAGCAATACAACAGGGATGTGTAATCTGACATGATTAGACAAGGCTCTTTAGGAACAGAACATTCATAATTGAGACAAAGAAAGAGTATTAATAACACTTTCCTAACACGGCAGTTAGCCATTTTATATTTCCTTTCTTTAATCTTAGTGTTTTTCAACAAATCATGGGATTTAATAGCGTGTTTTGGCAGATTAGAGGATTTATGGCCCAGATGTTTTTTGTTCTAAAAATGGATTAGGGTGTAAAGTTTGCTGGAATCCATGGAACATGTTGAGGCAAGCCGGTCATTTTGTGTGTGATTAGTGCCTGCCTTCTGTCTCACAGTCCCTCCATCTGTCACAATTCACCAATGGATCTGGTTAGATTTAGCCTCATGTCACAAACAGAAGTCCCTTTTCTGGGCAATTTCATATTACAGATTCATTTTATGCCGGTTTTATGCCCTAGTTAAAAGACAGAAAGAAGTGGTGTGTGTGTGTGTGTGTGTGTGTGCACACGTGTGGGGATGTGGAGGGGGAGAGGGAGGTTGATAGATATTAGCCTCTAATAGCTGGAAAATAGACTGGGGCTTGGAGTCTCCCATCAGTATTCTATCCTGCAAATCACATGCAGATCATAATAAGTATAATCTACAGTACGCTAAAGGAAAAAAAATGACAAAGTGTCACATTTAAAATTAAATAGTATTAGCTGTGCTGGTGATGCTTGTAACATTTTAAAAGGAAATAATTCAGTGACTACTAAGGCTAAGCCCTAGGCTGTGAATTTGCAGCAAAACAGTGGACATTTGACCTACTATTAGCAGCATGAATAGGAGTGGGAATGTAGGTCCGTGTAGCTGTGGTTTCTTGTACATTTATGAATGACAGGTGGTGGTGGGGAGTATTCAGTGGATGAGGTTTTTCTTCTCAGCCATTATGCATTTCATATGTATAGCAAACCACCGCCACCTGTGGTTTATTTTAATGTAGTCACAAGCTTTGAGAAGGGGAAGAATGAAATTGTCTGTTTTTAAGAGTTTGGGATTGCTGGCATGATCAAAGCTTCCCCTAACTCTTACCCAGTTACATCCTGGAGCATGCAAACCACAGGGCCAATCTCTGCAGTGTCAGGGAAATATCGAAACTAATGGGATCAAATAGCAGCAGTGAGGATTTTGGCACCAAGGTTTCTCAGGCTTTATGTCCAGGTGGCTCTGTCATAATAACAGCAGACTTACAGAGCACAGACAGGTTTGTGGGCATTGCCTTTTAACTCTTTCTCATGAACAATGATGAACTGCATTGCACTGCTGGAAGCTGAAGTGTTTTCCTGTAACTTCCCTTTTTTAAGACATCCTTTCTTCTGTCACTTTGCCAGGTTATTTAAATGACCACGATGCTGTCACCAAGGCAATCCAGGAGGCCCGGCAGATGAAGGAGCAGCTACGGAGGGAGCAGCAGGTGCTGGATGGGAAGGTGGCCGTGGTCAACAGCCTGGGTCTCAATAACTGCAGGACAGAAAAAGTGAGTTTCCCAGACTCCTTCTGCAAAGGGTCAGAGTGTTCTTTTGCTTCTGCCCACAGATACACAGATACCCACAGGTTCCTCCTCCCTTCTCGTCCTCCTTATTCTATTTTTCCTTCCCCATTTTTGAAACAGAATAGTTAAAAAAAAAAAAGTGAAAAACAAAATGGAAACCACAGCCAAAAGATGACATGAAAGAGAGACCTGGAGACCCCTGGGGGAGAGTGGGGGGAGGTAGAGATAGTTAAAGCCCTCACGAGAACTTTGGAGAACACTAAATCTCTGTTCCAGCCTGTCAACATGTATTAAGAGAAGGTGATCTTGGAAATCTCTGGGTCTAAGTGGAAATCTTGCTTTATGGAAATGCTTACATGTGTTTGTGAGATGAGCAGGATTTGAAAATATTCAAGCTTCTTTAGGAGCATAAGCTTTGCTGATACTCAGGCTCAGCTTCTGGGTATTTAGCCTTGTGAGGTCGTCATATATGATATTTTGTGACCATTGCAATGTAGCACTGTCATGTCACGTTAGATGACTGAACAAAATTGAAAAGCGGAGAATTGACAACACAAACTGCACCAAATATTTGCAGTGAAACTTAGAGGCAGCAGAACGTATGGGCCTTACCACCTTCTGCTCTTGGACTGGCCTGTGAAGCTGTGCTGTAACAAAATACCAACAAAGTGGATATTCTCTAGTAAAATTTGTGTGTGCTCTCACTGCCATGCGTGTCAGTGAGGTTGTGGTTTGCTTCTTTTCTCAGTGAGTGCCTGATGTCTCTGTGTGCACTGCCTTGGCTTCTGGAGGATAAATAGACCTGCCAGTGCTTGCTGCCACATTCATTGTGAGCTGTCCTTACAATGCTGCCACCTAAGATACACATCTCAGCTCTGTGTGTCTCAGCATCGTGTGCTTAGCAAGTCTTTCTCCCCTGCTCCTCTCCTTCCCTGAAGTATTTTCTGGGGTGATACAGCCGTTGTTGTGCAGTACAAGGATCCCCATTGTCACATTTGGTGTCAGCTACATTTAATTGAAAAAACTTCTACTGTAAGATCTTGTGCAATTCACTGAGACAGGCAGATAAATAGACTGAATAAAAATGATCAGCTATTTAGCAGAAACTTGAAACCCAGTCATCCTAGGAAGCTTGCGAGTCAAACAGTATTGTCCAGAATGAGCAGATTGCTGATTTGGATAGCTTTCCATTTTGCCTGGTTTTAGATGGAGTTTGATCAATAAGCTGTGAGAAGCCAGCAGCCTGTGTAATGAATGTTAAATGTACATGTGAGTCTCTCACCGCTGCACTTTTTTCATCGGCCTGTCCTGGGTGTCAGTGATGTAGAAATTACTCCAATTTCATGCACTTTCTGGAGAGGAAGGGGAAGGAGAAAAGAGGTCAGTGTGATAGGTATCTGGCAGTACATACACTCTGTCTCAGAAGAGCAAGGGTGCTGCTATGGGGAGAGAGAAAGAAAGAGAGGGATAGAGCATGTTTATGGCATTTTACAGAGAAGAGCACCAGAAGGGAAAAGGGAAAAGCAAAGTGTCAGATATAAGAAGAAGTGATCACAAGCACAAAGGAATTTATATTCAAATATTTAAGCATTCTTGAAAGGATGCTCGGAGCAGAAATTCCTTTTTTCTGCTCCCCATGTAGAAATGACTTTAACACTCAGCCAGATGCTAATGCAAAGTGACTCAAGCTATTCCTCGCAAGCATAGCTAAATTGCCGTTATTTGTTAAGCGCATTGAATTCAGCTGTGGATACAGCAGTTGGTTGCATTCAGAAAGCATCTGTACCCTTTTTTTTTCTTTTTCCTTTTTCTTTTTTTTTTTTTTTTTTAAATCCTCCAAAGCAGAGACAACTCTACCTATCTCCCCCCTCTCCACCCTTGTGCTGGCTGGGAATTGTCAAGTGACAACCGACCAAATCCTTTTGGACAGGAAGCCTTCATCCTGAGTTCTATATACTTGCAAAGCAGGCCTTGTGGTTGGATCAGGAAGCCCATTAAAAGCACTTTGATGGTATGGAAATTCATCTTCATGAAGCACCCAGGCCCCTAAGCAGCATGCTGTTTAGCTGTGGTTACAGATCAGTCATTCACATCGGAGGGCAGTAATTGTGCTGACGGCTTGTTCGGCAATGGAAGCACATAAAATAATCCCAGGCCCTCCACCATGGCATTGCGAGTTAATCTTCTTTAATACAGATCAGCTGTTGTTCTAACACATGACTTTATGCTGGCTCTAGTGACTCTGCACAGCCTTTTGATTAAGTAACAGGAGTGGAACCATCTGCATTCACTTTATTCTGTTACTTTCCTATTCTTGGGATTCTCCTTATTCCTTCTGTTTTCACTTCACACCCTCAACCTCAGTTGAAGTTTATTTTCCTCTCTAATTCATACCTCCTGGTAGGCTCGTGGAGGGCAGACAGGAGTTCTTTTACAAGGTAGTGGGAAGAAAAAATGGTTTGCTCAATAGAGAATTTTTCTAAAGCAGCTGTAGGCTTTGGGGGTTTTGATACAATTAGTGCCAGAACTTTTTTGGGACTCACTGATTTGAACTTGATGATCTCAGAAATGTTTTCCAGCCTAATTGAGTCTGTGATTTATTTTAATGTGTGAAGTTCATATCCAGACAAACAATCCAACTTCTCTAAAGTTCGTGTCTTTTTGCTCTAGGACATTAAGATTCTCTCACTAAGAGCAAGATTTGAGAGTAAAGCAAGTATTGCCATTTTTAATTAAACTTTATTCTGGTTTTCTCTGTTTTCAGAGGCAGAGAATGAGATAGTTGGGAATTTTGCTAGCAAGAAACAGTGCTACAGTTTTTTTACAGAGTTTCCCTTTTCAGAAGCTCAAGCTCCCACCACAGGACTTAGTGGCAGCCCCTTAACTTTTGACATCACGTCTGTCATTTTTGCTTCCTGACCAGAGAATTTGAGATGGGGGGTGGAATTCAGAGAGCATCATTCTAATGTATATCTATATATCCCTGGGAATATTAGTACTTAGAAATGCACATTAGTATTTATAGGTAACAAACACTCATGTGGGGGCTATCCCAGATTTTTCTCCCTTCTTTGCTGCAGTGGGCAGTGTACTTTTGGAGGCCTATGATTCCCTGTGACCCTTTGAGCTTTTGTTGCAGGAATTGCTTCTGCAGCCTTCCAGTGGAGGGGGGCTCTGTGCCATTCCCAGCGTTTATGGGAGACTCTTGCTGGGGATTTGTCTGCCAGGGGTAGCTGGGCAGGCTTGGGGCTGGAAATCATCTCTGGGAGTCTCTGTTAAAGCTCTTTGGGCTCTTCGTATGTGTCCTGTTTTCTTGCTCATGTTCCCAGATGGGATGATCCCTGTGGACAGCCAGACATGCCAGCTAAGGCAGTAGTCAGACAGGAATTTTGTGGAAGTAGAGAGAGACTGTATAAAAGGAGTCATACATAAGAAAAGATTTTTAAAAATGGCTAAGATGATTTGGGTGAGTCACTTTTTGGGCATCCAACTTGGACCATCTTGACAGATTTGATTTTCAGAGGATTACAGTAAAAACTTTGAGCATCACTATGAACATGGATTTTACTAAAACCTATTTTAATTGCAAATGCAGTAAAACATATTTTTACATTACTTTTCTTGGAAACATTTCCTTGTATAAATGAGAAGAGTATGTTTTTGTGGTTTCTTGGAAACCCGAGAGCATAGCTTTATTTGTAATTGTCGTCTACAGTTAATTATAGCTTGATACGTACCATACATAAACAGTGTTACCTGGAGTAAACAGCATGACAGGCAGCATCAGCTAGGGAGCTCTGGCCTCTCTGTTCAGCCCCAAAACAGCAAGGGAGATGTGCACAAGCCCAAAGAGCCAGCACTCCTGCAGGGGTAGCAGCACAAACATGCACATTGCCAGGCAGTGATTCCCCACTGCTCCAGGCTCCAGGATGTACCCTGTGACAGAGGAGGGGCAGGGCACACAGGCAGCACCTCTTCCTCCTTTGTCACTGCTTTCTGAGTGCTGGCAGTGCCTGGGACAGCTGTGTAAGGACACCCAGCCCCAGGAGCCTTTCTGATGTGTAGGGATGGAGTCGCACTCCGAGCTGAGTAGATGCCGGTATCCCCCCCTTCCCTTGCTGGGGGTGTGTCTGAACCTGTGGTGCAAGTTCTCCCTGTTACTGCTGGGAGTGTGTCCTTCTAAAAGGCTCTGGCATGTGCTTGTCTGCTGGATTGTGACTAAACAGCTATTTGTAACAATATTTATTCCAGCATTGTAAGCCGGAGCCTATTACTCATGCTTATGGAGCACCGGGTTCAGGATGTCTTTCCTCCCATTCCCAATCACCCCTCCTCCCTCCATCCTTCCCACTCCCACCCCCACCTCTCCCTGTTCCCCTTAAGAAAGTGCCAAACATGAAATGACAGTGACCAATGTTGACTTAATGTGGATGTTTAATAATGAAAAAAGTGTGTCAGTTCCAGCGCTAGTTACAAATGGCAGAAAGTATATCGGGTGGCAGCCCTGTAATAATTTTACATCCATCATTCCTTCTGATGCCTCGCTGGCTGCCTGATGGATGGGGATAGCAGAGTTAACTCTTAAGAAACCACTGTGATCCGCTGAGCTGAAATGGATTTTGTCCCTGCTCTCCCCTTGGGAAGAAGGGGAATATTAAGAATCTCAAACCCGCAGCTCCTGCTGCCTTTGAGAAATAAAACACTGGAGCTCACTTTACTAAACACATATGGAGTAGTTGGTTTAACACATGACATTTAAATTTTTATTGCAGTAGAGAATTTTGCTTCAATAACTTTTTTTCCTTCCCCTAATGGTTAGATTTGAACCAGAAAGTCAAGAGAAAATTGCAGGACAGAATGGCAGGCAGGAGAAGAGAAGGGTTGGTACAAGAGACAAACCCTGGGTTTGCTGCAGACACTGAGAGGCCGTGGGTCAGGCTAGGCTGAGTAAGTAGTGATGATTGAAACTGGGACCTGGTGCAAGCCAGGCTTCCCAAGCAGGAGAGACCCACTGAAAATTACCCCAGAGGCACAGTACTAACATCATAAGCCAAATCACTTCACAAGAGTTGAAACCTGCCCATTTTCATAACCTCTGTCATATTTTACTGGAAAATTTTACTTCACCATTCTTAGGGACTAGCAGAGGCTGTGTCAGCCACAGATACTACACACGTGCACCCTTCTCCCTGCAAGCCCAGCAGACCTGATGGACACATCCTGCAGCCCACTCTGTTCCTCCCTGGCCTGTAAAACTTCAGCAGAGCTGACAGTGTCGTGTTCTTGTTCTCTTCCTGCAGTGTGAGCAGAGATCCCTTTGTGTACAGTGTGGGGACCAGGCTGTGTCCTGCAGACAGTGACCTGTCAGAGCACAAAAGTTAATGTGCTACCCCAACAACTGCACATCCCCCTCTTATTGCCCCTCTCCCCACTCTCTTTCTAAGTTTGTTTCACTGGGGTTCGTTGCCAGCAGAAGTTCTTGTGTGGGGATTGCAGTCCTCTTTGTTCATGCTGCCAGCACGCAGCACAAAGTTTTCAAAATGTGTGACAAGTCAAGCGGGTATCATGTCATCACCCATCCATCACCCAGGTGTCAGACTTTCAGTCAGCAGCCTCAACAGAATCATGCATGGTCAAGGAGTCCTGTTCAACAGGGCTACTGTACCCACTGCCAAAGTCACCTGAAACTTTTCACAAATATAATTAAAAAAACACAGGTCAGGCTTGCATGCTGCAAAGATCAAAATTGGTTTTGCTCAACACAAAGCAATAAACATTTTGATTTACTTCAGCTGAAAGTTTATCTACTTATTATCTGTCCCTCCCTTCCCTCTCCGCCTTTCTTTTTTTCTTTTTTCCTTTTTTTTCTTTTTTTTTTTTTTACCATTTGCTTTGTGTGGAGCTTGTGTATATTTATATTTACAGCCTCTGCATTTAATGGCCACATGCCTTGTTTTCACAGATGGCCAGTGGAAGAACTCCCCTCCCCCTTTTCCTTTAGTAAAGCCTGCCTTTGGTTTTGCTGCTTTTGTCACAGTGCCACTACTCTCAGTTAGCAAGTGCCTATGCATAAGAGGGAGAGATTCTGCAGTGAGGACTTATTTTATTCCCCCAAGGATTTTAGCTCTTCATTTTAAAACACTGCTTTTTTTTTTTTTTTCCCTCCTGATTGACCATCATTTATTAAATGCCCAGATCCATTTTTCAAAGACAAGATTGGATATTTATGTGTGTCCTTAGTGCCTTGTGATGGCAGGGATGCATGGGCAGGGTTAGCTAATAAGAGATGAAGCCTGTGGAGGGAGGGATGGGTTCTGCCCACAGATATGTGTGTGTGAAAGTCCAGCTGAAGTTAAGGAGAGCAGCAGGCAGAGAGGCAAGGGGAGAAGCCTAGACCCACGTAGCTGCTGAAGTCCAAATGGGAATTCAGACTTGGTTCACTCCAAGGGGTGGAGATTGGGAACATTCACAACCCAGTGTGGGTCAGGGAGGACTGCAGCTGTTTATGCTGTTGTGGAAGTTTTATGAATCCCAATAAAGATGGATCAACTTCCTCCTGAAAGTAAAAATATACAAGTGATGTGGAGTTCTTGTTACGAGTTTTGAGCTTTTGGAGTCCTTGGGTTTAAGTTCTAAGCTGTGCCCCACAGCCATGAGATCTTATTACTTCCTGAGATATTTTATTATTTTTACATGATCACATGTCTTAAGTCACTGGGGCTTTCAGCACATACATGGACTCCAGCATCAGTGCAGCACCTCTCTTCAATGTCATGGAGGCTGGGCCTGATTCTTCTGTGAGTTGTGTCCATTTGGGCTCCTGAGGGATCAGCCTGAGCTGTTCAGCAGGGCTGGAAGAAGTGTAAGCAAAGGTACACCAGCCTTCATAATTTGAATTCCTTCTAGGGAAAAATGGGGGAAAAAGTAGTCTGTAATGGCTGTATTGCTGCTGGGCAGTTTAGTCACCCATTGTTTATTAAACAATTGCCAGGAAAGCAGAGACTGTGTTCTTGCTTTCTCTTTGCATGCATGCAGACCCTCCTTCCCAGGAAATCCTGCGTGGGTTGTGATTTTCCACTTGTTTCATTTTTAGTGTGCCACCTCTCTCCCCAGTTAGTGTTTCCTTTCCATGCTGATCAGTTGTACCAGCTTTGCGACTCTCTGTGAAGTCCCTGATTAAAATTTACATGGCACATTTCATCCAGAGACCTCAAAACTCCTCACAGTGGTGGGGAAGCATCACTGTCTCCATCCTGTGGAGTTGAGGAAATTAAGATGCAGTGACTGAACAATTCACAGAGAGTTACGGGCCATGTCAGCCCAAGGAGCAGTCTGGATGAGAAACTGGGTCATGGAACTCTTAACCTACTTGCAGTCAGCAGATTACAGCTGGATCTGGTTGAGGTCAATGCCTCTGCCCGTGCTAGAGCAACTTTCCTGAGAAGGAAACAGCATCTCATCATTCTGCTTTGATTTCCTTTTCCTTTTTATTCCTTCTTCAAAATAATGGGCTAGGCCAGTCCTATGTGCATTTTCATGTAAAAGTCCTGACTTGCTCTGTCTCTCAAAGAGCCTAACGAGAGAAAAGCAGGACCTCAGTGTCCTCTAGAATTGCTACTTCCCATCCGTTTGTTTCCAAGCCAAATAATACACTTTATAAATGAAGCAATTCTTCCATTCCTTCTCAAACAAAGAATTAATTAAAAAAAAAAAGAAAAAAAAAAATAAACACAAAAGACCCCACCTTAGGGGCCTGGCCCTTGCCAGGTTATTGAGGATTTTCCTATTTTTATTTCTTATGCCTTCAGTGTCTTTAAAGATAATGACTTGAGAACCCTTAGAAACTGAAGCCCTGTGTCCACAGTAGGCAACAATGAAAAATGACTGTGTAAGTTTCAGCATATTCTCTCTGTGAATTGGTGTCTGTTCCTGAGAGAAGAGTAATTAAATGTCTAGGTCTTCATGGTCACTCTGATCTTTTCCCTGTAACACCTCATAAGGAACCTCTCTGCTGAGTCTGTGTAACACTTCATGTAGATTGCAAATCAGATGCAATGATTTCCAGGCAGTATTGAAGCAACAAGTGTTTTAATAAGTGCTGTAAACCAAAAGATATGGTTCCTCTACCAACTGATATAGCCCCAACTTAGACTGCATGCCATCATTTTGAAAGAAGTACCATAAAATCAGGAAGAGCCACAAATAAAGAGTGTTCTTTTATTTTCTTGTTTCTAATGCTGCTTTTAGATTCTGTGGGTGGATTATTCCATGAAAAATAGAGATCTTGGATAAGCAAGATTGAAAGAGCTGAGGGGGTGGTAAATGCATTGTTTCTTCATACTCAACTTTGATGCAACAACAAAAAACCTCCCAAATGATAACTTGCTGTGACATTATAAATAATCTTTCATCTTCTTTGGTGGTCCACAGAGTTTATATAATTGGAAGGCTAAACCCCTTCTTTGTTGTTTCTTGCGTTTTCATTAGTACAGTAGAAGACTATAAAATTGTGCAGCCAGAAGGGGTTTAACAATTACTGAGTCAACATTTGAAAGTCTCACTCTATTTTATCATTTATGCATGTGCTTTTTATGAGTTTTACAGCCCTGCAGGCGTTACTTAAGCAAGGTCCATTGCAGTGGTGGATCTATAACTGCTTTGTTTTTATTTTGCTTTCCTTGGTACCATGTGCCATCAGCAAAAGTCACAGTTCCATACTCGAAATGAAATTACAAACTTGAGATGGTAATTTTTTTGGAAGATTCAGGAGTGCTAATTTCAGTTACTAAAACATTTATCAGTCTTACTAAGGAACCTTTGGCAAGTCCCATAACATGTGACTCAGTTTCCTTTCTGGTAAGCAGTTCATAATCCTGCCTTTCTTTGTGAAATGTTGTGGGTAATTCAGTGATGAGTGAAGAACACTTGGGCAAGGCAACACAGAAAAACCCAAATCTAAGTCAAAGATCCCTCTGAAAGCAGCTAGAACTTCTCTTACAGCAGTTAGAGGTGTAACTGGATCTGGGCCATAGCAAGGCTTGGACTGGGACACAGACAGCGTGCACGGTACCTGTGTTGAGGTACCATGGCATTAATGTGCAGGAGCAGAGTCTGGAATGCAAATAATCCATCATCCAGCTCTGGGCACAGCTCTCACTGTTGCCAGTTGTTCCCCTGAGTTCTTCCAGCTCTCCACCGTCCGTCATGCCGGCCTACCTCATATTTTCCACACTTGCTGAGACTGGCTGAAAGCTTTAGAACTCAGGCTATTCTGGTGTTTATTATCACAAGAGGCAGAGGGATTGCACAGAGAGATTACCTTTACAAAGTTTTCATTTGTGTTAGATGGAGCATAGACTCCTCAGCTTCTTGGAGAGCTAAGGAAAATACCACAGGGTTGAATGGATAACACCTGGTGCCACCAGCTTGTCTAATAATTCAATATGTTTTTCTGTCATAAAGTGAACTTTTATTGTGCAATCATAGCAATTAATCTGCCTGAAACTTTAAGATCTGGTGCATATTGACCAAGGTATGTGTTGGAAGGGTTGATATTTACAGGCCCTTGCTGGGCAAGGAGATGTGCCTCAGTACCACAAGCCACATCAGATGCTGTCACAGGTCCTGCTCATCAATCTAAGACAAAAACTACCTCCTCAAAACTCAAATCTATTTGAACATACCACCATTAGCATTTAGATATGGGAAATAGCTGGACAAACTGTAGGTGGAGGGGAAGGGAAGAAATGAGACACACAAAAGGACAGTAGCAGGCAACCATCTGTTTAATTTATTGACACCAAGCAAAGGTACTAGGCTGTGCCCATTAGTGTGTGTGGAATTCTTAGGTGCAAGAGGTGATCAGCAAGTTTCTCCTTGCAGTTTGGCTGTGTTTGGCTCTCTCCACCTTTTTTTTTTTGCCTGGCCTTTCAGTTCCCTTGGGATATGAAAAGCAGGAATGTGAAGTTACGGTCCTGAACACTCCTCCTCAGGAATTGGCTGTTTCTCTGCAGGCATCAAAACGGAGAGGAGAAATATTCCTGTCAGGGAAAACGGGGGTAGGGTGAGGGGAGCAGCAGAGGGGAGAGGGGACTGCTTCAGTGAAAGTGCAAAGCTTGAATTATGCAATCGGAAAAACGGCTCTTGCCAGAGCGCGGCTCTGACGGGGCTCAGAGCGCCGGCAGGCTTTGCCAAGCAGCCCAGCCAAAAGGATGTCTCACAGAGGGGAGGAGGGATCCACGGCCATATGCCCAGCCTTCACAGTGTTCTGGAAGGAGCCTGGAGTCCTTCTGCAGTGTAGGTGTGGGGATGGTCTCGGGGCACCCTGATGCCGTGAGCCGGTACTGGAAGGAGCAGGGAGGGCAGTGGGCAGATCTAGCAGGATGATTTTATATCTCAAACGTTCCAAGGGCTTGCTTCACTTTCATGTAGTAGTGGGAGGAGTTCTGGCAAACAGGATCAGGCTGTTCTACATATGTTTTGACTCTTCTTGTTTTATGTTTCTTCTATGAAAGAGACTGCAACCAAGTTCTTGTCATTTTTAGATCAATGTTTTGTTAAACTACGACAGCTATCCATGACAGAGAGCCAACTAACTTTTGCAGCTGACCACAAAACTGAGTCTGACTTGTGGTGCTTAGTCATTTCTTATATTTTTTTTTTACATGACATATTCCATGTGTGTATGTGTTTTTGTTCTTTTAAATATAATTAGAGCATTTCTAAGAGTTGTGGTACAAATCAGTCTTCTCTGGCAGGTTAATTTCTTTGATTAATAAAGTTAGAAACTTCTCATCACATAGCGGCTATTGACAAAACCTCTCTGGTTATACTTTGAACAATTGGGCTATTTTGAGATTGAATGCTCTCTACAGGATTATCATCTCTGGTTTACCCATTAGAATTTTAAATGATCCAGTCAACAGAGCTCTTGCTGCCCCTGCAGAGAGTCTCTCCTACAATCCAGTAGAAATGATGATTAGGAAGCCCTTCATAAAGCAATAAGGTATTTATAAAATGTCTTTCACCCTTCTGAGGTCTGACACAAAATTCAGAAATTTGGAATCACTTCATGTTTAGCAAAAGATGGCTATGTTTCTTCTCCTGGAAGGACAGGAGTGCTCCTTGCTGTTTGCTTTTGCTGCTTTGTGCTGTCTAATTTTTAGAATTGCTTGTCTCACAAGCAATTCTTCACACCTCTTTCCTGGGTTTGGACCAACTTTGCCTGTTGTTCCCAGCAATATTAGTTCTAGGCTGCAGTAGATGCCACCTGGCATTTTTCTTAAGATGGAATAGCATTTCATACCTGAAACAAAGGGATGTTCTGCTGGGCCCAACATAATTAAACCCACCTGTTGGCACTGGGTGGGGCCTCACCTTGCTACTGTTTGAACAGCTAATCCAACACAGCAGAGTGGTGGCAGTTTTGGGAACATGTAATTTGGTTTTGAGTTACGATGATGATGACAAATAGATCCTGGTTTTGTATAAACTTCAAATAGTTGTGGATTTCGTGTCTGAATTTATCATGTAGATGTCCTTGTCTGTTGTGGGTTGGGGGCTGCAGTTGGAACCCGTTGATCTTTAAGGTCCCTTCCAACCCAAACCATTCTGTGATTCTGTGAGGGGAGGCTGGGATAGCAGTATGAGCAGATTGCCAGTTAATTTGGGGTCAGAGAAGAAAAAATCTTCTCCTTTCTTTCTTTGGAGTTCCCTAAATACTTGCCCATAAATAGAAGGACTGTGTAGAAATGGTGAATAGGTGCTTCCATCAAATGAAAAGCAGTAAGTCATCAACAGAATGCTTTCCAGCAAAATGCCATGGGATTGCTGCTTGGCCCCTTTCAAACATTTAGTGATTGTGAAAGTGTTTCTCTGTGTCAAGACTGGGGAAAATCAGCTGCTGTGTGTTTAATGGGAAGAGTGTAGGACAGGAAATCACAATGCTGCTGACCTATGGTCAGACTTCTGTATCCTGCCAGGGTGTTTTCTTTGGTGTTTTGAGGAGATGTTTTGAGGGGTGATTTGCATTTTTTTTTAATGGCTTGAGATGGAAGATATCTTAAAGATCTTCTACCTCCAAACCCCCTGCCATGAGCAGGGACACCTTCCACTGGACCATGTTGCTCAGAGCAACCAACCATCCAACCTGGCCTTGAGCAATTCCAGGAGCAGGGTATCCATAACTTCTAACTCTGGGCAGCCTGATCCAGAGCCTCACCACTCTCAGAGCAAAGAATTTGTCCCTAACATCTAATCTAAACCTACTGTCTTCCAGTGGGAAGCCACTGCCCCTTGTCCTTGTCATTCCAGGCCCTGGTAAACATTCTCTCTTCATCTTTCTCATCAGCTCCCCTCAGGTACTGCAAGGCCACAATTAGATCACCCTAAAACCTTCTCTTTTCCAGGCTGAGCAACCCCAACTCTCATAGCCTTTCCTCGTAGGAGATGTGCTGGTGCAGAGGCTCAGGCAAGAGCAGGCCTTAGACTTATTATTGCCTTTGTGCTTTTTAAACTTAAAACATTTCTGAACATTAACACAGAAAGGTACAGCTGGCTGCTTTGATCCTCTGCTTCAAGAGCAATCTCATGCAGAAGTTCTTTTTAGCTGCCATTTTACCATTGGTGGTTGAGTTACACGTTGAAGTAGCAAGGAGTAAATTGTCACCGTGTTAAGAGCATGGTTCCAGTGGCATCATGTCACAGTTCTGTGAGAGCCACCTCCTCCATGGTCACCAGGCATTGCTTCAGGGCCCCCTTCCATCCCACTGGGCTCCCTCACTGCATCCAGCATGGCTGCAGCTCCAAGAGCCAAACTCTGCCCAAGCTGGGGTGCAGCAGGCCTCTGTGGGCTGGCTAAGCCAGGCTCTGACGAAGGAGCCGTACCTGCGGTGTGCCTTGCAGGCAGCTTCCAGAGTGTCCTCTGACCTGGGGGCTATCAGATCGTGTCCCCAGAGCATGCTGGGGAGTGGGATTGCCTCTGCCTCCAAGAGCTGCATTTCCTGCCTAAAGAAGCAGCTGTTCAGCCCATGCCCTGTACACTCTCAGCTGTTTTTCTAAGAGGTTTACACGTGCTTTGAAAAAAGTCTGCAGCAGAGTAACTCCCCTCCCCTACAATATAGCCAAGAGAAAATGTTCTTTTACATCCTAGCTTGGTGCCAGTGTTTTAAAATGATTCTTGACATTTTTTTTTTTTTTAACTCTAGCATTATGAAGTTGACAGGAAATAGAATTTTTTTTTTCCTGAGGAAAAACTGTTGACTTCCATTATATATCTGCAATCAATTTGGAAGAAATACAAAGTCAACTTAGTCCTGACTTTCTGACTTCTGACAGGCTGCTTTGGAAATGAGAACTGAGTTAAAAACGATGGATCAAAGAGTTTGGTGAAGCTAAATGCCTGAATAGTTCAGGTGCTTATTTGAAGCTTCTCCAAATATCCAAGCTGCTTTCTGGATCTGCTGTGCCTGGTAGTGTTATGGAAACCCTTTTGCTTGCGATAGGCTGAGTCTGCTGCATGAGCTTTTCCTGCAAAAACCAAGAGGATAACTCCTCTTGCATGCTTTCCATGGTGAAGTGTCAGGGTGTAGACAAAGCACCAGGAGTGTGAAAGGGATTCATAGTGAAAATGAATGTGAGGAATAGGAAAGTTAACCTCATGTTCCCTAAACTCTGTGAGCATAAAAATTGAGCAGGTTAGCCTTGTTTCTAACTCTTCCTAAGAAAATCTTTGTGCAGTGGCTTGCATGAATTTGAACCATTCTTTGAATTGCAGATGTAGGGATATCAGTTTGCAGGAAGGATTTCTGTATTCGCATTGTTCTCTTTTCTGTTTTCCAATGTAACACATCCCAGTGACATTATTAGGCTACATGAAACAGTTGCCACGTGGAAACTGAAAGTTTTTTTAGTTTATTGATCTTTTACAGCCAACAGGAGTAGAATAGAGCAAGGAAACAGAAATCCTTTCTTTCAGAAAGAAGCTCAAAAGATTTTTTTCGACTGGAGCCACTTCATTATCATGCCACATCATGTCATTTTCTTAGCTTTGCAAAAGGCACAGTGCCTGAGATTTTGAAATGTTAGTATTGCTTCCCTGAAAGACTTACTTTTAAACGTATGATTGTCAAGAAGATAGAATGCTCACGAGCAAAAGTCATTGGGAAAACAAAAACAGTTGGAAAATGGAACACCTTTTGTTTGTAAAGTCAAACAATTCAGGGGGAAGCGAGGTGTTTTGAAGAGGACGTTGGAATGAATTGCCCTAGCATGTTGTTCTGGCAGTCTTTAGAGACTGCTGCAGCCTGACAGATTAATTGGCAGCACACAGCAGCCTGTTGCAATCCAGGGTTCACAGTTAGTTCTGACCAGATGAGTGATGGACGGGGTGTTAGTGGGGTTGGACAAAACAGTCTGGACAAGAACACAAACTGCTGCCCAAGGATCATGCTTAATTCAGGCTGAACCTTCCCAAAGCCTGAATAAGTTTGAACTGTAGGGTGTTTTTTCTTGCCCTATGGGCTGCTTCCTAAAATACTGCCTTTTAAAAAAGAAACAGAGCAAAGCCATCCATGTCTCTGCACTTTGATTGCAGACTAGAAATAGAGTGCTACAGTAAATGCATTGCAAAAGAGCATGTGTCACCTAAACTTCCAGGCCAGCTTTGCAGTCCCAGGAACATAGAGAGTTGAAGTATTCTTCAGATGTGCAGCCAGTTTTAGCATGCCTAACTAAGCCAATCTTTTCAACACTATGGAGTTTGCTTATCACTAGCTAATAAGCAAGTTTTGAAAAGCACTTTATGGTAGAGTCTGTAACCCTGTCTCTTCCAGAAAAAGCATTGTTATTTATTCTTCAACACATGGCTCAGTAAACTCATGTGAATAGTTATCTAGCTTCCCTATAAACCTCCTAAATAATGTACAAACTTTGGAGTTACATTATTTAATTATTTTCCTGATCATCTTGCCCATATAGGACAAAACAACACTGGAGACCCTGACTCAGCAGCTGGCAGTAAAACAGAGTGAAGATGGGAAGTTCAGCCACGCAATGATGGATTTCAACATGAGTGGAGATTCTGACGGTCAGTACAAATGGCTTTTCCCAATTTCCAGGTTTATGTGTGCGTATCAACAGGATCTGAGGGAGAATCCAAGTGCTTTGGAGGCCCATGAGGAATACAAACTGTTAGTATTAAGTGGCTATGAAACAAGGCAGGAAGAAGTGATTCATCTTTTAAGTCTGGAGATGATTTTTAACCTTCCCTCTGTCCACTGAAGATCTCAAGATGGGACCAAAAATGTATTTCTCATAATAAAAGGGACTAAAGGAGGCAGATATATGTGGGGTAAGGGAGATCACACAGGGAAGCCATGAAGTGTAGACCTGATCCTCTGTAAGTGCTGTGTTCTCTGCATCTGTGGGGGTTTTATTGGTTTGATGAAGCGAGCACAATGTTTATTTGTGTCTCTGCTATTGCATATATTTTTAAGGAGATGTAAGCACAAAAACAGGCAAGTATGTAAATATTCATTTGCTAGTTGGAGAACTGCTTAAGACGGAATGCCCAGTATTGCCATCTATCACACCCTTTCTGTCACAGAAAAGGTAGAAAATAGGTGACATAATATGACCAGCATTCTGTAAGCAAGAAAGGATGAAAATTAAAAATAAGCCTGCATTGATAAGTACATATTTGATTTATGTAATTAAGCAGTAAAAGATGCCTTAGAAAAGCTGTGTAATACTTTGTATTTAAGAACAATCAAAACTCCTTATCAGGTGTACACTGTGTGATGCTGAATTAATAGAATAAAGCAGGCAATATGCAATAGATTAACCATTAACCTCTTGTGACTATGACTCATTGAACGTGCAGCAGCTGACCTAGGTTACTGCTGGCAGAGGAAGCTGCATTCCGAGCCACAAGCTGGAGATGTTTCCCTGTTGCTTTGCAGGAAGCGCGGGAGTTTCGGAGTCTCGGATTTACCGCGAGTCGCGAGGGCGCGGCAGCAACGAGCCGCACATCAAGCGCCCCATGAACGCCTTCATGGTGTGGGCTAAGGACGAGCGCAGGAAGATCCTTCAGGCCTTCCCTGACATGCACAACTCCAACATCAGCAAGATACTAGGTAAGAGTGGCAGAGCACCGCTTTTCCCGAGCGGAGCTGGCGAGGATTCTGACCGAGTTTAGCTGAGCACCTGACGGAACAGAATTGCTTCTTTCTCTCTTGTGCTTTAGTCACTGCACCAAGAAGAGCAGTGATAGGGGTTTCCCCAGCAGTATGTATTAACCACAACCTGAAATATTCATTGTAATTATTGAGATTGTGGTGGCGACTTCGCTGTGCACAGAGGAGAGGTGAAGTAGCCTGTAGTTCCCAGGTTTTCCTTGTGAGATACGGGGGTTACATTTCTCCTTTTCCAGAGAACCATGACTTCACCAGACTGCCACTTCTTCAATAGGCTGGACGGTGGCTTAGCCAGTTCTTCCGTCAGTTCCCTCAGGTCCTGCAGATGCATCTCGGCAGGCCCCACAGATTTGTGCATCTTCAGGTTCTTGAACCTGATCTTCTCCTACAGTGGGTGGTTCTTCATTCTTCTGTATATTGAAAAGAATTCTTTTAAAACCCTGATTTCCATATTGTCTGCTCTTCACGTCCCGATCAATATTTGTCATGAGCATCATCTACTGAATCTTATGCCAAAGTCTTCCAAAGTCTTGTCACTGTTTGATCAGATTCTCAGGACCATGTTCTATCCAAAGTTACTCCTCTGTGTTGTGCTAGATGGTGCAGTAGGTGAGGCTCACTGAGGCCAGTGTATTACTTTTCAGCAGAAAAATAATACATCTGTGACCAAATTAGAGATATTGTATTTTTACCAATAAAAAGAGCTACAGGACCTAAGCATCCCTCAGGCCAGTGGCTAAGCAGGGAACAGGTTTACCTGTGCTGCAGATCTCACTGGTGTTGCAGGCTGCTCAAGAGATGCAGTGCAGTTTTAATGGCAGCATTAACCAGCTGCAGGGCTGGTAAATATGCCACGTTTAGACTGGTCAGAGATTTGAGGCTTACCTTGATTAGAGTAGTGTTATGAAAAGTTAGCAGGGGGCAAGTGGAAACGAGATAAATTGGTTGGAGAAGCAAAATGTATTGCCATGGATGGCAGATGTGATGATATGAAGCCATGATTTAAAGGGTGGTATGAGATGATTAGATTAGTTATGGGAACAGGATTAGAAGGCTAAATTGGTTATGTTGATGGCAATATAACCTTATACTGGTTAAAAGCGATTATACTGGTCAGAGGTGTATGATGTGATTAGCCGGAGGACAGGGCAGTAATAGTTTTGGTCTGTTTCTAAATTGAGACTAGACCTGGTTAAACCTGTTTTTAAGTAATCAGCTTCAGAAATCTACAAGATCATTCTGAATGGCCCTTTTCATATAGAAAGTACAAAGAGAGCTTGATGTTTTCCCTCTTAACTGATTGTTTTGGATAACAACCTCCGACAGCACGCTGCTAATTCATTCTGCTTAAAACAGGCGCTTGAGCTGGGCTGACATTTTACGCAGTCTCTGGGGATCCTGGTTGACATTTTAAAGGGCTTCTAAGCATTTTATAATACCCTAAAATCTGGTTTTAATAAGCCATTCTGCTGAAATTGTTAACATAAGGAATCACCTTTTACTATTTGGCGCTAGATCAGGGAGATATGGAGACATCTTTTTCTGATTAGATATACAGTAGTTGGAGTAAAATGTGCAAATTCATTACAGATCCTGTTGAGGTGACAGACAGTATAGCTGACTCCAAACTCTCTGTTTTGCTGCCAGATATGGGGAAAAGCAAGGTCTGAGACAGTGAAAGATGATGTTTCTATTTCTTTACAGCATCACATTTGATTTTTTTTTTTCATTCTACGTGTGCAATAGAGAGGGATGTCCTGGCATCTTCCTTCCTGACAGAAACACTACAAAGTTCTTCCTTCAGCTGCAAAAGGCCAATCTTTTGAACTCAGCAGGGAGCTGTCTGTTAACTGGCATAGGGTGACCAATTAGAAGCTCACAGTTCAGCCAGGTATTAGGGTGTCCTTATTAGAAAGCCACAATTTTTCCTTCCCATTTTTCCAGAAGCTTTGCTACACATTGAGGTCACAGAGCTTGTTGTCACACAGAGTAACTTAGATAGAGTTCTCACCAACCGAGGGTCATTTTTATAGTAAAATGAGAGGAGGTGCTCTTCCCAGCCCTAGAATTCTCTAGGGATTATGTTTGACACTGTGGTATTATGTTTTGAGCATAAAAATTACATACACGGATTTGTCACTAAATTCATCTGTGCATACGTTTGTCATCCATCTGTTCATTGCAACTTAAACTTGTGGATAATGGTTTTTTTAGTAAATTGTTAAAAAAGTGCTAAAGTGGGGCTGCTGGACCCTGTCAACTTAAAAGTGCATTGTTTAGATAATTTTGGTAAATGTTTTAATTATTTTCACTGAGAAATCTATGTAAAGATTTTGGGGGAAAATGAAGTTAATTACTAGCTTCAGAAATTCTCTTGGAATGTATATGTGTGTTTATATGAATGTGTACACTTACCTATACATTATACAAGTGTTTGTCTGTGTGAAAATGTTTTTTAAACATAAAATCAGCCTGATTCAGGTACTCAGATTGAAAAATACCAGTCTAATGGACTGAAAGTTAGAGAATATTGCAAGCAGCTGAAAATTCTTGTCAGAGAAACTTGGCTTAAAATCAGAAGTGAGCAGAGCTCTGAATATTGCACGTGTGTGTCTGGGCATGGGTGAGGGCATCTCTCTTCTGCCCTGGACTCAAGGATTTGCCCTCTCTGGATGTGCTCACAGTTACACACAGCTGTGTGGGCACAGCTCTGACTGCCCTAGCTCAGTTGAGGGGCAGGAGCTGTGCTTGGTGCTGCAAAGTCTTTGAATTTTTTTTTTTTTCCCTAAATGCTTCGGCCACCATCCATCGGGGAGAATTGTGCTAGAATCCTGCTTGTCATTTTGCATGCATCTAGGGAGGGGAATGGGCTCTTGTTTTCATAGCCAAGGAGAAAAGCCTTGCATGCTTGACCCACTCAAAGCTTTCCAACACAGATGGTGAGCAGGGAGCTCACTCAAGACTGCAAATCTTCCCATAAAAAGAAAGGTTTCTCAAGTTTTTTGCAATCACATCTTGTTTGGGCTTGGGTTTGGCACTGTGCATAGGTGCTCATGCCTGCCTGTGTATGTTTGTAGACACATAAAAAAATGACAAATAAAGCTATTACAGGCATATTTAGTCAAAATATAAGGTATTTTTAAAAAGCTTTAATATGTTGATTGATGGTACTCATTCATAGCTTACCCTGTGGGTAAGATCAGACTTACATACCCTTCAAAATTTCAAGATTTAAGATGAATACAGTTCAGATAATTGATTGGATTATGCAAATTATTAAGAAAATAAGTGAAAATTATCAAATATAAAGAACAATGGTTTATCATCAGAAAGTGTGCCGTTTTTTAAAATTTATTTTGACAGCATTGTTTGTTTAATTATGTATGATATTTCAAAACATACTAGTAAACTATATTTAGTATATTTTGTAAAAACAGTAAAGTCATAGTAAGAGGAGGTATCACTGCAGGAGGCAGCTATTAAAAATTTGCTAGGAAGAGAGGTAAAACTACCAGGATTTTTGTTGTATTTGAGTGTTCAGGCTCAGGAAGAAAAAATATTATAAATAATATTAGTGTATAAATATTGTAGGTGTAACTGTATGTACAGATATTATGCATCAAAATTTCATATTCTATTGCCCTGATCCTACAAAGGTTTGTGCCATTTGCCTGACTTTACTTACTACTTTTTGTCACATGACGGGGTAGGAATCTGCCTGCCCAGGTCTGACTGTAGGTTTGCAGCAGGTGAAATGGCATAGCAGAAGAGAAACTGTGCTGGAATATAGAGCATTTTCATGGTAATTTGGCAAGAGCTGACCTTAATTTCTACCTTTCTGTGCATCTGTCTGTCTCAAAATATGTGTGAGTCCCTGCACTGCAGATCCCTTCACAGCATATAGAGCAAATGTCAAGATTTGTTTAAAGACTGAGCTTCTCAACTTTTCTCTTCATAAGAAAACCCTGATGCAGCATCAGGAGCAGGGGCTGGGGCTGTTTCCCTAGGCCATTAGGACTTCAGCAGGTCTGTCATTAGACAGCTCTGGATTTGGGCTCACTCTTAGGATTTTCTTTGCTGAAATACCGATGTGTCAGTGCCTACATACAGAATTTGAAAGCACACCCACATCTGGGCATCTTCCAGAGCTCATCTGCTTTACCGTGAATTCTTAACGTTGTTCAACACAGGCCCAGCCTGTGTTTCCCTCTTAGGCAGCATTAGTTGGTGTGCAGGGTTGTGACAGTCACTGTGTCCTTCATCCCCAAGTCCAGGAGGAAAGTCAGTGCCATTTTTCCAGCCACTCTCTTTGCCAGGAAAAGCTTGGAATAATTTCTCTGCAGGAGACCAAGCTGCTGAGCAGGATCCTGGTCCCAGGGTGCTGCCCTGTGTAACACAGAGCCCTGCCACCAGTCCCCAGGCACAGACACCACCTCTGTGTGGCATAAGAAGGGACGTGCAGGAGTTTCAGCCCTAAAAAGCTATCTAGCCATGCAGTTATGGTGCTGGGCCTAAGCTAATAACAATGTCATTAAACTCCTTCCCATTCCAGGACTAGCTGGGGGATTTCTGCATGCTATGTGCTGTAAACAGGATGAAAAATTATGATTTTGACTTCAAAGCAATGTTTGCTTTGCCCCTTTTCAGGACAAAGACATCACTGTTTCTACATTGCTTATCTCTGGGTATGAGGTCAGGTGCTACCAGCTCTTCTCTCCAGAAACCCAGACTGCAGCATGGAATAAAGATTCAAAGAGTAATGGGAAAAATGGTGTCAATAATCACAAGGGGCCTTTCTAGAGGGAATTAAACTGTTTTCTTTCATGGGGAAAGGATAACTGTGCTCCCTCTACTGCAGGTCTTGGGGGTACAGTGGGATAAGACCAGCCTGAGCAGTAGCATGAGCTAACCATAAAAAATGAGGAACCAAGAGGAAGTCAAGTATGACATATGGCATTATGAACCCATTAAACTGAGAAACTATTCAAACATTTTTCCAGTGGGAAACTTGACTATTTTCCAATAAAGTTTTCTTTCTAGGCCACAGGTTTCACAGCTTGAACTATTCCTGTTACTTGAAATGTATCTTACCCTGAAGCACTTCTATATTTAATGGAAAAATAAAATGGGGCAACTGAGTCAAGAACTTTTACTTTCTGCTCCCATATTATATCCTTTAAGAAGTATTAGTTTATAACTTTCAGCAAGCATTTGAAAACAATTTTGAAGTCTTTACTATATCCCTAACTCAAATATCCACATTAGCATAGTCAGAAAACAGGGCTGCCAGTAATGAAGCCATAGTGCAGCTCCTGGGAGAGCTGTGTCAGTACCTCACTGCTTTTCCCTTCATGACACAGTAAATTCTTTAAGTTGGGGCTGGCAGTGTATCCCAGGACTTGGTCTTGGAGTTAAAACCCCACTGACACATATGGGATGGTTTATAGCTTTTAGAGACATTGCTTTGGGGTCTTTACAGGCTCCTGTACCTGACTGCAGAGCATTTACAGTCAGTTCCTCTTCTGACCACCAACCTGGGAGCCAGAAAGACCCAGTGTTTGTCAGGAATGATGAGGCTGTGGGCTTGTGCATATCCAGATCTGATGCCCTGATCCAGCTGTGGATCACAGACAGGAACACATGGAGCCTTCCATGAGCAGGAGGTGTGAACAGGCATGTGACCAAGGGAAAGTGTGGGGACACAGCAGAGCACACTCTCTGTGTCCATTCCTCCAAAATACACTGCCTTGTTCCCTGGAACCGTGTCAGGATCATGGTTTTACTGCCCACCTGAAAGGCATTGTAAGGTAGATAAATTTCAGTAAAATATTGAGTCAAAATTTCCAGGCCGCCTCTCTCTGCATCTTGGCCGTACCCAGGAGGTTTATGAGTCAAATACAAACAAGACCAGAACCCTGTCTAGATGCTCTGACAGATTCCCAGCCCAAAGCCAAATGGCCTTAGGTGTCTTCTTCTGGGTGACCTACTTGTTCCTCTGCCTTGCAGCGTTTGGGGATGAGTAGCATCTCATCTCTTTTTTTTCTGCTTTTTTTTTTATTTTTGGTGACAGGATCTCGCTGGAAAGCTATGACAAACCTAGAGAAGCAGCCATACTATGAGGAGCAGGCCCGGCTCAGCAAGCAGCACCTGGAGAAATACCCAGACTACAAGTACAAGCCCAGGCCGAAGCGTACCTGCCTTGTGGATGGCAAGAAGTTACGCATCGGCGAGTACAAGGCCATCATGCGCAACCGACGCCAGGAGATGAGGCAGTACTTCAATGTTGGGTATGGCACCTCCCACAAGCACTGCTCGTTCCGTCCAAAAACAAACAAAAATCAGGGAGAAACCTTAATTCTTAATCATAGCTTATTGGTGAGGGCATTAGATGTTGCTAACAGAAAATGAGAGCTGTACTTCATAGCAAAGTGTTCCGGGAGGAGGTTAGGCAGTGTTAGGAAGCTTTTGTTGGCTCTGTTTTACACTCATCTTAGCGCCTCAGCCAGCTGTCTCATTTCCGCTCTGATCGTGAAAAAAAAAAGGCTTTAAGATTTTCTAATGAAACTTATTTCTAATGAAATAAACTTATTTCTAATGAAATAAGTCTTCTAGTAAAGCCTTACAACTATTACGGGGCCTCAGAGAGAGTATCTGAAGGAATCCGTGGTAGTGCCTCTGGATCCAAAAGCCAGAGAAAGGAGTTTGCATTCAGTAGGATCTGTGGCAAGTGGTCTGCAAAAGGACTGCTGAGCACGCTGAACCTGAGCTGGAATATGGATGTGGCTCAGTTGATTGATGCCAAGCTGTATTCATATCATGTCTGCATTGTTTATTTGCCCTTCCAGGGAGTGTCTTACAGTCCAGCAAGTTAAATGCTTTCTGTTGAGCAGAAATTTTAAGACCAGTTCTGATAAACAGCT
This sequence comes from Vidua chalybeata, assembly GCF_026979565.1. Taxonomy (NCBI): domain Eukaryota; kingdom Metazoa; phylum Chordata; class Aves; order Passeriformes; family Viduidae; genus Vidua; species Vidua chalybeata. The sequence goes on along the minus strand of NC_071534.1, from coordinate 9,725,875 downwards.
AATAGATCAGTTTGATATGATTAGAATATATGCCTAGAAGACTAGCGAATATTTTCCTTCCACAGAAATTCCTTGGTGTTGGTTACAGCAGATCAAAAAGAACCCAAATTAATCAAATATTCCACAATATTTCTGTATTCACTTGAGAAAATTAAAAGCTACACAGGGATCCTAAGAAAAAAAAGCAAAACCAGCAACAAGAGCGACCCTCTGAAATAATGGAATTTGTGTTCTGTTTCATCTTGGTTTGGAATCCTTTTGGTATTAACATCTCTTTAGTTGATGGCTGGAAGTAGCAATAAAGGAGAGAACATCTATCCAGTGACTGTTAAGTGTCACCAGACTGTGTTTTAAACAGCTACAGTGTGCATTGTTAGAATAAGCCGCTCAGCAGAGAAATTTGAGCTGCTTAACCCTGTGGTGCTGGCAGGTCCAGTGATCCCAGTGGTAAGCACTGAAACAAACATAGGGAAGTCAGCCAACATTCAGCATCAAGAGATTAAAAAAAGAGGAGGGGGCCTTGTGGAAAAAGAATCGGTGGCAACAGAGCCCCCAAAACGCTGCTTATCTGGTTAACATGCATGCCTCATCATGGGGAAAAAAATTAACCTTGTTACATTCTGCCTGCAGAAATTCAGCTTTCCAAACAAGGCTGACATTGAAGTCAAGACATTTCTGGAGGTAATTTGCACTGGGGCAGAACCCAGGGCAAAATCTTTCTGGAAGCAGCTGACAGAGTGGCCAGTGGCTGCAGTGGGGCCAGGGTGTGATGTCACCAGTCACAGCACTGCAGTTGCATTCCTGCTTTAGGTTCCCCATCTGTTGCATCCACCAATACAGGTCATTTAGGGCTAAACTCCTAAACACCAGCCCAGCTGTCTGGGCACACAGTAAGTGCTTGGTTTAACAGGAGCTGTGGCTGTGGTGGAGGCATCGCAGTGGGAAGGATTGGGAATTTTTTAATGTTCCCTATTTCAGCATCCTCATCTTCAGTGGTAGCGTGTCAAGCGTGGCCTGCTGAGAGCCCTAATACATTAGTATCTGAGGACTGCTGCAAGATCCTCTAGGCTGGACATCCCATAGAGGTGGAAAAATACTACTCTTAAATTATTTAATATTTGAAAAGCACTCTGAAAAGCACCATTTAAGTGCAAAGTGTTCCTATTGTTAAATATTAAAACCAATTTAAGTGCGCTGAATCTGGTCGCAGAGATGCTGACTCCAGAAAACAAAAGCCTTCCTACTGAATTAAGAATAAAATGGAAATCGGATCTGCTCCCTACTTTAAGGGCTGTATCTTCAGCTGAGACAACTTGGGTTGTTTCAGAAACGTGGAAACAGGGGCTCTGTGAAGGGAGACCTGGCTTGGATGGCAGGCAGGAAGTATCTGAAAATGCAGCGAGCAATTCCAAACAAGTATAAAGCTGCTTGGCAGAGGAGAGTCTTTCAGGATCACTGTACTGTGTGAGGCTTACTGTGCAGCCAGGGCACAGGCAGGCAGGGGAACAGGGAAGGGTTTCATTCTTAATTAAGAATGTTCATCTCAAGAGACTCTGCCCTGTCTCCTGTGGCAAGGCTTTTCAGTGCAGATGGACACACCGCTGATGACATTACAATGTGCAACATGTACTGAACAGAATTACTGCAATGGAATTACTTCATGTAGGAAGGCAACAAAAGGAGCATGAATTTTAAACCTCTAGGCTTGTTGGGACTCTGAAGCTTCTCAGGGAAACAAACACTGGTATAACATAGCTAGTGTTCTTGATGCAGAGGGAATTTCTGTGGCCTGCAATAACTCTTTTTACTGCAGACAGGTTTCCAAGGCTTAGATGTATAAAGGCATCCTGTAGAAGATTTTCTCAAATGCTCATGTTGTTTCCTTGCTTTTTATTTATTTTTCAGTAATGCCCACTACTGTTTTAAGTCTGCCTTTTCCCAATTTTATCCAACTGTAGGATAAAAGAGACCAAAAAAAATTCTCTTTGGGAAAAGAGAATCTGCTTTTCACAAGGGCTGCTCCCAGTGGAAACTCTCACTTTCTAGTGGGAGGCCTTTAGGCCACTGTTCCTCTCCCTAGTAATGATCAGGTCCCCAAATGAATGTGGAGTAAGCATTGTCTCTGCTTTCTCCTCATCCAGTGGCATTTTCCTGCAGCACCTTCCCATCCCTGTGCAGTCTACCTAGACCTTGCTGCCTCTCTCCTATTGGCAATTTATGTCTAGTTACTGTGACTCTTATATCCAGTCCTGATAGCAGGTTGGATTTTTTAAAAGGAAGCTTTTCAGAGTATACAGGTTTTAAGTTGGACCACAGTTTGGCAGGCATGTTTATTTTTGGGTGGCACCAAGCTGATGCAGAAAAGACGTTTCCCTCACAAGCAGGCAAGCTGAAACTGTGTAGCTCAGGTATGGCTAGAGATGCTTCCAGAGGTGGGGTTTTCTTACCAGTGGAATTGACTTGGGTTTGTTTGTGAAGCATCACTCGGTGAGTTTCGAACGCTGGTGCAAGAATTCCTCTGCATGCCCAAGCATATGCGCTGTTGAGCTCACCCTCCTGGTGTTCCATGCAGCATTCCAACATCCTTCACTCTTTTCCTCCTGGCAGGCAACAGGCACAGCTGCCCATGGCCACGGCGGGCGTGGTGTACCCGGGAGCCATCGCCATGGCGGGAATGCCCTCCCCACACCTGCCCTCGGAGCACTCGAGCGTGTCCAGCAGCCCCGAGCCCGGCATGCCCGTCATCCAGAGCACTTACGGGGTCAAGGGCGAGGAGCCGCACATCAAGGAGGAGATGCAGCCCGACGACGCCAACGGGGAGATCTACGACGAGTACGACGAGGAGGAGGACGACCCCGATGCAGACTATGGCAGTGACAGTGAAAACCACATTGCGGGGCAGGCCAACTGATCGGGGTCCCCAAGGCTCGCCAACTGCAGGACTCCAAGGAGGAAAGAAAAAACAAATAAATAAATAAAGCCCCATCTGGTTTATCCTTGCCAGTGGCCAAGCACATTAACTTTCTCATACACTGACTGTTACTTTAACTGTTAGTCTTAACTAGTTGGGACATCAGCTGACTAATAGACATCAGCCTGCATCAGAAGAAAAAAGGCTCAGAAGAAAGGAAACAAAGACAACGACAACAACAACAGAATGATATAAGCTATGGGTAAAATAATGCCAGTAATTCAGCTGCTATACCCAAGCACTGAAGTCTTACCCGTTGACCTTTTATTATTATTATTTTTTTTTCAAATAAACTTTATGGCTGTTTGTTCTACAATGTTCTAGAAATTCTCACTCAGGTACACAGTGCCAACAAGTGGCTTGTGAATGTGTTTTGTTGTTTTGTGCTACAGTTTAAAGAGAAATAATTTTTTTTTTTTGGTAATGCACCTGACAGGAAAAAAAAAAAGATAAAATTCCTTTTAACCCCCTCTGTCTCTTCCTCCTCCTCCTCTTCTTCCTCTTCCTTCACCTTCTCCTCCTCCTCCCTGTCAAATCTGGGTCAGAAGTGTGTGTGTGTGCGTGCCTGTGCGCGTGGCTGGCAAGGAAGGAAGTGGGGAGTCTTTCTGTTAACCCCAACAAGCATTTCCTTTCAAGAGAGGACTTCTCTTCATCAGTTGCACACCATACTGAGTCTTTGAGCAAGTGCCAAATTTGTACTAAAGCGCTGAACTAGTCCAATTTGCTTTTTTTAGGTTGGTCTCTTCTTGTTTTGTTTTTCTTTGGCTTTTCATTTGCTTCTTGCTCTGTCTAAAGTTAGGACAGTGTTATATCTTAGACAATCCCTTGAAGAACCTGATATACCAGCAGCTGGTGAGATTAGACATATATTTTTGCTTTTGCTTTTTAAAGGAAACTGTAGGTGCTGTTCTCAGGTGAAAAAAAAGAGAGAGAGACATAAGAAATTTAGAGAAAAAATATTTTATGGTCTTGGATTTTCATGTATGCGTGTTTATGGTACTAATAAGAATAATCTTGGATTATTGTGAGCAAAAAGCATGTTCCAGAATGAAGTCCTGCACCCTCCAAGTGACTTGGTCTGTAAGAAACCTTTACTTTTAGTTTGCACTTCAAGTGGCAGCATAAACAACATAAAAGGCTTGTCCAAAATGTGGTTTGTTCTGCACGGGACACAGCAACTGGGAGTGTTACCACGCACTGAGCATAATTAAGTTACCAGTTACCACCAACCGGCCCCAGTTCTGATGAACTTGTATGTTCAGGGTGGTTGAGTACTGATTTCTGATTCAAAAGGCAATTTTTTTTTTTTTCCACTGACTTCTTTTTCTCCTGTGCACTGGCAGAAATTCTTCTTTTATCAGTGGGATGTTTGTGTGGGAAGGAAGGCTGGTAGCTCTGAGGAGATTTCCGTATTCCAAGTGGGGTTACAAGAATTTAGGCCGCTGCAGTGCTGAGTTTCCCTCCCTGCTGCCTCTCACCACTGAAAAATCATTCTCCTGTGCTAAACTATTTCCAGTCTTGTTGTAGAGCACTCACATTGCTTGGGCAGTTTTGTCTTCCTTGGGCAGCCACAGCCCAAGGTGTCTGGGAGCTGCTCTGTGCCCAGGAAGGGAAGGGAAGGTCTTGGCATCGTGCTGAGGCAGAAACCTTCCTCTGACTTGTTTCTTTAACTGGGGATTCCAGCTTTATGTTGCTTCCTTGTAAATTCCTACTCCCAGAGGGAGCTGCATTGCTGCTGTTATCACCTCTAACTTGTAAAGTTAGCCCCACACATCTTAGTGGCCCAAGCACTCACCAGAGCCCTGCTCACCACTGTTTGGCAGCCCTGATTTTGCAAACAGTCCCTCGATTAGGCAAATTCAGCCCTCGATGCCAGGTGCAGGACGATGAACAGGACAGGTAGGAAGGGGGGAATGCCTTTCTTTGCCTCTCGAAATCCCACTTCAAGTGTAACTTGACCTCTGCAGACCTCGTGCAAAGCAAAAAGCAAATGCCATTGAACACTTAGGACAATGCTCCAATGTTTGGGCACGTGACAGTTTTACCCTGCTACATCTCTTTTCTTTTTCTTACGTTTTCCCTGTTTCGATTTCCACCTCTGCTTTGAAAAATTCTTTTCCATTTTCTCTCTCTCAGAAGATTTGCTCTGAAATTATGCTTGGAGTAGCTGATCATATCCTCCGTGTCAGAGAGGGTTCTTTTTTGCTTGTATTTTATGACTGTGTTGGGGTTTTGGTTTTTTTTCAGTTGAACTGCCTCTTCTTGCTAGTGTTGAATGGTAATTATAATAATAATAATAATGGTCAGCTGTTCCCAGATTAGTAAATTATGTATAATTTATTTACACCCCCCCCCCTTTTTTAACTTTATTTTATTCTGTTCTAATTTGGCAGTGCAGCAAATGAAGCTGTTAGGCTATTTAAAATGGATACCCCTCCCCACCTTACCTTTTTATATATATATAAATATATATATATATACATATGAAAACAAATCGCTTCTTCTTCTGCTCACACCATTTCTCTTTCTTTTATTTTAATTTTGGCCCCAGCCATGTCAACTTCTGATGTTTATTATGATGGAGTGAATTAATGGGAGTGTTGTTTTCAATCTTAATTAACTTCTGCTCTCTCATCACTTATTTTAGTTATTTAATTACACCAGTCATCTAGAGCCAATTTTTTTGAAGCACTCTGTTTGGATAAGAAGGAAAAAAAATAGACAATTGTTTTTATATCATTATTATGTACAATGTGAAAACAGATATTTGCTCCTTTTTATTTTATTTTTTTTTTAACTTTTAAATTTGTTCCCTGTCTTTGTGAACAAATTACTTCTGACTCTTGTGGGTTCACCTCACATTTGCTGGATGCTTGATTTCCACCACAGTTGAGAGACTCTCTGGTTTAATTGTGTCACTTCGGGCGACCAGGATACTTTGTTTTAGCTCCAGGTAGGTGCCACGCTGCCAGGTGGGGTTGGAGCAAGCCTTGGGGTGGCAGGGGTCAGTGGGAAGGGGGCCCTTGGGCTTCAGTGGGGCCAAGTGACAGCCCTGAATTGCGTGGGAGAGGCTGCTGGGGGCAGCCTGGTGTCCATGGGCACCAGGGATGGGGTAGTGCCTGCTGTCCCCAGCCTGGTGTCCAGGGGCTCCAGGGGTGGGGCAGTGCCCTCCCCAGAGCCCCCAGCTCTCCCCACTGCCCCAGCCAGGGCTGACTTTGTCCCATGCATGTTCCCTGTGACAGGCTGTGGCAGACTGGCCCCCTCCTCCACTTTCAGGATGTTGAAACCCATGCAGAAATGTTTAAAAGGAAACAAAAAAAGAGGCCAAAAGATGAAAAAATAAAATTTTTAAAAATGGCTTTGGCGTTCCACACCAGCAAAATGCGTAATGCCCATGCTAATGTTTTCTTAGGTCCAAGGATGAGCACCCATGTATCCTTCAGCAGTAGAAGACCATGTTTGAAAATAGGGTACTGTTTGTCCCTCTTGAATTTTCTGGGGGGAAAAAAAAACCTAAAAAAAAAAATAGCAAAATATACATTTATAAAAAATTATCTTCTTCTTTATTTTTTTTCCCTGGGCTCTGTGCCCTGGAGCATGTAGAAAAACCAGGTTAGAAGAGATTAGGGTTTATTAACCTCGAAGCTCATTGAGGCCCTAATATCAAGGTGGCTCTGTCCCCCCCTTCCCTGGGGAGCTGCTTGGGGGGGTGTACAGGCCACCTCCTCCTGAATGGGGCAAGCCACCATGCATCTTAGGAGTTTGAGAAAGATCTCCAACAGTGGGGAAAGGGGGAAAAGAAAGCAAAAAAACTGAGGCACTTGCTTCTAAGCTCAATTAAATAACACAGAGTATATCCTTTTTTCCATTTATTCATGCCTTATATTAGTAAAATAGGATTTTTAAGTGCATTTAACATCTTTATCTAACCGTTCCGCTATATTAATCAGGCCCCCAGAAAAGAACACTAGCTATTATTATAGCATTTAATTAGTTTTGTAACCAAATCCTCTTATTATGAATGCATATGGAAGAAATTCTTTCTTCGAAGACATTATTTCAAAGATTTGGTTACTGCAGTAGACTGTCTTTAATTAAATCATTTTTTAGAAAGTAAATTGTCTTTAACCTTTTTACAGCACATTTTCAGAGCTTTTTCTTTTTAATCCAAAGAGATGAGCTGTTATTGTCCCCGAAGAAGCCTCTGACATCACATTTGTAACATCAAAAATAATTATACTCCATGGAAATGTAGGTCTTCCTGAGCAAGAATTCATCTGCTGTAAAGAAAGGCAGCTGTGTGGTATCTCGGACGTTTCAGGGCACAAGGTATGGGATAGGAAGTTTCTTTGTCTGACCACTTCTCGGTAGAACCATCCCTTCCATTTTGCAAATAACTAATTCACTAGATGTGGATTCAAGTGTATCCTCAATTCACAGGGCATGGGCTGTCTGTTTAGCTTGGTTTATATTTACATTTTTTCGACTTTATCTTAACTTGTCAGTTTCCCAGATTGAAGAACATGTCAAGTTCGTTTTTTCTACTGACTGATTTCTTTACTCCCCAGTGTTTTTTGTCACTGGTTTGCTGAAACAGTATTTATATAGCTCCATTGGCTCTAAAGCTCTTACTCCTTCTAACGTTTCGGATTTTACGAGTGAAATGAAAATAGAAAAGAAATAGAGACAATCAAATGCCTGGAGCTTAAAACAAAGTATGTGCAACCTACCATCTCACTTGAAATTTAATAAAAAAAATAATTATGTAAATATAACATAGAGTTATAGATTTATATTTTGTTCATAACACATAGTGTAATATAAGTTGTATATTTTCATGTTTTGGTTTTATGTTATCATTCATGCCACAATAAATGAAAAAAACCAGGAGTTGATGTACTCTTTAAAAAAAATACAATGTGGATTGCCACCATCCTGGGTTTTTGTTCTGGTTTTTGGGTTTTTTGTTTCTTTTTCATTCCCCTTTTTCAGTATTACTGCCCTGCAAGGCACCAATAAAACAGCAAATGTGTTCTTTACCTATCCTGTGGTCTGTTTCCCACTTCTTACAGCAAAGGCCATGCTAGCAAACTTTCCTGTCAGGACAACAAAACTGCTGGGCTCAAGCGGCAGAGAATGAGATTTAGATTCAGCTTACCAGTCTGCTCCAAGACTGGAGATTTTCATCAAATCACAGGAGAAGAAGATCAGCCCACCTTTCCAATGCTAGCATTAGCACAGAAGGAGCAGTCCCTGAGCAGTGTGGCCGCTGCAGTTTGCAGGACGATGAGCAGGTGGCCGGATGCAGAGGTTTGGCCCGTGCCCACCTTGCCAGGCTGAGTTCTCCTGCCACAGCCGTGTGTGCCCAGGGAAATACCCAATTATAAACACCAGTGACACCGAGCTACGGAAAAAATAGCTCTGCTCATAGTTAGTCAAAATGTCCCAACATGCTGCCTAAACAGTTCATGAAGTTTTGACAGCAGCATATGGCACAAAGTGGGATGAAATGAATTTGTACCTGTTTTTGACAGTAAGTTATTCTGATGGGTGCTTACTCTCAAGTGCCTACAGCTTGGCAGATGCCACTCTATGGTTCCAGATTTCCTAAAGGGAAAAGGCAATATTTGGGGAAGCAGGAGGTAGCTGGTGGAGATCCTTCGAACCTGTCCCCACTTCTTTGGTTTGCTAGGTTGTCCTCTGTGCTCTTCCCGTGAGTGAGGTGGCACCTGAAACTTCCCAGCAGCAAACCAGAGATCTGTCCTGGCAGCTCCCTGATACAGCCAAGAGCACCTACAGAGCACCTGTCCAGTGGAAGTGGAAATGGGCTTGAGAAGAACAATGTGATGGTGGCTCAGGCCAATAAAGGTCAGAATGGTTTGACTCCTCAAAATCCCTTTTTCTGGTACTGTCAGCAACATGTGATGCAGGGAGCCCCTCTCTGGTGCTCACATGGCACACACTGCCCACCTGGATCAGCAGGTGAGGTCTTTTCACCACCCTACACAGACATGGAGTGACTTAGAATTTTTTTTTTTTTTTTTTTTTTTTTTTTGGTGGGCCTGGTACCTGAGACAAGCAACAATGTTCCCTAAACCTGTGGTGGAAAAATGTCAAGGAGAATCTGAGACAATCTAAGCTGAAGGTACATCTAAACTGTAATATGTGTGGATAAGGCTGGGCTTTGCAAAACTAGTTAAACCATAAGTGTGCAGCTGAAGTGAAAAAAAAGTTCCTAGTGTCCTTAAGTGATACTGCCCAGCCTTGGGAGTGGTAACAATTCTCTCTGTAGACAAGTTGTGAGGGGGTTCTGGTTGGGGTTTTTTTTGTTGTTTTTTTTTTTTTTTTGTTTTTTTTTTTTTCCCCAAAAAACTTCTAAAACATTCCAGCACTTGCCTGTAGCAGGAAGGAAGAAAATGAGGATAATTATGACATTAAACTATTTTAAAAAGAAAGACGTGTGACAATTAGCGCATTCCTACCAAGAAAGGAACATAGCAGGCTCTGTGTGTGTAGGAAAGTGAAAAGACCCCCCGCAGAAGCCATGAAAGGTTATGGGAAGCGTATGTGCCTCACGAGGAAGCTCAGCACTGTGACTTTGGCACCAGTGAGAGAAGGGTGCAGGGGAGCTTGTCAATAAGCTCCCAGTTAATAAATATTCAGCAATACTGTAGGAAAGCAACGTGGGAGAAGAGCAGGCAGCGTCTGTCGGGCCAGCCAGTGGAAAACACATGCTGCAAAGGTACAGAAAATCCTTTGAACATATTTATCTGAGGAATCTGGTGCCTGAGACCAGGGAGAGGCTTGCAGGAGCTAATTTCAGTCCCTGGGATGCTCCGTGTGTGTCTGGTGGTGTTACAGTAGCACTTAGGCACTGCAGTCAGAGATTCTTGCGAGGTAACCACAAAGACAGGAAAAAGGAACGAGCGCTGTGGCATCCTTGGCCCAATTCAGGAAGGCTGGTGGTGTGGGCAGCCCTGTGAGCATCAGCTGTGCCCCAGCTGCACCACATCCCTGCAGGAGCAGCTGTGCAGGGCCCAGGGGTGGCAGCCTGCCCTCCCTGCTCTGGGATGGGTGAGCAGGGCACTGCAGCAGTTCCGTCAGTGTTCCTCTCTGGTAAGTAAATTTGATCTAAGTCCACGCAGGAGAAATCCTGCAGGTTCCCAGGTATGATTTGGAGCTGTTGCTGTCCAACTTTCAGTCGTGCAAGCACTGCATTCATCACTGCAGCCACAGCCTTCTGGCACTGCTCAGGTGGGTCGCAGGTTCCCACTGCCCACACACAGCTGTGGACCTCCCACCTTCCCTTACACCACATCTGGCCTGGCCACTTGGAAATGCAGCCTTGGGAGGCGGCTGGCTGCATCCAACACCCTGAGAGATCAGCCACTGCTTGGTGCTCTGGGGTTTTTGGTACTGGGTGCTTTTTTCTGCTGGCAAAGCAGCAGGTGTCTGTGGCCAGGGAAGCAGGGAGAGGACCACGTGCTCAGATGGAGCTGTCCTCCACCGCAGACAGATTCTGCTCGGAGCACTGGATGCCCCACACACTCAGCTGTCACCACCACCCAGCTCCCTAGGGCTGAGGAGGATGCGATGGGGGCTTCCCACCCACTAACCTGATCGGAGAGAACTGCTTGACATGAGATTAATAATTTCATTCAATTGATTTTGGGGTTGGTTATTTGCAGATTTACAGCAATTTACCTTTTTGGACGCTTCTAAACTTGCTGTCAGAGGCAGCATGGAATGTTACTTTGACCAAAATCAGGCATGCCTTTCACCCCTTCCTTGTGGAGGCCAAGCCTTTAGGAAGAGGCTAAAGCCACACCAAAATGCACCACTCCACAAAAACCTAAAATGCTTCAAGCAGGGAGACTTTCAGTAGAGCTGGGCCTAAAGGACAGTAGAATGGTACATACATCATTGAAAACCTAATTACAAGCAGGAATCTGAGGGCTAGGGCACACTCTGCCAGCCCTGTGTGGCAATTCAAGTTTGAATGGCTTTTTGAGGGAAGTTAGGCTTGGTTTGAATCTCAGCTGTGTGTTTAGTCTCAGCAGCGTCAGGAGGGAGGGAGGAGGGCTGGTAATGTGTGTACTGTGTGCCCCCTAATGTGTGTAAACTGAGGCATGGGCATGGCTGGAGCCATGAGAAGGACCCATTTTAGTGCAGGTGATCACCCCTGGAAAATGCTGCTGGTGTTTCAGGCAGCAGCACCGCTGCTGCAGGGCTGGGTGGGTGTCAGCCCAGCTGATGGAGCTGCACAGGGCTGGGTGGGGCTGCCTGAGGACAGGGCTGAAGCTAAGCCCTGCACAGCCCCTCCTGTGCCCCCCTAGGAGCATCCCCACACAGGGATTTGTGTCAGTTTAACTTCACATTATCAGCACAACTTCCACAGGCACTGAATGCCTAACCCACCAAGGATAAATCAATGCCTCCCCTTGTATTTAACAGAGATACGACTTAAATACAGTAAGTAAATCAAAGTAATTATTTAAAATTAAAATGATTTAAGAGAGTTAATCTGGGAGAATGGCAGGGTGGTTACAGAAGCGGCTGAGATGCAGGACTTCAGCAGCTATTCCTGACTCTGTCAGGGACTTGCTCTACAACTTCAGGAAAATTACTCAGCCCATCTCTAAGACTGCTATAATAATGCCTACTTCAAAGGGGTGTTATGAGGTTTAATTCATTAATGCCTGCAAAGCACTTTGAGATCTTTGGATTAAAGGCACTACAGTGCAAAGTATTATTAGCTACAGGAAAAGCTCTCAGACAAGCATGGCATTAAATGTCTGTAGTTAAAAAAAAATAGGAAGAAAAAAACTCCAAAGATGAGCAAATGGTGGGTGGTTTGGGTTTGTTTTTTTCTCTGTGGCCAGGTTTCCATTAGTCAGATCTGTGCTTTGCTAAACTGAGGCTGGGGATGGTACAGCTCAGGTTCTGATTTTGTTGTTACTTCTAGAACTCCCATATTTTTAACACAACTGTTTGGATTTGGGGCTTCTTTTAGGGGCTTCATTTTATCAAAATCCAGCTTTTGTGCATCAAAAGCCTATTCAACTTCCCTCTAAGGATATATTTACCCACTGAGTTAAACAAGAAGAAAATAATTTTCCTTTGTATTGACAACTGAAGGGGTTTTTTAATTCAGTTTGTGCATTTACTTTCCCAATGAAAAGTCTATTCCATTTGATTTTAAAGGGCTAAGATTTTCAATACTGGTAATTATCTGGAATCCAGAGGGATTTTTTTATCACAAAACAGGGTCTTTTTAATTATCTCTAGTGGAGCTGATCCACCTACTGTGAGTGTAATTGCAAACAGACAAATTGGGATTGACACCCAGAAATGGACTAAATGGAGGAATTTTTTTTAGTGACTGCCTTGCTCCCAAGTATTAATTTATTTCTGATGTTAAGTTTCAAGAGCAAACAGCCAAAGGTAGCAGGTTGTTTCTGTAGGTCCAGATTTAAATCTTGTCTAATCTTCTCATTCACTTGGTGCCTGTGCATCAGAGTCCCACAGGGCAGGGATCAGCAGGATTTCTCTCATCAAAACCAGGCAGCAAAGGTGAGGATACAAGAAAGGTTCCCAAAACAATGTGCTGAGGAACACTCTTAAAGCTGTCACATCCACCTTGTTACCCGAATTCATCCAGACCTTACTTAGTTTTCTTTTCTTTATACTTCTGAAACCTTTCAAGTGGAACTTATTGGCTTAAAAATAAATATAACCAACATCCCACCCTCGCCCCCCTTAATGAAAAGAAAGAACACAACAGCTTATAATGTTCTTTTTTTTTTTTTAAAAAAAAAAAAAAGCATTTCTGACTACAGTGAGGGAAACCTTTTAACTTCACTTTGTTTCCTGGTCCCATTGAAAGAGAAGACAGAGGAAGCGAAGTAAAAGTGATTCTGGCTCCCAGAGATGCTTTGTTTCTCTTCTGATAGAATCTGAAACTTCATGTAGGTGGTGGGTAGAGCCATTGTAACCTGCTTTCTTCTGACTGAATGAGGCAGGTCAAGATATTATCGTATCAAGGAAGAAGAAATTACATGGGCATTCCCCCCAGACAATAAAGACGGTTCTGACAGCATGATCAAAACAACTGGATAACTTTTTTCTTTTCTTACAGACACACCAATGTTTAAATGACAGCTGAAAGCAGATGATGGACTAAACACATTATTCTCTGTTCCATGTACTTTTTTATAATAGAAGTATATCTTGAAGACTATATTCAAGTTGATCAAATAATAAGTCAATTTGTCAATAAAACAGATTAGGCAACCTGTCTGCTGAGATGATATCTGTCAAACAACATATTTTTGTTAACACAATTTGGAAGCAAATGCCTTCACAAAATACAATGCATAAAAAACCCGCAATGCCACTTTGAAGTTTATTGAAACAGAGTTCTGCCTTGTTTCAGTTACAGGCATTTAGACTTTCTTAAAGTTTTAGTAGCTAGCTAACAAGCCACAGTTTGGAAAAGGCTAGAAGCAAGTGTTACTGGCCTGGTGGGCACTGTCTGCTGCCAGGATTTGGATTTATTCCCAAGTCTCTTGGCAATGTCCACTCTGTGGGCACAAGCCACCATCAATGGGGTTGGTGCAGGGGTATTTCCATTTGTCCACTCGCTTTTTCTGCATTCCCCCCCCCCCCCCCCCCCATTTTTCCCTGCTGTTGCTCACTGCTGAGACATGTTCAGCATCTGATGTGCCTTGTCACACGCTCAGGCAGGATGCTCTGACATGTTGTGTATGCTGAGGCAAAGCATCCCTGGGAGATGCTGGGCCCTGATCTGGGCTCAGCAGCAGGGGGGATCTCTCAGTTTGCCCTGCGTGACAAAGAACATGACACAAAGCACTAAAAAGGAAGCACTGACATGCACAAGTGCACAGAGTGATCAAACAGAGTAATGTGGAGATAAAGCACATAAAGACACGTGCCTGAAAATACATATTGGTGACTCTGAGAGAGCCTGAGCTGTCCAATTTAAGGTAAAATCATGGCCCAGAAAAGGCTAGAAAACTTTCATTCTGAGCATGGGGAAACTTAGATTAGCCAGTCTCAGATGTTAGTGGGTTTGCCACTAACATAATTGCTTTGAATTTCAAAGCAGGTGGTTTAGTTTGTGGGGTTTTCTCCCACTCCCTCCCTGTGCTAATGCCATGGAAAATGGGGCTGGTTCAGAAACTCGGATTCTTCTTTCCCAGCTGGGGGGAAACTTGTCATGTGTACTAATAGGCTGATAGTTCAGATAGAACTGGTTTGGGTTTGATTCATGTTTTGTTGGTTTTTTGGGTTTTTTTTAACAGAACTTGGGAAGTATTTTGTTGCTCAACTATCTGATGCAAAGGCTGAGGGAAACTGAAGCTACTCCGAAGTGTGAACAGGCTGTAACAGGAGGATCAGCTGTGCTGCCTGAAAACCAAGCAAACAAACAAAAGGAAGGATTAAATCCTGACAGAGATTTAAGGACTTTCCCACCCAAGCTTGCCTCTACAGATTCAGGCTGCTGTTAAGAATTAATGAACTAATTTGCTATTGCTCTCAATATTGCATCAACACCTCATGGTACAGAAGAGCTTCCATTCAGAAAAATCTTTCCAAAATCCCCAAATGTGGAAAGTATATTCTGAAAGGTACAGATTAAAAAATAATAAAACTCTGCAGAAAATGCTTAAAGGCAGCAGTGGAAAGAGATGGGTATTAGAAAAAAAGAAGTCCAAAAACCCTTGTCAAAAAATTATGTCAAAACATTCCTTTTTGTGGTGAAATTATTATAGAAGTCAAAGATCTTCCCATAATGTCTACTGAGGAGCTCATTCAAGTTCTTGTAGTGGAAATGCCCATTCACAGAAGTGAATGGCACACCTGGTAGGAACCTGAGCCTCCCATTTATTTCTCCAAGCCTCTGAGTTTATGTGATCACATGGTGATATCAGGAATGCTAAATTATGCACCCAGTCCTACAAACCTTGAAGCATGAGATAGCCAGCAATCTACTCTCATTCAGAATAATTCCAAATAGTTTGGCATATCTCCACATTGTAAGTAACCAGTGTTACCCCTAGCAATTGCTCTTTAAAGCAAAAACATGTGCAAAATGTCTTCATTCAGCCTAGTAGTATCATATGTCAATCAGATTCAGGATGCAGAACTGGCCAGCAATATCCTAAAAAAAAAAAAAAAAATCATCTCTCTTGTTTGAATCACTTTGAATTAACTTGATTCTGTCATGTTACTGGCAAGAATATTCTCTCTTGAGCATCTGATTTCTAATTTTCTCTCTCTCTCTTTTTTTTTTTTTTTTTTTTTTTTTTTTTTTTTTTTTTTTTTTTTTTTTTTTTTTTTTTTTTGGTTGGTTTTTTGGTCTTGGTCTTTGGATTTGTCTGCAAGTTCCAAGGACCTGGTTTAAGATTTACAAGACCAGCTTAGCCTAGGGCTTTGGCAAGCAATTGAACATTGGCTACAGTGCACTGAGGCTTACTGACACCATTCAAAACCTCTGCAAGTTTGCAAACCAAGCAGTAGTTCATTCTACAGAAATAACAAAGGTCTGGTTCTGTGAATTTATGCAAACAGAAATGACAGGTATTTATGACAACACTTGTGTGTGTATGATATGCATATACTTATATTTAAGTGACATTAGCTGTTTGCTTTGTGTCTTAATGATGGCATTGACACTTAATAAGCTAAAGACCGAGAAAGACAAGATAGATCTAAAATTCTATCAGATCCTCAGAATTCTTCTTTTTAACAAAAAAAGTGAGCTGTTTTTGCTTTTGACCTTAGCATCCAGGTCTTCTGCTTCCCTGCTCCAGAGAGAAATGACACTGCTGACACCTGATGCCAACATGTGGCAAATCCCAAATACCTACAGCACAGCATTTGGCTTTATTTTCCTCAGATTTCCCTGAAGAGTTTCTCTGTTCCCAAACCCAGTTTTTTTGCTTTTTCTCTCTGTCCTAGATGACTTTGTTAGGATTCACAGGTGTACAGAGAATAACACCAATTTTACATTTCTTCCAGGTTTGAGGAAAAGGCATGGCCCCACTGAGACACCCCTTCCCAGCAGACCAGGGACAGCCATATGTAACCCTCAGAGGGAAATGAATGCTGCTGTAGTTCACCAGAAATCAGTAAATGCTTCTATTTTGAGTATGCCTTCAGCCACCACAATGCTTTCATAATCCTCAACATTAAATATTTGTGTGGGCTGCTCAGGGACCTCGGGCCAAGGTGTAAGTGGGGTGGCTGACACATCCTGGCACTGCTGTGCCAGGAGTCACCTTCACCATGTAAATGGGAGGGAAAGGCCAAGGGCAGCACACACAGAGTGACACAGCCCCCACAAAAGTGTAAAATGAAATATCCCTGTGCTGTGAGCAGATCAGGTGTGTGTGGTGTCCCTAAACAGGCTGCTGCAAGGATGGGGGCACGCTGACAGCAGCAAAGCTTCAAAAATTGGATTATTGTTGCAAACTGTAGTTCTCCTCATGCACTATTTATATTTCATCTCCAACTACATATTGTGTGCTGGTTTTCCTTCCTGAGGCCCTGGCTTAGCACAGAGACACAGATGTACTGACTTGCACAGAAATCTGAAGCCAGCCTTTCCCTGTTAGCTCACTGCTCCAAGGCTGTCTCACGGCCTCTGCCGTGACCCACGGTGACAGCCCCACCACCCAGGCAAAGGTACCCCCTTCTTCTGGCAAAGGTACTGCCTCCCTTTGACACACCTGGCTGTGTCATTTGCATTCTTCTCAGCTGTTTGCTGTCTTCAGGTCTCTGGGAGGTCAGAGGATAGGGTAAGCATCATTTTGCTGATGAATTCATAGTGAATTACAGGTTAAAATTTTGGCTAATTTCAGGCACAGAGATGGATAAGCCCCAAAGCTGCCTGATGGTTAGTGCAGTTTAGGTGTCTGCCAGCTGCTGCCCCAAGCATGAAGCCTTTCCACCAGGCAGGTGAAGACCCAGGTTCAGAAAAAGGGGGCTATACAGCCAGTGGCAAATCCTGCCCCTTCTGTCAAGAACAGCTCAGGTAGGTCAGGAATTCAGATATCCTCTTTCTTTACTCTTCCACCTGCTGAAAATCTTTTCTTCTTACACCCCACTGTGACCACGCTCTGCAGGAAGGGAGGCATAAATCCTTCTTTCACCCCTCAGCTGGCAGCAGATCAACCCCACTGGCTTTGCTGGCATTTCCAGGGGTGGGGAAACATTATTTACCTTCCAAAAGTTATTGAATTTGCTGTACCTCCATGTTGAACAACTCTTTGTAATTGTTACCAAGAGATGACATCACTGAAACTTTGTGTCATCACTGAAATTTTTGTGTCATTATCCTCACCCAAGGTAAATATGGAATGTTGTCACGCCACTATGTGATGTAAATATGTCATCATAATTTGTCTTTACACATCATAAATATTTTATTATATGACAGTATTACACCTCCAGATATCTTTTTCCATATGAATAGTAATTACTCAAAGTATTTACTGTAATTATGTCACTTGATGAAATTACAGTAATTACATCGAAAAATGATAGCCCATGACTAATGAGTTAAAATAGCATGGAAATTCACATTAAAAAATGCATTTAAAATGTTAAGGATCTGAGGCAAACTTACAAAAGCAAAGAAATTCACAATTAAGAATTTAATAACATTTCAGTGCATTACAATTTTACCTTACATGGCAGAAGAAGGAGAGGAGGGAAAAAAAAAACCCAGAAAGAAGCATTGCCTGAATAGGAATAAAGTGGAAAAGTGAACTGCAGCAGAGCATAATCTGTGTATTTTGTACAAGGTGCGCAGCACTGTACAGTGCTGTACAGCAGCACCCAAAGGTGTTTCACCAGGAACAAGGAGCAGAGGACTGAGGTCAGAGCTGAGGTGAGGTGAGGAACTGTCACCTGTGGTCAAGTTTCTGCCCAAGGACCACCATCATTTTTTGATAGGTACATCATAATCCTCAACACGAGAACATCATTTTTTGATAGGTCAGAATAAAATCACTGGATTTGGCCCGCAGTGCCAAACTTAGGAGCAGGGTGGCTGGCAGGTGCCAGGAACACGTGTGAGTTTCTCATGGGGCTTTGATCCCTGAGCTGTGCTCACAGCTGCTGTAACACCACCTCCTCCTGCAGCCAAAAAGGTATTGGCACAAACTTTGGTACCCAAGCAGCCATGCAGGTGCTGCTCCACAGCCACAGGGAGGCACAAGTCCCTCTGGCAGGGAAGATCCACCACCAGATCTTTCGGATTCAGACCTTCATGACAAGAAGGTGGTTCTTCTTCTACTAATTTGTAATTCCGGTCTTATTTCCTACATGAAAAGAAATTGTTTGGTTGTTAAATGCTGGTGGTGCCTGAGAAGAAAAGAGGAACCACTGATGCTAATTGTTTGTTTCCAGGCTCAGAAGTGAGCCATGAACCCAACCAGGAGAGGAATTCAGGGCTGGTCACCTCCTCCTTGCACAGCTGGTGCTCTTGTTGATTCCAGCAAGGCACAGAAGCACCATGGACCTCACTCATTTTGAAGTTGCCCCCAAGCTGCTTTTGAACTGAGGTGCCCAAATTGTATGTTTTACCAGGTCAGGAAACCCCACTGAACTGAACCATCACTGCACAGGAGAAGAAAACTTGTTGAGGCTGAACTGTGAGACAGACAGGGGCCGGGGGTCAGAGAGACAGGGAGAGAAAAGGAAAGGAAAAAAGGAAACAAGGAAAGGGGGAAAGCGAGAAAGAGAAATTCTGTTTCCAGTTAGAATACCCAGTAATAATTTAATATATGGTGCCATTTTAGAAAATGTGCTATTCATATTTATGAAAGGCTTAATAGATGCAGCTGCATCCTTTAACAAATTATTATAAGGCATGGTATGAAAGGCATTAGTAAGAAATGCTTAACAGATGATGCTGTGACAAGCTGTTACAACGCGTGTTATAAGACGTCAATATTATTAAATCTATGGGCTTGGTTAGCACATGAATATAAATAATTTTTATGCATGCTACAAATTGCCATGCTTTATTAATAATGAAGTGTTTACAAATGGAACCTTACTGTAAAGCATTATTAAATGCAGCTACTCAGAGGACCTTGGAGTAATGCTGTAGTAGAATTATCACGCTGAGAAACAGACTAGAAAGGCTGCTTTATTTTACTGCCTGAGTCGACATGGGTTCGAACACACTGGGCTTTGATTCCTGAAAACCCATGTGGTAGGGGCCACCAGTAGTCCCTGGATGAAAGCTGCTGTTGTCACGTTCTTTGTTACTCTGAAATCACTCTGGCCTCACCTACACGGGATTTACACCAGTGTAAGTACGAGTGCCCGTGGAGTAACTCCTGATTGACCCTGCTGCAAGTGATACATGCTGTGGGCCACTTCATTTTCCTTCCCAAGTGAGAGCTGGCTGAAGGGTAACTGTGTGTGTTGTAAGGCATTCTTCTGGGGGAAAGAAAAAGACAAAAATAAGAAAAACAGCATGTTATCTTTGAAAAGCAACATTTCCCTGCGTCTCAGGTATTCTGCCCTTCCAACAGATACCTTCCAAAAGAATCAAAAAGAAACATCTTTGCAGGGCTTTTTATTGCACAAAAAAAAAAATCCATGCTTTTCCAGAAGTTAGCATGACTCAGCAACGTGCAGGAGTGGCTTCATTCATCTGTTCTGAGCATCATGCAGGAAAGCATTGTTGGCTTTCATTCTTTTAACCATTTCATGCCTTCATGGTTGGTGTTTGAGTCTCCAGTGTCCCATGGAATGTACCAATGTACTTAAAGAGACAGCTACCACAGAACCTGTGCCTTGGCCTGGAGAGATTGAAGCTCCTTTAACAAAATGCTATACTATGTGATGGCAAACAAAGGTTCTTACAGTCTCAATTACTATTTTTTTTTTCCCAAAAGCATTTTACTTAATCTTTAAAGTGGACTGGGGGGGGGGGGGGGGAGTGGGAGGGGCCTGGTTTTCAATCATCTACCTATTCTACCTTTTAAGGCTAATATTTTTTAAAACAGTTTTTCGCAAACCCCATGTTATTTTGATGATGGGACCTGAAATAAAGTGAGAGGGCCACAACTGACCAGATGTGAGAAGGTGTGTAAATGTTCATAGCTGGGGGTTTCAGTGGAGGCAAAACCACTCAGCTCACCTGGTATCATGTACCACCTGGAAAAAAAAAGATGTGTGAGCGCCACTGGGCAATCCCTCTTCTCTTCCAGCTCTGCTCCCTCTAATGCCAGCAGTGAGAGCAAGGGTGCACAGGGTTTGTGGTGACTGGAGCGGGGCTGTGGCCCAGCCTCATCCCTGATTGGCTCCAGCTGTGCAGGACAGGTGAGCAGCATTGAAGGGAAGAGCCATGGAGTGCCCAGGTGCACTGACCAACCCCAGAGGGAACAGAGGGCACACAGGTGCAGTGCAGCAACACCAGGGGTGTAAAAGGCTGGCCTGAAGGACAAGGAGGGCAGCTGCTTACAGCCTTCTGAAGTGAATGGTGTTACTCTGTGTGGGCAGCTTCCAGAAGCCTTCTGGAGAGGGTGTTACTGTGAGGTGAAGCTTTCTGAAATTGTGTGGGGATATTCTGTGTATCATGGCTGTCTCAACTGTGACATGTGCTGTGACACAAGGGGATGTAGACCACTTCATGTATCACCTCTGTTATCACCCAGAATTGAAAAACAAACTGAAATATTACCTAACTGTATAAAGCTCATAAATGGTGCAGATGGTTTCATTCTAAGTTCTGGGCAAAAGTTCAAATAGTTGATTTTTTTTTTTCAAACAAATACATATACTGACCAAAGCCTTCCCTTTTGTTTCTTTTTCACTCCAGTGTTTTGTGGCACACACAGATGAATGTAAAACAAGCATGCTGAGGGACTTGTATTTATCTCTTAGCCTTGATGTGATTGCAATCTTCTCTGTCTTCATGCAATAGTTTCTGGTCAGTTTACAGTCCCTCCTGCTATAATTCATCTCATATCACTTATTTTCTTTGTTTCCCCATTCTTCATCATTAATTTCTGAGCCAACTTTTCACTTATTCTATGACTCCTGCACCCAAAACATTACTATTAACCTTGGACATAGAACTGTGTCCAAAACTTTCTCTGAAGTGTAAACAGCTCTGGCATTTCGTTACAAAATGTGCCATTGTGTTCCAAAACACTCCTTACTATAAACTTCAGGGTCACTCCCACCTTCCCCTGTGAGTGTTTCAGTTCCAGGTGGAGAGGGGGATGTCGAAACCACAGGAGTCAGCTCTTCAGGAATCTCACCCAGCTTTCCTGGCTGGCAGCGGGGCTGTGCCTGAGGGAATGTGGGATTTCCACATCAGCCTGCTGAATAGGAGCAGGAAAAGGGCAAATGCTGCTTGTGGGTCAGATGGCCCTGCTTGTGCTTCCAGGCTTTCCCAGAGCTGCACAGGGTTCCCACACGAGTGGGAGGGATGGGCAGGGACAGGGAGGAGGCACAGTCCTGCTGAATGCCTGGGGCTGGAGCAGACCCAGGGCCTGGGGCTGAGGGTAGGGGCTGGCATGTGACTGGCACCTGTGACTGGCCATGTGCTGCTTGCTTGCCAGCCCCCACCTGCTCTCTGTTCCTTCCAGGTAATACCACAGCAACAGCAGAGCAGTTTTTGGTGCAGCCCATGAGTTTTTCAGCGCCTGAGCTGACTGATAGCCTCATTACTTGGCAGTCTCTGTGTCTGCTGCAAGTGTGGCAACCAGCAAAGCAGCAGACGACTGTATTAAGTACAGCTGGAGAAAAGGGAAAATAACACCTGGCATTTAGCACAGCTCTTCAAAGGGTCTCAAAATGCTCAGCAAACTTTAATAAAGACACAAGAAGCCCGGTGAGCCTGGAAATACTGTGACAGCCAGATTAAACCCAGCCCAAGTGAGAAGCCAAGGCAGGCTGGAGGGGCACGGGTGCAGCAGCAGGGCTGTCACCCTGGAGAGTGACACTGCTGGGGTGTCACCTCTGCTGCCCCTGCCACCAGTCCTGGGAAAGCCCCTCTCTGCCCAGCACTGCCCTCCAAAGCCCTGGCTGCTGGACCAGGTTCAGCTGCTTCTGGTCCTCCCTGCATCCCCCAGGGCTCACCTGGGAGCATCAGGAGCTCCCACACACCTCTGCTGGTGGCTCACCACCCTCTTCCCGTGGTGTGAGGGGCAGACTGGGTCACAGGGAAGCAAGGCTGCCAGTGGTCCTGTTCAGCCTGTATCTATTTACACACTCGGCTCCTCCAGCTTTTCTGTTTTGTACGTTTCTCTGTTTAGATGATGTGTGAATTCCTTGTACACTTTTTTCCTCAGAGTCATGCAGCGAGTGTTTGTGCATCTGTATTGTGCTCTACTTTTCCTCATGTTCACAGATTTTTATTAAAATATTTCCATAAAACAGGTTGTTACCAGAAATACATGAACACATACAAATTAATACATAAAAACAGATGAGTTATATAGAATATTTACAAACAATGGGATAGAATTCAAAACTTCTCACAAACATAGCATACAAACAAGCATATACATACCCCATGTTTACTGGCATTTATTTTCAGAGTTCCTTGGTAGTTCTGAGGTAGACTTGGGCTGACAGACAATCTTTTCCTTCCCATTGCAGATTGAGGGGAAATCAAAAAAGATCTCAGTTAACAGCCAAATGAAAAAAATCTTATTTTGTGCCCAGCTTGTGTTTCCTCAGCCTGCATAAATAAACACACACAGTGTAAAAATTAGGCTGGAGACAGTGCTGACATGACCAAGGCTCAGTGTCATGTGTGGTGAATGAAGCTCCGAGCTTTGAGCCCCCTGGCCAGAGCTAGGCTGTAGGTAAGGGGGAGGGCCCAAGTCCTGGCTGCTGGGCTTGCAGCCCATCTCTTTGTTATCTAAAACATTGGCAGGAGAAATATCTCAGTGAATAAAAAAATACTCACAGGACAGCATTCAGAGAGCAGGTATGCCACCAAACTCCGCAAAAGGAGAAAAATCCAAAGAGCTAACGACTTTCCCAACCTTCAGTCCAAAAGAAAAGCAATAGGAAGAAGGGGTTTGAAATGCAGTTCTGGCTTTATTAGATCAGATCACTGAAGGCAGTGGAGCCAGGTGGCTTGCTCAGCTCCCAGACTCTCCATGTGAGCCCCTGGTTTGCCCCACAGCCCGGAGCTGAGGTGCCTTGGTGGGGCTGTGCCATCCCACGGCTGAGGCTCCATCTCGTGTTTTCACCAGGGGCAGGGTCTGAGCTCTGTGCTCCTCTGCCAGCATTGCTGGGCTCCTCAGGTGTGAGGGGAGCAGTGTGGCACTGGCACAAAGGCCAGCACACCCTGCCTGGGACATTGGTGCAGGCAGATATTGGCACTTTGCATCCTCAAGCTGCAGAGGCCAAACTGGGCAGTCCTTGGTGATGGGCTCCTGCCTCTGCAGCACAGGGTCCCTTCCTGCACTCCCTGACAAATGGGAGGCTTGTTAAGGCCAGGAAAGGCAGAGCTGGCTTTTTCTCCTTTTCCAAGAGGAACTTGTTTTGTCAACGTTTTGCCAGAGTCTGGGAGTGTGAAATTGGCTGTTCATGTGCTGCCTGCACAAGTACTGGAGTTTGAAAGTGAAGGCAATTATTTTTAGTTGTTGACTTAAACTGCTGTTGAAAAGTACTTCATTTCCCAACTCTTCCTCCTATAAATAGATTAGGGGTTACATGAGAGTCAAGTTGTGCTCGTTTGTCCTCCCTCTAGATAGATTTCCCATGGCTGCTTATCTATCAGCTCCCCTCTGGCATTAACACAATTTGTTTCTCAAATTAATTTAGTTCACTCACTCTCAGTGCCCCACAGCCAAAAAAATCATCTCCTCTATCAAAAAAAAAAAAAAAAAAAAATCAAAAACCAACAAAAAACGCCCCCACCACTTTGGAACCAATACCTTCTGGAAGGGAGATTGAGCAATATGTGGCTTGAACTTATGACTGAGAGAGCTAAAGCAAATGTGTCTTTTGGAGAAGTAAACATTTGTGTTAGCAGTCTGGGAGGACTACCAGGGCTGGGGAGCTCCATCAATGCTTCCAGAAGCTGTGTGTGCCCAGCAGCTGCGCTGTAAATCCCTCTGTCTATCCATATTATTTGGTCATTCTTCTCAGGATTACTTATTCATGTACTGGCTGCATTTCTTTTTCTTGCTTTCTGTTACGACCCAAGAAGGCAACCATGAGATCTAAAACAGCAAAGGACATTTTTTTTTTTTCTTATGAAGACTTACTTGCAAGAAGGAGTATTACCAATGCTGAGGAGATTTAAAGTGTTCAGCTTGAACATCCACACACGCATCCACACTAGACAAACAAACAAGGTTGATTGATGCACACTGATGTGCCTGGAGAAGTTCAAGCTTCATCCTGTGGTTTAATGCAAATTAATCAGAGTGCTTGCCCATGGGCTACCTCTTCCCTTCCCTGCACAACTGTTTCAGTCCCAGGACTCAGGCCATGAAGCACACAGTAAATATCTAACAGGGGGGTTTGGAGGACAGTCATATTTTCTGATGCAGATAAGGACATCTGGGTAAGCATGAATCACTGCTCTGAAGGCAGCAGTTGTATTTTTCATGGAGTGCATATTTAAAGAACAAGAATCCCTTGATCTAAAAATTCTGTGGTTGTCTTGCTGCCACTCACCTGATCTCTGATCTGGAGCTGCAAAATTAATTTACTCCTCACCATATAACATAGAGCTGAACAGAATTAGAAAAGGTCTGTCCCTTCTCTCTGGAGATGCCAAATCCTTATCTGCTAACACTGCACTACAGAGCTCTTGACAAAAGGGGAGGAAAACCACCAGTACTTTAAACATAGTAATGTATAGCTGGAGACATCTAGGTGTACTTATCTTTTGAATAATGGTACTCTGGGGCATAGGAATTTGTGCTTACTCAAGGTACCCAGGATATTTTGGTAGCCCAAAATGTAGACTGGTGGTTTTTAATTTGTGAAAGGACTGTGCCACACAGTCAGAGCTATCACACAGATGGGTTTCCTGGGCACACTTTGGCTATTTGTGGTGTCAAAATTAGAGGGTTTTATATGGCTGTCCCTCTCCTGGACCACAACCATTGCTCCCACTGCACCGCTGGCTATTCTGAGGTCTAGGTGATAAAATACAGATCTTGCTTAAATATTCTTGAAGTCAATAAATAGAATGTGTATAAGGTAGCATGGTTTTGGGCTATTCCTTTTCTCTTAAAATATTTCAATGGAATGGCAGGAGCATACTGAGCAGCTGATAAGTTGGTCAATGAGCAGCGCACCCATGTGTTTGTGATCGTGTGTTCCAGATGTAACAATAAACATTCGGTGGGAAGCTGCCCAACAGACCTATTCATGAGCTACTGTGGTGTCTTTACAGAGAAGTATCATACTGAAAAGGGCATTGGTTTTATCCTTCTGTTCTAAGTACTGAAATAAACATGTCAGGCAACCACTGCACAGCTGAAGATCCCAATCACAGCACAGATCCAAGCGGATGCTGAGTGTGACAACTGCTCCATGCAGAAAGAAAGTGGAAAGTGGCTTTTAAATAAGGACCCTTCAAGATAATAAACAAATAAAACTACCATTTAGCTGTCACATTGCATCGTTTTATATCTCACCCAGTGCTCCTGTAATTGTTGCCAGTGATTCCACGCATGAATTGCATGGTGGGGCACATAAAATTGTTGAGGTAATAGGTCAGGTTACATCATTGCCACCATAGGTTTTCAGGAGCTCTCAAACCCTGCTCAGCAGAAGTGTGCATTTAAATGAGGCTCATACTGAATTTCAGACAAGCCTACTTAACTCTTGTTGGTTCAAAATCCACAGTACAGAAAATAACATCAAAATTGAACAGGCATTTAAAAACTGATTTAGGTGACCCCCATACTCTTCAGGGGTTTGGTATGCAAAGTTTCCCTGTCCCTTTGCTCCTGGGAGTTGGATATTGATCTAGTCTGAAGTAACGATTGTTATTTTGCTCACCTGGGTTAAGGATTTTTTTTATTATTATTAATTTTTACTTCAGAAAGATGTGTTACACTAGAAGAAATAACTCACAAATGTATGTTATGTAAAAGAGGGAAGGAAAAGAACTAAAAGAGAGAAGTTTATTTTCTGAATCTACTATATATAGAATAGTAAAAGTGACAGTGGATTGGAGGGTGAAATTGTCACCTCTCCAACCGCACTGGTCAAACTAACAGTTTGTCAATTCTCTCTACTCACAAAGAAGAATGCAAAACAATCATTGTTTATATAAACAGTGTGAAAAGTTCCCATAGAAATATGTAAACATTAAAAAGCATAGAAAACTTTTTTAAAAACTTTAAAACTCTCAAAAGAACAGGGCGACAAAAAAAGAGGTTTGTTCCTTCTTTCTTTTTAAATTAACCATGCAGTGATAAATTGAGATTCCCCACAGACCTGACATTTTGAAGTTGACCTCTGGCCTTCCCCAGCTTCTTTGCTCTGCACCAAAGCATGGAGTGACACCCAAGTCACACCTTTTCCTGCTAGCCCATGGCTGCCTCCTCAGCACTTGGCTTTAATGGGATGATGCCACTTTCCTTTTCATCCAGGTCTGAACTCATTTCTTGCCCTGGGTTCAGCCAGTGCTCTGAACTTCAATGCAAAGATAATTGCTGTTGTGCTGCAGTTCTACCTGGCGTGTTGGAGACTGTGAACATCTGGGATAACTCCTCAGCTGAGATAAATCTGCACTCTTTACTCCTTCAGTTTGCTTCTTTCTGACTGCAACACCTGACTGTTTCCAAGGGCCTGGAGTGACAGGACAAGGGAATGGCTTCACACTGACAGAGAGTGGGTTTGGATGGGATACTGGGGAGGAATTCCTCCTGTGAGGCTGGTGAGGTCCTGGTGCAGGGTGCAGCTGTGGCTGCCCCATTCAAGGCCAGGTCAGGTGGGACTTTGAGGAGACTGGTCTTCTGGCAGGTGTCCCAGCCCATGGCAGTGAGGTTGGAACAAGATGATCTTTTAAGTTCTTTTCCAACCAAGGCCATTCTGTGATATCTAAGGAGGACAAACATCAGCTTTGCTCTTTACTGTGGCGTCAGCTACAGCCCCACTGAGGTGTAAAGCCACTCCCAGGAGCTGTATGAAAACAGATCTGGGTCTCCCAAGCAGGCAGCAAACTCCTCTCTTACATGGCATCCTGAGTCCAAATTCATACAGTTCAATAGCAACCAAAGCAAACAAACCTCTTTAATAACCTTTCATATTTTTATGTCTCCAAAGGGTTTTTTATGGCTTTGGTAAATACTGTGTTAGCAAAATCAGGCTTGTTCTTCCTCTGGGCTGCACAGCAAGTGCTATAGCACTGTAAAGCATCAATTAATATAGTTTTCATATAGCATAAAGCAATACACATTAACACAATACTAAGTTATATTATGTGATTTTATTAACTCAAATAAGTAAACACAGATTGCATTAAAAGCTGTTCCATTTTTATTTTTTAAATGTTTATATTTGAAAGAATAGCCCAAACTACAGAAGTCAGTTATTTTCTGTAACTACAAAAATTAGCTGCCTGCAGATCAGCTTAATTTAAAGGCTTTCTGTCTTCTTTGAAAAGGTTAGGAAAACTGTGGCCAAAGAAGACCCTGTGAACCTACTTATTAAGATTTCAAAAGCTTTTTGACAAGTTCCTATAAGATGAGAGCATGAAATAAAATAATTATGAATCAAATGATAGGAAAAGCTTATAAAGAAATTAAACCCACTTTAAAGTCAGACAGTCTCACTTTGTTTTAATCATTTTCTGCCACAGTTACATGTGGCTGCAGTAAAAGAAAAAGCGACTACTGTGTAATGTTTCATCTGGGCTTCAGGCTTTTGTATGGAAAAGTTAATTCGAAAACTTTCCAGACTGTCCTAGAAAAAGAACTAAAAAAGCACCATCTTCCTAATGGAAATGTTTTAGGGAAAAAAACAAAACCCAACATAACAAAACAAATTTAATTTGACCTTTAAGTTTAGAGTAGCAAAGTGTCGTGCACAACACAAATTCCAGGCACTGCTGTCACCCACTGTGAGATGTCTACATCTGCAAATTCTGCAGAGCAATGGCACTTGACACTGTCTCAGGATTTGGGCTGATAGAAGAAATAATGCCCTGTACATATGCTGAGATCTCCAAAGTCACAGAGGGAACTGGAAAGACAGCATTCATAAAAGATGCTGCATGTTTGTTGTCAATATGTTGAATGAACATTTGCCCTCTGGACTATATATATTTCAATAGATAATCATCTTTTGCAAGCATTTCCATTTTGCTGTCAGAATTGTATATGACAAGTTTTTATTTTGCTCCTGATGATGGTTGTGCCTCAGTCTGTGCAGCATTTCATGGGAGCAAACTGTCTGCAGCATAATGAAGACCACACTCTGGCTCAGCAGACGATGGACAGATACAGCTTTTACCAGCACAGTAATTCATTAAAATATGAAGTAGATACTAATACTTCTCTGAAAAGCAGGAAAAGCACATTTCCTTGTATCCACTGTGGGCTTTTTTCATTAATTTTATCTGGAAACAATGTAAAGGTATACAAATATGCACACACACAATTACTCTTCACATAATCACAGTCTCACTGCAGGGACAATGGCCTTGGTATGGAAATCACCTTGACTAAGACAGATAAATGGTTTCTATGCCTTGAAAAGGCTTCCTTGCTTAGAGAAAATAAAAAGAAGTAACACCAGCTTTCTGTTTACCAGATAGAGGCAATGCATTATAAAACCCCAGAAGCCTTTTCAAAATAAAATTATGTGAGCTTTTCTTTAACCCCTGGATGCATGCATCCCTGAACTGTGATAGTTCTTCACGTGTGTTAGAAAATAACAGTATAGCATTGCATCCACTAAATTCACATTTTCCACATCTACATTTTCACTCAGTATATCACAAGG
Organism: Vidua chalybeata; assembly: GCF_026979565.1. NCBI lineage: Eukaryota > Metazoa > Chordata > Aves > Passeriformes > Viduidae > Vidua > Vidua chalybeata. The sequence continues at coordinate 9,696,918 of NC_071534.1, read as the reverse complement.
GATTCCAGTGCTGTCAGAAATATCTAGGCCCAGTGAGATGCTACAAAATTAATCTTAAACCCTGTTTTAAACCAAGTGTTTTGCACACCTGTTGCAGAGTGAAGCCAGGCTTATGTTCCATCCATTTGCATGGACAGATGTGCCAGGACAGCTGGGAGAAGAGATTCCATCCTGCAGTGCACATGCCAGCACTGACCACAGATTCTCTGGTGGAGCTGATAACACTGATACTCACCAGATTCCCTGGTGTCACTTCATGCTGACAACATTTTCTTTTTGTCTAAGTATGCCAGCAAGACTTGAAAGTCATTAAATAAGAGGAAGTTATAGATTATTATACAGTTATAGATGTATTAAATCCATCTAAACTAGTAAAATTTTTATTGTCTCACTAATTATGCTGTTAAAGCATTCCCAGGTTAAGAAGGCTATAAATGCCTAAGAGAGCCCCATTTTGTGATCCTCCAGTAAGACCTGGAAGCCAACTTGTGTTATTAGAGCATCCTGCAGCCTGGCTACAACTTTTAATAATTGGTGTAGAACCCTGCTGAACCCTGCTGAGATGGAGCATAATGAAATGCCAGACAGTGTCACTGTGAGTCTAGAGTGGAAAACACAGGCAAAACAATGTCAGTGGATGTCTGCATAGACAATGTTATGATTTGAGGAAAGGCAAAATGCTGTCAATGGGAGTCTATATGCTGTAGATAGCATTACCACAGTATGTGAATAAAGGCAAAATGATGTCAGGGCAATACACAATATGCTCAAGACAGAATATATTTAGTCTGAATAGAAAATCTGTCATGTAAAAGAGCTGCATTGATTCTCATCTTCCACAGTGATGTGTTGTCATTTTTTACACTGACTGTCTTTTTTATTTAGATTTACCCTATAGCCTAATCTGAGGGGTTTTTCACATTAACACTTCCCTTACTTGCCATAAGCAAGCCCACTACCACTGACTTTTTAACATCTGGATTATGTTACTCAAAAGAAAAATGGATTTTATCCAAAACCTTGACTAAAAAAACAACCCAACTGTATCCACACTAGATTTAGCAGGTCCAAGAATTGGATTGAAGAAATTAAACTTTTTACATACAATATAGACAGACACACATGTGTCTGACCCAGACAGAATTCTAACGACCAGTGATCAAGGGAAGTAAAATCATTGAGGGGAAAACAGATTCATACTTTTTTTTTAATAAATGGATGGTATTTATGCCCAAAAGGCTCCAGTCATAACCTTGCATGATTCACACTTCTGCAAAATGTGGTCTCACATCCCAATTAATATAATTGGTATAAATTTCTCTTTTTTTTCTGAAGTATAAGATTATTAAACTCTGACTCCAAGTAATTTCTGGTTTTCTCTACGGTCCTTATAATGTCAGTGAAACCTTCATGTCCTGAATTGTCAGGTAATTTCTGTCAGGGCAGTGATGCTTCAGCTGCCAGGGGAAATTAAATGTATCCTGTGTATTTTGGGCCCACCCTGCCCTGTTCACAGTGGAGGCACAGCCTCCATCTCAAAGGTTTTCTAAGCAGCCAGTTTCCAAAAGAATCTTTCCAAAGAAAGATTTCTAAATTGTCACAGAGTTCAGGCTCTCCTGGTGTGCTTTGGTTGAGTGCCTGGACTCTGATATCTGGGGACACCTTCTCAGAGGCACTGCCAGAGCACAAACTCTCCAAAGCAGCAGGAGAGCAAAGTTCTGGGGAGCTTCACACTGGTACTTGTCCTCCCACCCAAAATGCTGAAGAATTCAGGCTTTGAAAGAAGAATTAGGGTTCTAAAATCTTGGTTGGTATGGGAGTTGGGTTCTGTGGAGCCATTCAGGTGCAAAACTGACAGCATCCCAGGAAAACATGCCAGGAGGGGTTGAAACAGTCTTGGGAACTTGGCCACTCAAGTGGGCTGCCAAAGTGGTGGGAAGACAAGTTATCAAGGAAGAAGGCTGACTTTAGACAGAGCCTTGGCTGTATTCTGTCTTTCCTCCAAAAAGTTTTTATTTTGGTTAGCAGAATTCTCTGGAAAAGATTAATCCTGTAGGACTTCTATAGGCTCCACCTATATCTTTGCAAGGATGCTCCAGCATGTTGAGAAAAAATACGGATTCAGATCCAGCCATGATAATCCTTAAGGCTTTGTGTAAACAGTCTTAGGCCAAATTTTTCTTGCTTGCGCTGTTTTGAATTTCAACCTTTACATTGCAGCAGCACAGTGTTCCCATGTTTAATTTGCCTCTCATCTGGATAATGATAATGAGCTGTTATTGACTGGCATTTCTAGTTCAGAGCTGCAAACATTGGGTAGGATTCATAAAATGCTCTTCTTATGCCAGCTGAAATTAGTGGTGGTTTTGAGGCAGAAGGCCAGATTCATCAAAAGGATAATGGGCAGATATATTTTTGGTTGGTTTTTTTTTGAATTTTAATGACCAAATTGCATTGCTATTCTTTGTTTATCTATTCTTGAATTCTATCAGATAGCTTTCATGATAGCTACCTAATTTCTGTATTTATAGGAAACTGGCACACATTGAGAAAACAGAACAATTCCATGTTTATGAAGCATGAATTCTCACAGTAAATGTCAATATAATGTGCATTAATAGGAAAAATTCTACAGTAAATCACATATACATTTAATATGTGATTCTTCTGCAGGGAGCCTCCAGCTTGGCTAGTTAGTAATGTAGTGCCCATCTGCAATGATGCTCCAGAATTATCCAGAAATCAAGACTTAAAATTAAATCTTGGTTTAAAATATAACATGCACATGTATATTTGTAAGGTGAGTGTGGTCTGTATGTGGAGTGTTTGCCAGACTCACAGAAAATAAGGAGTGGACACAATTTTGGCAGTTTGAGAACTCCATTTGTGCTATGTACATCTTCTGCCACTGCCCACTTGTATCTCATGCTTAAATTTAGCATGGGATTTCCTCTCCTGGTGAATGTCTTGGAAATATGAGAAAATGTGGGGTTTTTTTCACACTGAAATGGTTTTGGAAACAGACCACAGAACATCCTGAATTAGGCAGCGAGAGGACTGTGTCTGCTCATGTGTAGCACCAAGGGAAAGGGGCTTTTGCCACACACAGGACCAGCCTGTCCTTTGGAGGCTGCAGAGGCATACAGAAAGTCCTCCTAAAAAATACATTAAAAAATTCAGTTCAAACCATCTTTGTCACAGCATGCTAGCATGAAAATCACAGAAGTATGCAGAATCACAGAGAATCAGATTGGAAGAGGCCTCAGATTATCAAGTCCAACCTTTGACCCCACACCATCATGTCACCCAGACCATGGCACTGAGTGCCACATCCCATCTTTCCTCAAACAGCTCCAGGGATGGTGACTCCCCCACCTCCCTGGGCAGCCCATTCCATCCTCTGATCACCCTTTCTGTGAAGAAATTCCTTCTGATGTCCAATCTAAACCCGACCTGGTGCAGCTTGAGGCCGTTCACTCTCATCTTGTCACTTGTCACCTGGGAGCAGAACCCACCCCTCACCTGGCTACACTCTTCTTTCAGGCAGCTGTGCAGAGTGAGGAGGTTCCCCCCTGAGCCTCCTTTTCCCCAGGCTAAACACCCCCAGCTCCCTCAGCTGCTCGTCACAAGACAAGCTCTCCAGACCTTTCTCCATAATGTGCTGGTTCAGGGCTTAGGCTCCTGCAAGCCGAAGCAAAAATATCAGAGGGTAGGTCACGCAGAGACTTAGACCTTCACTTATTCATCCTTTGCCTTGATTCATTAAATTCAAAGTCTTTTCTGCATGGCTTATGTGAGGCAAGCCCTTAATAACCTATTTGTTCTGCTTCATGGCAACGTGGCATCTCCAGACTCTTGGTGTTCCAGACAAGAAGACAGAAATGATGTCTGGATCACAAACATCTCCCAGAGAATGTCTACGCAGGCAAAAGCCTGGCACTTCTAGCTCATAGCACAAATGTGGCTTCTCCTGGCTGGAAATCTGTTGAAAGACTGTGTCAGGCAGAAAAAATATTCCACCCCTTAGGTGAAGAGATGGCAGTACATAAGGCACCTCAGACGAGGAGACACGAGCTCTGTCACATTCTCTTCTCCTCTCTGACATGCTCCACAAAATCCTGTAGCTTTCACTGCTCTCCCCAGACACTGAACTTCTGGTGTCACCAAAGACAGCGTGACAGAGGGAAGGGTCCACAGGAAGAGTTGTGTGACCTTTGGCCCATGTGTGATGTGGAGTGATTTTTTTAGAAAACATCATCCGAGACAATGCACTGGGAAATGGTCTTTGGGTTAATCACTGTGACCTTGGGTCCTCCTGTTTTGTCACAGCTGGACTTCCTGTGCCATCTCTGGGGAGGAAGAGCAGGAGCAAAACCTGTGCTTGCCAAAAGTGCCAGTTTACCTTGATCAAAGAGGCTGTGGTGTGTAATCATGTAGCTGTCATGCTGCTCCCAAAATCGGGAATCTTGGAGACGTCGGTGAAAATGCTTCACTACATGACTCTGCACAAGCCTTTCTGGTTTTCTTGCTCCTCACTCTTGTCATCTGTAAAGCACTAGTTAATAAATTCTTTACTTTTCATCTCCTGTTTCTGGGGATAGTGAGCAAAAAATTCCAGGAATCTCAGCACAGCCAATCAAAACTTCCCAATAACTGCAAAAATTAGGCAAAGCTGATGAAAAATTCCCAATAGCTGCAAAAGTGCTGTGTGGGTAAACAATTCAGTCACTGGTGGGGAAGAAGCTGAGCAGAGGAGCCAGGAGTCTTTCTGAAATGCCTCCTCACAGCTCCATCCATCAAAGCTCACTGAAGTTGCAGGCATATGGCAATTCAGAACAGGGGTGGGTGAACATGTTTAACCTAGTTAGAAACTCCGTGGAAGACTGCAGAGTCTGAGGCATTGCTCAGCCTGCACAGAGCTCTCAGACTGCTTAGGAGACATCCAGGAAAACAAGCCTGAGAGACAAGAAAAATTGCTGGTCAAGAGAAGGTCATATTAAGCACAGGAAGAATAATTTCTTTAAAAAGATCCACCCCCTTCAAAACGTCTAACACTTACAAGGGATATTTGTTCTGCAGCAGAGACGTGCAGCCCTGAGTTAATTTGATGGTGGAGTTTCAGGGGATTCTTTTAGGCTGTTTTTTTAATTAAATCTTGAAAAGTAGGCATATATGAAATAAATTCAAAGGTTCACAAAATTCCTGCCTTTCTGGATGAGGCTTACCTTTTCTTAATTTAAAGTGAGCTCTTCTGCCTTCCTGTGTACAGAAATGTGACTGTGAGGGATATATCAATCCACACATCTTCCTAAAACAAGGAGCTGACTTCAGTGCAACGGGAGTCTGACCCATTTAGAAGATTTTCATGCTACTTTTCTATAAAAATAAATTACTTCAAGATAAAATGCTCAGATTACTTTTTAAGAAACATAAATGCTTTACTAAGAATTTGAATAATAATTGTAGGAAGCAGTTTAGTTGTTTGGTTAATTATCCTTTTTACTCTCAGCTCTTAATGTGATGATGCTGATTTCACTTCTAGAGAAGTGCTAACTGGATATGACTAATAAATTGTGTTTAAAAGATAACAGCTTCAGAAAGAAAACCTTCTGAGAGATTTTAACCTCTGTCATGTATGCACAGTAGTTTTTGGCAACTAATTGGTATCTACTGAGATATAGATATTGCTCTGACCAAACATCAGTAGTTGTTATTTTGCTTTACTCTGTATGCAGCATGTCCAGGGCTTCATGGCAAATTTTGCAGATTGATAAAATTCTGCCAGAGTGCCAATTACACTCCTTATTTTTTTTTTCCCCAAGTGTTTTCTTCAAATGAACATTTTATGTGCCCTCAGAGCAGTTTTCTATTTACACAAGAAGGCCCCATCCTTGTGATATCATGTGCATCCCATCTTGTCATCCCTGTTCATTGCCAGCACTGGATTTGCAGAGGAGAATGAGACTTTCCTTCCCATCTTTGTGGCACACTGATACCTTCCCCCTTGCTGTGTGAAATGCTAAAGTTATCAGCTGCTTGGGAGGATCTGCTTTCTGAACACCAGCTGTGGTACTTTGTCTTAAACAAGGTCCAGATCCTGAAAATAATTGTTTTGGGGCATATATTGGATGTGAGAGCTGCCATTCAGAAGTGCAGGTTTTAACCTGATTTATCTTGATAGGGATTAGAGAGATGGGGTCCCAATCTAACAAGTTGTGGAGGCTTAACAGTTTAATACACCATTTTTCTAGCTGAAAAGAGGCTAACAGCTCTAGATCACAACACAAAAACCTAAATATTAAGTCTCTGAAGTTGTAATTCAGACCTCTCTCAAGTGTATACATTCATATTGCCTTTATATATACAATCAGATTCCTATTTTTCTAAAATTTGTAGTTCTTCCACTCCACTGTAGATGCTGAATATTTTCCGTGGAGCTGCTCAGCTAAGTGCCTCTTAAAATCTTCTCTCTTATGGCAGGGTCAGAAGCAACACCCAAAATCTCCAGGAAGTGTTTGACTACGTAAAGCAGAATTTTTCCTCCTCCCTAATTCCCCTGCCCACTGCTCTTGAGCTGGTGCCTTTCAGACCCAGCAAACAAATGAGCCCTTCGTCACCACAGGCTGCACAGGTCTGTCCTGTGCCCTGCATGGGCCCAGACCCAGTGGGGGGAAAGAAATCTCTGTGGGATCACATAATTAAGTATAGAATGCAACAGCAGCTTACACACAAGGTGGGGGTCTAGTTAAGGCTATCAAAGCAACCCTAATTCTGGAATTTTCTAATTTTTTCCACTCCAGTCCCTACTGCATTAGAGCTTTAGCTGCTAAAGAGTCACAATTCTCCCTTAGGCCTTAGTTTTAAGTGAGATTTTGGGGGTGGGCACAGACTGACATTTTTCTGGGGGCACAGACAGAGGCAGAGCAAAGGATTCACTGGATCCTTGAAATCTCTACTCCAAACCCAAATGCTTTTGAGCAAAGTGCTTGTAAGAATTCTTTCAACTGGCTAAACCATGGCGTTCCTCCTTAATTGCATTTTCAGAACTGTCTAAGGCAGTCTAGCTGAAACTTTCCAGAAAAAATTTTGCTTGAGACACCTGGCATGGAAAAATTCAGTCTAAGTAATTTAAAGCTGCAAAATTATAAGCAACTAAAACCAAAGTCTTGTAATGGGAAATGTCAGGCAATTTTGGGTTCTGATTATACTAACAGTCCTGTCTATTACAATGTGAAAAATAAAGAGAGACAAGAAGAAAAAAAAGACAGACAAAATTATAAATTATAATAGGAGAAAGCTTGCTTACTGGAAGAGGTGGGTTTTAAGAGATTTTTGGATGTGAATGAAAGGACATTTGACAGATGAGGTCATGGGGACTGTTTAATGTGTTAAGAGGCACCACAAGTGAAGGTATAAAGCTGAGAGTGAGTAAGGGGAGGAAACGAGCAAGATAAGGCTTTGCAGGGTGTTCTGAGAAAGCAGATGGAAGACAAAATGTACAATAGTACCAAAAAAGCCTACTATCAGAGTTGCACTGTTATGATCATTAAGAAAAAAAGACATGGAACAGCATCTGGCTCCACTTGGTGTTCTCTGGTACCTTGTGGACAGGTACCAGAACAGAACCAGGAACCAGTTCCTCCTTAAGAGATATCCTATTTAAATCTGCTTGTAAATATCAAGGGGAGGGACAGCTTGAACCCACTTCTCAGAAGTCATTGCTGCTGCTCATTTCTAAATAAAATATTTCCCAAGGTCCTTATTCCTACTAGTTGCTGACTCCAGTGGAATCCAGCAAGAAGCAGAAAATATCTCCGAGGGAGAATCTGACTTTGAGATTGTTTTTTAGATGCCAGTGCCCAATTTTGAATTCCTTCATTTCTTTGGGACCTTTTGAAGATCTATGCACTGCAGAGTCCATGCCAGCTGTCACTCTAAATATTTCTTGACTTGGAAGGGTCCAGTCCTCCAGCTCTGGAGAAGTGGTCTTTATTCATTCAAGAATTCCTTTTGACCGAGGCCAGTCATGTTTAATTTTGTGACAAAAGGTCTGAAGAACTAGCCTTTATTCTCCTTTGTTTTCCAAATATAAAGGCTTCAGACTTAACTGAATATTGAATCTCCTACTGTTTTTCATGGTGGAGGATTGGCTCTTAACTGCTCCACCTGCACCTCTGGGCCAGGTGCTTTGAGCTACCCATCACTTAGGGAAAGCATTTTTACCCTGTAACATGCTAAGATCATATTTATTTGGGAACTGCTTGGAAATCTGTCATTATGGTGCTTGTGACAGCTTGACAAGGCCTGTTGCCATGGAAAAGATTTGTGATGTTGTATAAATATATTCCTAGGTCAGAAGTTCTATGTGTTTTTTGGACATGGATGTTAAAGGGAAAAAGAATGACTAAACATTTTAAAAAGCAGAATAATACAAAATAACAACAATAACTAACATTTGATACCATATTTCTGCCCAGTAACAAAACAAACAATTCCTAAAAGCATTTAATTTATGCTGCAGCAATCCTCCTAGCGATGAAAGTTCATTTATTTCCAAGGTTCTCCCCCATCCTTAAAATATTCTTATTACCAGTCATTTTGCAGTATTGATGCCTCCTCTATTAATAGAGCAGCAGACAAGGGAGCTATTATTCTTGCCCTCTCTCTGTTATTCCATTAGGTAAGGCTGACAGTCTCTGACTGCTTGCAGCTCTATAACCTATTGTGTGCTCAAGCCACTCACTAAAAACCATCCTGACATGTTGTTTTTGGTGAAAATTGTGACTGGACAGAAAATGAGGCAACAAAAACATGGAGAGAAGTATGAGGGAAAGCTCAGTATAGGTTTGCCTCCAAAAGAGCAGTATTTTTGACTGGGACAGAGTTGAGGGAATGCTGGGCACAGCGATGTCCCCAGACTGTCTGTGCTGTGTCCCTGCTGGGGACTGATGCCCTGTGCTTTAGCCCCAGCTACACCCTCATGGCCACACAGGAACAACCTTTCCAGCCCTTTTTGGTGCCTGTAACAGAACATCACTTTTGCTTCTCTACAGGGGATTTTTAAGCGTGGGCAAGTCCAGGCTGTGCTGAGCCAAAGCCCCCTGTGGGTATGAGCTTCCTTTCCTGGGTGCAGGCAGCAGCTCCAGTCTCTCTGCTGGGTGTTTGAATCCAGAGGCTCTGCCAGGATGACTGAACTCTGTGACAGAAATCTAGAAAATGCTCTGAGCAGGTCTCCTCACCTGCTGCTCACCAAGAGCCAGGGAAAGGTGCTGCCCTGTGGCACACCAGCCAAAAGCAGACGTCCTGTGACGCGCCGGGTTCCCTTAGTCATCCCCCAGGACAGGAGTGCTTTGCAAAAATAGAATTAGGATCTTAAAAAAAAAAAAAAAATCACGAAGAATCACGAATCCTCCAAATATGCTCCTATCCACAGACACTGTTGATTAGCCAGCTCTTTTCCCATCGCAGGAACTCTCTCTGTTCTATTTCTTCCATAAGGTTTTTGGCTTCTGTTTGGTTTTTTTGTTTGTTTCCTTAATTACATCCCATCAAACTCTGAAGTACTGTTTTTGAGATCTTTAAATATCAAAATACCATATATTTTCATTTAAAGTTCCCTGACTCTTTATCCCAATTTTTAAGTTCTAACTTCAAAGAAGAGGGAAATGTCTCAAAGCAGAGAAATGAGAATTGATCTATAGTTTGAATCCAAGCCACAAATATGCCATGAGAATATAGACACATGCACATAGTGCCATCAAGAAAAAGATCCCAACCCTCCCACACTTTTTACACATTACAACATATTAAAAATTATTTCTGGACATAGTGAAATATGTTAAAATTAAAAAAAAAAAAAAAATAGAAAGTTGCAAGTACCTCCAGAATTTTCTACAGTAACAGGCACAGAATTAAACACGCTTTTTTCTCAGAAAAACTTCCATGACAGTTCAGTAACTTAACCTTGATTTTCAGATGATGTGGTCTACCAAAAAGGATGTAAATCAAAGAGATGGAATTAGCTTGCTGCTACCTGCTCTGGTAGGAAGAACAGCACGTATATAATCAGAATTAAGATACCATTGGGCAAACCATTGGGTCCACATCAGATGCCTGTATGCTGTGGAGTGCTAAAGGATCATAATTTTACTGAACGTTTCACACGTTTGGTGTGGGGACAGCTGTGCTGGTCACCAGCTCAGGAACATCCTCAGGGGCTGCTTTAGACAAGAATGAACAGTAGCCTTGGCTGGATAGCACCAATGGCCATGAATATGGAATGTTATCATTAATTAATGGATGTGCACACATAGAGAGGACGTGGCTCATGGAATATGCAGCCAGGCAAGGGTTTCAGTCCTCTTTGGAGAGATGTTGTTATATACAACACTGCCCAGCAGGCACACTGGAAACGTCCCCTGGTAATTCATCTTTCAGCTTGGGATCCATGAAAGCTTTTAAGCACAAGATTCTAAATAAGGAACCAAAAAATGTTGCTGTTTCTCACCGTAATTGTAAACTGAAAATAAGCACTTATACAACCTAGCCCAAATATTTAGCTAAAGAACAGGTTTATAACTAAGGATACCTTAAAACGTGTTTGAATTATTATATGCACTACTTAAACTGTTAAACTGTCAGCTTAGACTTTTGTATATCTACCTCATTAGCCTACCTCCAGCACCTGTGGTAGGTGCATCTGCATTTTTAAATTTTGCATTTTTCCGTGCTTTATGTGTCCTGTAAAATGCCTTGAGAACTTTATGAGGGATGTTGCGTTAAAATGTGTGATTATAAATATGATTTAAATATCTGAAACATTACAGTGATTATTGTTCAATAAGGCAGCATTCATAAAAGGGTTATCTGCATGCTGTGCTTAGGCTTCCACACTATAGTGTAATGAATTGTTCAATATAGTTTGTGTGCTATTTGTCTCTGTTCCTTCCCATACTCCAGAGATGCCTGATATGCAGGGCTCTAACAAGGCTATCATAAATTGCTGAACAATAAACAGCCCTTGGGATTTTGAGATAGTGTGTGGTTAGTATGTCATCCATCTCAAGGAGCTTGATTTAATGCCACAAAGGAGCTCAACACAGTTCTAAACTGCTGCTAAATCAATTACCATGTGTGGGAAATGGCACACTCCTCCTGCTCCCTGCTCCGCGCCGGCAGCCTGCCTGCTCAGGGGGAGACCTGGGGAGCCCTGCTCCCCTGGAAATCGCTGAACAAACCCAGCTCCAGGCACTGACAAGTAAGGCCTAAAATCTGCACTAAACTGCACAATTCAAATGCCATTTGGCTGGATTGTCTTAGCCGTGTCTACCCAAAAATGCTTCCTTTCGGATCATTGCTGTGTCATGGAAGAAAAATAGCAACAACTCCCTGATAGCATTTGGTGCCTACACAAAGATTGTTGTGTTTGAGTGTGTGCTGCATATATCCACTAATTTTCCCTTGCAACATCCCAGTCCATTGGAGAAGTGTTTCTACCCTTTTTCAGGGATGAGAAGCACCAATTACTCAGGCAGTGGGGGTGGGGGGGGGCCAAAGATGAACAGTGGTGTCTTGAATATAATGATGCTACAAAAAGTGACCCGAAGAGTTAAACAAGAACAAGGCCATTTCTATTTCTTTAATGTTTTTGTCTGTTCCTCTGCTGAGGCAATTGCTGGGGACACTGAAGGCAAAAGATGGGCACTTCATGTATCTAAGCTGCAACCTTGCCCTGCTGCTTTGGAGACAATAAATACGGATTCCTAGGCAGTATTTTCTATATCCCAGGAGACCACACAGGAAGAATATTGAGATGCAGTTATTACAACAATAATGTTCTGGCATATTTCAGGAGCTATGACAGTCTCAGAAATGTCACTCTCATTGTGAGAAAATAAGACTGGAGGGGGGGAATCCTGAGATCAAGACAGAAGATGGCAAATTGTGCAGGATTCATTACTGAAGCCACATGATGTAGTTTCCCAAGGATTGATAAACTTTCATGATCTGTAGGTTACTGATACCATACCTCTGCCAGGGGGACAGTGCAAGCCTGCCTTCAAATTCAGCACTCCCTGCAGGTGCTGGAGTTCTGCTCACCCCTCTTTTACTTGTGTCCTGTGAGGAGTGATGGGTCACCTCTCCTCCCCACAAACAGCCCTGTGTCCCACTGATGTCAGCCTTGTCACCAAGTAAATCTGGTCAGGTACTGGTCTCCAATCCTCAGCATTGCTGGCAATGGCAGCCAGCTGTAGCTGTGAGGAAGAACAACAACTGGCAGACACTCTGGCTGGTGCTGGCACTGGCCCTCACTGACGAGATCCAAATTCCTGGGAACCAAATGTTCCTGTGATTCTGGCTTTCTGCTGCCAATAAAGCTTATGATACAAAGCTAATTGCCTTGTAACTTTCCTTGGAAATCTGAAGGGGAAATGGATAGGTTGCCTTTATTTATACTCTGATATGCCAAGACTGCATTAAGATAAGGGGAAGAATATGTACAGCAGTAGCCATAAAAAGGCAAAGTTTACCCATCTTCACACAAAGTGGTTTCAGAGGCATATAAGTAGCTTTTACTTCATATCAGCTTAACAGGACTGTAGGAGTTCTTTTGGCCTCTTTTATCACTGTGAAGAATAACAGCAGGCAGAGTTCATTGCAGGAGAGTCTTTGTATAGGCTCCTTCAGGGAAGGACTTCATCTGGAATTCTCTTTTGTACCAAAACTGTGGCCAGTCAGCACCCAGAAAATGGGAACTAAATCCTGTGTGAGAAGAATGATTCCTCTTTTCATTGACCTGTGTGGAAAGGATAAGTTTATGGCTGAAGAATGCCTTAATTTTTCTTTGCCTACTTCTTCCTAGCCAGTCTACTCCTACCAGCTGACAGTAACAACAGTAACATTTACGTCTTCCATGGATTAGAAGAATTCTTCCAGCCTTAGAAAAGGTTTTTTATTTAGCTATCATGTTAGTATTGACTTTTGCTTAAAAAAAAAACCAAGCATGAGGGCCATTTAATTTTCTTCAATACTGTTTAAAAAATCTCAAGGAGAACAGTTGTGGAAATATAAAATCCCTGTAGAACAGAAGGAATTAAGATTAAAATTTTCTTGGAACATTTGTGGCAAAAGCCAAACAAGCTACTACCAAAAGCTGGTGGGTGAAAAAGCACATTTTCCTGTGAAGTGGTTCCTCCTGCTATGGGGCAGAGTCTGTTTTTACCCATGTAACTGAGAGCAGTCTTATGGGGTTTTCTGGAACAAGAAGGAAAGCACATGGATTGTGAAAGAGAAGATATGTCTTCAGTCCTCCTGGAGCAGTTGCCTGCTGACCACATAGAGAGGACACGGGGAGTTACAGCTGGAGCAGACCTGGGAGTCTCCAAATGTTTCCAGCCCCTCCCTCCACAACTGCTCTCATGTATCATTGATTTCTCTCCTTCAAAAGCAGCACAGAGAAATAGAACCTAAACAGCGTGGCACTGAAGGGGTTAAAGTCCCACAAGTCTCTCATTCTTGATGGGTCTTTTTCTTTTCTTCTAGTTCATCTTTTACTCAAAAGAGAATGCACATTATTTTTACCTTAGGTGTATCTGCTTCACTTGTTTTACTTTTCAGACAGTTACCTGGCTCTAAGCCAGCAGTGCAAAATCAAACCCTGCCATTTATTTTAGGATTTGCTTCTATTATTCTTTCCTGAATTTCATATTTTTTCATTTCTTATTACTTTATGCCATGCCTCCATTTTTAAATTTTTTTTTTCCTTTTCTCTGTTAGCTTTGTTTGGTTTCTGTCACTCGCCGTGTGGTAGCTCAGCTATCAGAGCAGAATGAAAAAGCTACACGGTAGCTCAAGTTATAGATGTATTACTACCTCTTCCCTACCACTGAGAAATGCAAGCAGCAACCAGAAAACCAGCAGATCCGAGTTAGGTCAGCAATGCAGACTCCAGTTCTTTGAGTTGTGCCAAGTCACAAGGAATTCAGGTTTGCAAAGGATACTAGAGGCACTGGGCTTTTTGTAAAAAAAAATCGCTCTGTTTATTGAAGCTGAAAGCAATACAATAACAATGAGAATAAGCATGGACATGATGAAAAGTAAACAAAAGCAGCCCAAGTCTCAGCCTGAGTGTAATATACACATTGATTCTTTTTATTCCTAAAAAGAGCAAGAAAGTATTCATAACAGCTGGTCTCAACCCAAAAGTTTGTTTGGATCACTGAATCATGCCCTCATACTCTTTAGGACTATACACAGCTGTCACTGAAATGATCCTGGAAAAATCCCCATCTAATGCTAAGAATTATTTATTTTTCCTCGCTGCTAAACATATTTTGCTGTTAAAGATGTACAGGGAAATGAAAAACTGGTGGAGAAACAAAGGCCAATCTTCTAAAAATGGACACTTAAAATTAGTTTGTTACACTTGTAAGAAGCAGCCTGATTTTTCACAAGAGCTGGGCCTCTGTCAGCTTCCAGTGTGCTCTGGGGAAAAGCAGGGAGCTGTGAAAACCTGCGGGGTTCTCGTGCTCCTTGGACAGCTGCATTCCCATACTCCTGCTGCTGCTGCTCTGAGGAGAAATGGCAAATCCAAGTTAAAGCCTCCACTTGGAAGATTTTTATCCCTGCTTTTCCCGTGGTCCATCCTGCTTCCTACCACGAGCCTGTACCTGCCAGATGGGACAGAGACCAGCGCAGGGAGACTGCAGGGTGCTGCATGCAGTGTCTATGGGGAAATTCCCTTCCTAGGAATGTTTTGATTGTCTGATATCCTCAAGTTTTCCCTTAGTTCTCCTAGATTTCCTGTTATTTTTCCTGTCTTTCCAACATGCTTTCTTCTCTCAAGCTGTTGGAGTTCTCTTTGGAAGTGTAGAGCAGGTACAGCACCTGCCTTTCAGACCCTCTTCCCAACCACACAATATCCCACTTACAAGGAGGCAATGAAACCTATGACTGGTATGACTTTATTGCTTGGGCCTTTCAACATTTAATTCCTCTCCCTGGGATAATTTTCCCTTCTTATGAATACTAAGAAAGTCCCTAACCTCAACCATGTGCACTGCAGCTTTCCCTATGTCTTGAGAGAAATGAAAAGGCTGTGGGTGGCTGGAACAAAAGGGTGGGAGGTAAAGAGCTGTCTCCAACCCACCCTGGCAAAGAGGCACTTGTAAGATTTAACAGCCAGAATATGTCTGTATGTATGTCTGTCTCTCTCCAGGCTATTGACTCATAACTCCTAATCAGGCAAATCTGCCTCTGGCCAGTTTTGTAAGCAGAAAAGGATGATGCTTTCTGTCCTGCACTTCCTGACCTTACGTGCCAGTGTAATATGCACAAGTATGTCAAATGCCATTTAATCTTCATAATCCAAGCAGATTATGCTCATAACTTCACCTCTAGCTGCTCACAACGTTATCTCCTTTCAAAAATGCCACATGGCTTTTTTCAGTCAAGATTCACCCTTTACAAGACTTATTTTGGTGACCAGATCTCACATCCCACCTGCACTGGGGCATCCCCAGTGCACTGTATGGATTTCCACATTTCTTGGGTGCTCTTCTCAAAGTGCAGCACAAAAGTGATATTTGCCATTCTGAAATTGCATTTCTGAAATCTGGGATGGCTGAGAGCAGCAGTGGGGAAATGGTAATTAGCATCCTGATTATTGTTTTCACAAAGTAGAAAGTTGATGCTTCCTCTTTCAAAATAGTTGTTTCAGTGGCCTGTCTTAATTAAGGAGGCACATAACTCCAGAAAAGGGGCAGGAAAGCAGCAAGAGCAAGAAGGACAAGTGGTCCCCCTTCAGTGTCATCATTTTTTTCCAAATTATTGCCAGCCATGCTTGCACAACGAAATTAACAGTCCTGTTTGAGAACCTTTCTGTGGTAATATAGAAAGTTCAACTGCAGCAGGTCCAAGTTCTGAAAGCCCTCAAATCCTACTCCTTTTGGCTATTCTTGTACTTAATCCTTGCTGAGAACTGAACGAAGCAATGAACCTACAGAAAAATAATGTTAATAATAATAATACACATAATAAATAATAATCACATAATTGCAGATTGCATTATATGATATTTTCATGATGAGGGCTAAACTGAACTTACACAGAGAGCCTTAATTCAGGCATTTCCCAGCTTATTATGTTTCACTTTACATCCTTTCTGATGGCCTTTGAATGAAGCTTGCAGTGGTAGCTAATGTAACTAATGAATCATTTTGATGCAATTATTACAACTTTCCATTGGTGTCTCATGGAGAATTTCTCAGCTGTGTCCTTCATAAACAATGAGGATAGAAATTTGCCTGTCTGCATGTTTAAGTTGCTGAGTTTTCATCAAAATGTTTTATAGTTCTGATAGCTTTGGACAGCTCTGTCACTGCAATTCTTTCACTGTGATTCAGTAACAAGCTGCATCATTCAAAATAAGAGCTGGGTAACTAATTTGGGTGGACCAGAGCTGGAATAAGCCCTTCATGAACTTGACTTTTTTTTTTTTTCCCAGATACTTAATCTGCCTACACACACTTTTATCTCTTTTTATTGTCACTGCTGTTTGATGGTTTCTTGCACCATATCCAGTGCTGAAATTCTGGTCTCTGAATCACTTTAAAACCTGTACTCTTCTTATGAATAATGACCATTTTAACAAGAAGCTCATGTCCCATTTTCAAAGCACAGAAAGTAACAGGGATTTCAGTGTTGGCATGTTCAGAAGTTCTTGGGGTTTGGGTCTTTATGTAACTGTGGACACAAAGGTCATCCTAGTGACCTCAAGGTTTCTAAAGGGAAGTCACTCTAGATGTAATATTTAGAATCACATCAAGGGACCCTAATTTGAGACTATAGCACTGCCATTCAGTTCTCGACCCTGTAGTAAAAAAGTACAATATACACTGTTAATAGTCTACTAAGTAGGATAATGAGGTGCAAAAATATGATGCCTGAAGTAAAATATCTCGCTTATGTAGCTGTTAAATTAAATTTTATTCTCATAAATCTATTGTCTCCTACTCACACGATTATTAAAAAAAATAAGTCAAAACATCAGGAGAGAGTGTTAAATGCTCATGTCATATTAAGTTACAACTGTGCTATTTGTAGTTTACAGTAGATAAGGTTACAGCAGACAATAATCTCACCACCTGCTGGAGAAAGCAATTAGAGGAGAGTAGCGTTCAATAGCTGTTTTTCTTTGCCACACCATTTTCATTGATGATACATTAGGCTGTGAGACAGTTTACTTTGAATGAAATACAAAATAAACACCCAAAATTTCAAATTCCAGTGGTTTCAGGCACAGCAAAATTTGAAGGAATTCCAATTAGATTAACTTTGTAGCAGTTCAAAGATTATCTACCAGAAACCTAAGAAGTCTTGAAATAGGTTAAATATTACTTTAAAATCCTGGTTTCAGTATTTGACTAGTTATACTAGTATTATCCTACCTTTAGAATAATTTCGCCTGCAGACCACCCCCAGTGAGAAAATTGGTTTTCACAGCATTTCCATTATTACTTGTGAGAAAAGGTTCCAGAGGTTTAAAAATTAATTCATAGCAATGTTACTTCAGGTTAGGAATGAATTTAGAATGTTCCTTTCCTGTACTCCTTCCTCAGACATTTTTAACATTGCAATTGGTGGTATTGCCAATGAATTGGAGAAGTTTTCCTTGGTGCCAGATATGAAAAAAGAAGAGGACAGGCAGAGGGAAGGGAAAAAAACCCAAGCCCTTATTGACAGCAGTTTCTGTGCTAGCTATTGGAGGGATATATCCAGGAATACACGACACCAAGGTTCAAGCTCAGCCCTCAAAAGTGTTGCTAGCAGGAGCTGTGGCAGCATCTTGTAAATACAGATTAATTTTAAGTTAAAAAAGAACTTAAACATAACTTTTTCCTGAACTAGAAACATCAGTGTCTCTTAATTACACTCTGTATGCAAATGTCTTTAAGAAATCTCTGCTAAATAAGTCCATGAACGAAGCTGGGGACTGTGGTTGCCATGCTGCTATTGCCATGTAAAGTAGTAAATTCTGATAATCCTTTTTGAAGGAATCTTGATCCATTTACTTTTATTTAACTCGAAAAATGTGAGGAAAAAGTAATGAAGAAAGAGTCTTTTTTCCTTTGGCTAAGAATACCAGATGTACTGGAAGGAGTACACAAGGCAGTAGATGTACCCTCCTGAAGGCACCAACCACCTCCTCTTTTAAATCTTCATTAAAACAACTTTGTAGAGCTCTTCCTCAATCTTCTTTAGTACAGCTTTGCTAAGTACACAGCCCAAGCACTCTCATGATTTATGCATGCTTGATGGGACATGGACATAGGGACTTCCATTCCCTGGACTTCAGGACAGCTTTGGATGGCTCAGATTGCCTTTGGCATCAGTGCTCTGTCCAAAGCTGCAGAGCTCAGCTCAAGGGGAGGAGCTCAAATTCCTCCTTGAGAGCAAGCACACAGTGCCTTTGGAAAAGGGAATCTATACACTGGGAAGCTGATTGCAAATGCTTTACCCCAGCTGGCACCAAAATCTTGGTAACAACATTCACTGATGCTGCTTGTTGCACTTTTGGGGACAGACAGGTAGCACATGAATCTTTTTTGAAATGCAGAAAGAAATCTGTTTGTCCTGTGTTTGTCCAAGCTTCGAGAAGGTTTGTTACTACCTCTACTCTCCTCATATCTCATATCAAGGCTCTCAGCTTTTCCTCTGCTTCTAAAAGTACCAGAAGCATGGAAAAGGCACACAGACTCTGTGCACAGCTTTTGCATCCTTGTCTCAGTGTTGCACCATGTTAATTGAAGTGGAACTCATGTCCATCCACGGTGCAATCTGCACACACACAGGACAAGATGAAGCTGTCTGTGGAAGTGATGCTGTGCAGAAATTTGTCTTTGGAATAGATTATGTCTTATTTGTCCTCACCTGCTGAAACATGTACAGGTCTCATGGGAAATGGAGAACATTTGTTGCACAGCTTATTTCTGCTATCCTTTTTCCAACATTTCTTAGCAGAGAATTCAATAGGGCCTGACTAGTAATGCCCCCTACCCAAATATTTCCTCCTGTTGAATGCCGCGCTCAGCTTTACATCCTTAACACTAATTCTTGTGCTGGATCCTCCACTGTTTCTCTCAGACCTTTTGTGGTATTTTCTAGGATGTAATGAAAAGTGCATCCATTCTGCAGCTTCCCACACTGCCAGGGCAGGCTAATTACAGGACACACTCTGCAAATGTCTTATTAACCATTCATTTCACAGAAATGCAGACAGATGGCCTGAGAATAGTTTCAGCAGGGTCCGAATTCTATTTTTTTTTCTCTGTACCTAAAGTTGCCATGTTTGTATTTTCATAGTTTTTTCATACAGCCAGCTCTCAGGAGCAGGATCTACATGGGCAAGTCAGTGCCTCTCCCATCTCTAACTCTCTGCTTTGAGCAAAAGTCAAATTTCAAAGTGAGTTCCAGTCTCTTCAAGAGGATATGTGCCTCTCCTGAGATGTTAGTAGTACCTGATCACTGATGCCTGAAATATTCAAAGTTTGTGCTTGGACATGTGCTCATGACATTCTATGAAGAAAAGTCATAATTAATGCAGTCTCTTGTGGAAATCAGTGCATGCTTGCTTCAATATGTGCTATCAGTAGCTATCATAGGCTACACTGTTCTGCAAGGCAGCTGACAAACACAAACCTGTCCAATTAGCACGGTCTGGGTATGTCCAACTCTCCTCAAAAACAGCAAGTACCCATTCAGTCTCTGCTCAGGCTCAGTGAATACTAGGTGCCTCAAAGGGTGCTTAATTGAATTTATTCAGTTTCTCCACTGCTTACAGGCTGCCCCTGATTTGATAGTATTTCCCTTCACACCTTTGAATCTGGGTCTCTTTATTTTTTGTCTCCTCAAGGATTTAGTATACTGGGGATTTTTTTTCCCCAGGTAGTTTTAGGGGATTAGTGTACACGAAGACTTCTCCACATTTAGGGTAGAGATGGATAAACAAATAGCAAATACCCAGAAGACTCATTTGTACAAAAGCAAAGGAAAAATTCCACGTGCACAATCAGCATTTCAAGGTAGCGTCAAAGTATTCAAAGGTTGTTTTAATGTGTGAGTAAGGAAGCATCCAAACCAGGCTCTCCAAGCACTGCAATCCTGTGTCCTTCACCTGACTCTTCTGTTGCTCCATGCTGCCCTTCAAAGCACTCCCCAGAGGGGTTTCCTGCTGCTGCCTTGTGAGGAGCAGCGATGTGTCTCCTCGAGTGCACCATGACAAGCCAGCTCACCACACACCTGGCAGACAAGGCACCAGCTCCTTCCTTCTCTGAGGCTGATTCTAGCTCAGGAATAAAAGGGATTGGATCGGCCTCTTTAGTTTGAAATTTGCCATCTCCAAGTCAAATAAGCTCCACATTGCCTCTTAAAGACTGAAAGATAAATAGCAGGGAAATGTGCTCTGCTGGATGGATTCCTTTCAGCAGGTAACTGCATAAACTAAATCTTGGCAGCACAACTTCAAGTGAATGAAGTATTATGGTTGATGGGCTTAAGCCTTTCTTCTGCTAATGCTGTGCAGGAAAGATTGTGACTGAAATAGGTATAATTAGTAAACCGTGATTGAATTCTCAGCATCAAGAAGACAACAACTCTTTCACAGTTTCTACTTTGATGTCATCTCTCATCTGTAAAGCTGTTCTACTCAGAACCACTTGAAGGTATTTTTCTTTTGAATTGGCTGCTTTAGACTGTCTTTAGTGCTAGATTATCTGTGTCAGGTTTAACACAAGCTGTCTGGATGCAGGATGATTTTTCTTTTCATGGTAAAACATAGCATTCTTCTAAACTCTGCTTCCAGTTTATGATGGAGGTGCTTCAGGCTTGAATCTTATGTTGCTGATTTCCACACACCCAGAATCTGGATCAACAATCTTACAATCTTCTGCATTGCTATTTTTGTTTTATTTACATTTCACAGTAACAACTTGGGTGATAATGACTTGCTACAGTCACTGTCTCTCTGCTGACAAGAGCAAAGATCTGTCATCATCTCCTATCTAGTAGCATTTTGCACTTTTGTATCTGCATGCAGTGTATTACCAGCACTTCACAAGTCCTAGTCTCAAGCACTTGTTTTTGGATGGTTTTTTCCCCTGGAAAAGATACTATTCACATTATATGTTTCTTCCTCCACTTGGAGCTTTTCTTGGTGTCTTCTTACCAGGGTCTTCTGAAACAGAGAGCTGGGTTGTTTTTGCTCTTTTGATGTAATAACTCACTAAAGACTTTTCTTGTAACTATGCTGCAGAATTGTTGACAACATAGGTAATATTTCACCATCATGCAGGTTTCTGCCATAACCACACCTTGAATGTTGAGGAAATTGATTCCATGATTTTATATCTTAAAATTGGCTTGTTTTTGAAACACACACTGTACACGTGTGTGCTTGGAAAGGTCCTGGCTGGTACCACCTTTTTTTTCAGTTCTCTCTGTCTCTGCTTCAGAACTGCAATGAAAACTGCAGAAATTTGTGTGTTATGAACAAAAAATTCAGCAGCATTATGGAAGTAGGAGCAGGCATGCAGAGTAATTGATATTGTGGTACCCAAATTTCATTTCAGCATTCATTCTGGGAAAGCTACTCATGCAGAAAAGTTACCACATATGAAAAAAAAAAAAGGTATGGCAAAGCATACAAATACACATCCCTCAGTCAGACTTCAACCCCTCCTTAATGTAACCCAGCCTGGCTCGTGGATGAAATTCTTATATGCCAAGTGGAGATACAGATTGGAAGCACAGAGTTAACAGGATACACTTCCTGTTTCTATCTGAGAAAAACCATCTACTAATTTTCTGCTGATCATCTTTTAAAGAAAGCCTTGACATCTAATTAGTTATTTTCTTTTTAAATGTCATCTTTTGTCTTTGGAGTATTACAATGTCCCCGTGAAATACAAGAAATCTTGTGGATTTAGGAGCTTTGTGAATGAGGGGAATAATTAAATGAGGTCACCGTGTTGATGCTTTGTAGCATGACATGGAACTAACACCCACTTCTTGTTTTTTAGAGAAGTAAAAAAAAAATCCTTAATCTAATTAGTTTCTTTTATCTGGCAAGCAAAGATACCTCCTCTCCCTTTCTTATGAATGCAACACCTTGAAGATCAGAAATATTCCATGAGGGACTGCACTAGGCTAATTGAGACAAGGCAAGGATCAGTCTGTCTCCACTGCAAGCAGGGGTTTGCACTTCAGCCTTCTGGCACTGGCAGAAAAGGAGCCCAGGTGAACATCTCCAGCACCTCTGAATTGTTTGCTTCCCTGCAAAAGAAAATTTACTTGTGCACTGGAATCAGCTGACAGTGAGTTTGGATAAACTAATTCTTTGTCTGTATAATTTGGTAAAATAGAAGTAGCAAAGCATTAAAACGAGGAGGGAAGAGCTGTCTATGTGAGGCCACAGAAAAGCCTGAAGGCAAATTTGCGTGGAGTTTACACATAGTTCTGGAAAGCGAGCATTAGGCGTTGCACACCCACATGAAATGAACTCCCAGTTTTAATTTTCCTTCTCCACACTTCAGGGGGGATTGTCACCAGGTGGGAGAAGAAAGACACATTTCCCAGCAAGCCAGCTCCCTTCACCCTGCTCTCCCCTTTTCTCCTTTGTTTTCTGTCCTTTTCCTTCTGCTGCTCCTCTTCACGAGCCCTTTTGGAGGCAGAGCACTGGGCAAAGACAAAGTGTTGGCTTTCTCTCCCTGACCAGGGATCAGGGATCCTCTCCCCACAGTGCACTGGCAGCAGGAGAGCCAATGGATCCATCAAACCTAGGAGATGGTCTGATGGGAGCAGGCAAATTCAGGGAGCAGGCAGGGTGGGGGTTAACCCTGGTGTGCATCAGGCAAATCAAAGGGAAATGGTGCTAAAAGCTTCTTTCCCAGTGCTGAATTGTGCCACTGGCATTCCCAGTACATTAAAATGATCCTCTACTGTTGTGATAAGGATTTAACAAATCTAGATTTTAGCCATGACTAGAATCTGGATGCCTCAGAATGTGATTTTTTTTTTCCCACTGGCTTGGGAGAATCTAAAGTTCCACTGGGAGCATCCAAAATATAACATGAGTTTCCTTTATTAGTAGTACAACTTCTAGCTTTTTCTCTCTGAAAGGATGAAATTCACCTCTCCATCAAAAAAACCCCACCAAACTCCAAATTTGTTCACATTCTTGGTGCCAAGAAAACACAGATTGGGGTTGAGAGGCCAGAATGAAGCTTGTAATGCCATCAGAGCAGAGAGCTGGCTGCAGCAGCTCGAGATGGGGCTCATGATTCAAACATATTATCCACAGCAGAGCTATTCACAGCACCTCAGGTCTGCACCTTTTGCTCTCACGAGGCCATCCTTCAAATGGAAGGAAATTGAGGTGTACCACAGTAAAGGTCATGGGACAGGCACAGGGACAAAGCCACTCCACTACACCTCCAAAGTCCAAAGTGAAGGGAGGTAGCAGCATTGAGTTAAAATAATATATAATATTATAATATATATGATATATATAAATAGAAATAATATATAATATTGTTTATATATTTATATTTTATTATAAATATATAAAATTCTATTTATAACATATAGTATAATATGTGCTATATAATATATATAATCTATAGTATTATATATAACATATATAATATATAACATATACATTATATATGTTATCTATAATATAGATTATAGATTTATAATATGTTTATTATATCTATTTATAATGTATTTTTATATTATATATATATTATTTTATATAATATATATTACATAAAATAATATATAATATTATAATACACATAATTTTAATATATATATAATTATAAATAATATAAAATTTCATCTATGTAATGAAAGCAAAGGTTTCCTACTTCCAAGCACCCCCTCCACCTTCCCCATGCCTGACACCCCTTGGAAGCTGGGCAGAAAGCTCTTGGCAGTGCCATGGGGGAGCTAGTGCTGAGGTGCAGCTGCGGCCAGGCAGGCAGACAGACAGACAGACAGACAGACACACGGACACACAGACACACAGACACACAGACACACAGACACGGACACACAGACACACAGACACACAGACACACAGACACACAGACACACAGACACACACAGACACACAGACACACGGACACACAGACAGACACACACACAGACACACAGACACACAGACACACAGACACACGGACACACAGACACACAGACACGGACACACAGACAGACACACAGACACACAGACACACAGACACACAGACACACGGACACACAGACACACAGACACACAGACACACAGACACACAGACACACGGACACACAGACACACAGACACACAGACACACAGACACACGGACACACAGACACACAGACACACAGACACGGACACACAGACACACAGACACACAGACACACAGACACACAGACACACGGACACACAGACACACAGACACGGACACACAGACACACAGACACACAGACACACAGACACACAGACACACAGACACACACAGACACACAGACACACGGACACACAGACAGACACACACACAGACACACAGACACACAGACACACGGACACACAGACACGGACACACAGACACACAGACACACAGACACACACAGACACACAGACACACGGACACACAGACAGACACACACACAGACACACAGACACACAGACACACAGACACACAGACACACAGACACACAGACACACGGACACACAGACACACGGACACACAGACACACAGACACACAGACACACAGACACACAGACACACAGACACGGACACACAGACACACAGACACACAGACACACAGACACACAGACACACGGACACACAGACACACAGACACGGACACACAGACACACAGACACACAGACACACAGACACACAGACACACAGACACACACAGACACACAGACACACGGACACACAGACAGACACACACACAGACACACAGACACACAGACACACGGACACACAGACACACGGACACACAGACACACAGACACACAGACACACGGACACACAGACAGACAGACACACAGACACACAGACACACAGACACACAGACACACGGACACACAGACACGGACACACAGACACACAGACACACAGACACACAGACACACAGACACACAGACACACGGACACACAGACACACAGACACGGACACACAGACAGACACACAGACACACAGACACACAGACACACAGACACACGGACACACAGACACACAGACACACGGACACACAGACACACGGACAGCCTGGGAATCGCTGCCCCACGCCCGGAGCTGCAGAGCTCCTGCGGCAGGGAAGGGCGGCTGTGCAGGAACAGATTCCTCCTGCTGCTCTGGTGGCTGTCACATTTCACACCATACCTCTCTCCCTTTCACAGGCACTCTGGCTGGATTAAATGGATTAGGAACTGCCTGATAAATATGAATGGAGTCGCGAGTTGATGTGGAAAAAGGTTCTCACTGTTTCTTTCTCTATGAATGAATCATGAACCGAGATTTCTTCAAGTGCATTAGAAATTAATTCCTGGAGACTCTTTTTTTTTCTCCTCAGCTTTAAAAACTGAATACCCAAATTTTGTAATGGGGGGAAAAAATGTGGTTTAATTTATCTGATAATCTCTTGCTTCAAGCCCTAATTTCTAACTGCAATATTCACTGTGTAGATTATTCCAATAAAACAACATAGCATTGCAATCTATTTCAACTAAAAGGACCTACTTAAAGGGAAAAAAAAAAAAGATATCAGATTTGATAGCAAGTTTTTGCTGTATCAAATTACTCCATCTGATCAAGTCTCCCCAGTGCTGTGCTGCACACTTTCACTGGTCTAAATCTGAAAAAAAAAATCATGCTAAGGAATTTGCCTTCAATTTTGGTTTTCTTTTCCTTGGGTTGTTGGGTTTTGGGTTGTTTGTTTGTTTGTTTGTTTGTGGTTTTTGTTGTTGTTTTTTGTTTTTTTGGGGGGGTTGTTTTGTTTGTTTGCTTGTTTGTTTTTGTTTCTGTTTTTTTGGGTTTTTTTTGGTTTTTTTTTTTTTGGGGTTTTTTGTTTTTTGTTTTTTTTTTTTGCAATAACAGGCTTCTGTCCCAAGGTTTGGAAATGTTGTTTTGCGCTATTCATAAACTCACAGTAGATCTTACATATGTGGATATGAACATACAGACATTTATGGATATATAAACTTGAGATCTAATTTTATATTGGAAGCACCTTACAAATTCATAATTGTTTGGGTCTAACTGCATGTGTAGGAGGGCCAGTCACTGTAAACATGTTTTGTTTTGGAATTTGTTCATTTTCTTTGCACTGAAGGTATGCATCAATTCCTGGCTAAAACCAAAAATATCATGAGCATAATCACAAACTTCTGAAAGTTCCTAGCATGTACAAAGAAACTCACATATTATGAGCAAAATCTTGGGAACTTTTGGTCTTATTTTCTAAGAAAATGGGGCTTATCTCACTGTCCCATATATGGATCTCTTGAATTGTTTGTCTGTCACCACCCACGTCCTTCCCCAATAAGGTGTGAAGACGTTACCTGCTGTCAGCCTGATGTGTTAGAAGTCTGAAAGATCGTGAGAGAAGCAAAACCAGCAGTAAAGAAGCCACCACTGACTGTCAGATCCAGTGAAAACTTCTCCTTTCCAAGCTGTGAATGGCATGGCAGAGCTAGGGAGACAAAGGGTAACACATATGGAGGCCAAGTGAGCACCAAACTTGATCTAACACCCAGTGTCCTTTGGAGTGACAGGGAAAAACAGAGGCAGGAGACCTGGAGGTAACCATGGACAATATGTATGCCCAGGGACCAAAAGGGAACACACTCATGTGCTATGGGAGAGCAGAAAGATCCTTGTGGCACGGAGCACAAGGGCTTCCAGGAAGCCTGGAGGCATTTGGATAGCAGGGGCAGTTTCTGGAGAGAAGGGAAGACTGCAGGCTTTTTGGAGAGGAATGCAGGAGACTGTACACAGACCTTTGTAAAACTGGGTTTGCTATTACTCAGCTCACAGTATTTGCCTGAAGGGAGGAGAGAGCCTATCCCTTTTTAACACCTCTAAACTCTCCAGCTGTAGCAGCTCCAGGCTTCAGGGGCAAGGAAGTCTACCTCAGTATAGCATAGTACTGGCTGGAAACCAGCACTTGTGGGAACCTTACAAGAATTCCTTCCAATTGATACAGTAGATATGGAAAACCTAAACCAATCCAGCAATGGAAATGGTCTGACCTGTCCAGGTGAGCTGGATTCACCCGTGGGATGGCCTTGCAGCCCCTCCTCAGAGTAAGGTGGTTTCAGCAGTGCAGACCAACGAAAGCAGCTGTTAGAGGAGGAGGAGAGCCCATTATTACCTGACTCTGAGCTTCTAGAGCTTCTAGAGCTTGCATAGGGAAAGCCCTGCCTTCAACGGGGACGTGTCCCCCACGAAAACTGCTGGCAGCTGCCACCTCCCCAGCTGGAGACAGAGGCACCCACGGAGCCTGGAGCAGCCTCAGTCATGGTCTGGCATCCAGGCTGGACTGCCCAACCAGCTCTGTGCTGAGGTTTGCTCAGGGCAGCTTTGGCATCCCTGCTCTGCCCAGGACCAAGGCCCAGCGGGCAGGGCGGGTCAGAGGTGAGCACGGCCCGGGTGTGGTACCTGTGGATCAAATGCAAATTCAGAATTCCCACTGACAGGGGGGTGTGTGGATGTCTGTCTGCCATGCGCTGCATGCATTTGGGAACTCCAAGTGCACAGAGCAAGGGAACTGTGTGGAGCACAGGGCAGCAGAGGCCAGAAGAGCAGGTGGATGTGGCTTTGTGTCCCTCAGCCAGCCTGCAGTGAGCAGCTCAGGGACCTCGCACATCCCTGCAGGAACAGAGCTCAGGGCAATCCCCCAGCAGCAGCCAATGCCCCAGGAGAGCAGCAAACCCTCATCCTCACCTCCTTCCTGGTAAGGAGTCTGTGCAGTTCCACCCTTAATGTGCTTTAGATAGAGGAGGCCCAGTGCAATTAGGATGTCCATATGGAGAGTCAGTGCTGGTGCACTGCAATTTCAGATCCTCACTCCCAGAGAATTAATTATCTTGTAGGCAAGCCATGTGCCACTGAAATCCGTTTATTACTCTATGGAATACGTGGTCCTTGAGGAAGGCTGGCCCAAAAGAAATGGGGGACTGAAGCTATGATTGGCAAGGGAAATACATGGGTAAGAAATGCAGTTTTATGCCAAGTCAGTTGATTCAAAACAATCTGGCTTGGTTTTCAAACCCATTTCCCCCCAGTAATCTTGGTCAAACAAAGTAAAATAAGAAGAAGAAAAAAGAAAATGCTTTCTTTTAGTTTTCTATAGGAAAAAAAAATACTTTTAAAGTTAGAATTTAAATTTTAATGTGGAAATTTTTTGGTGTATGTGTCTCTTGTAGAAATTCTTCTATAAGGTTCTTCTATAAGGTAAAATAAGGTTTCTGTAGAAATTTTTTATTTGGTTTCAGTTTAAAAACCTGACTTGTCCAAACCTGTATCTGCTATACCTTCACAGAAGTCAACAAAGTTAAACCAGAATGAACAATCATCTTACACAACATGCTTTGAAGGAATGACAGACTTTTCTCCCTCCCTGGAATAAAAATATCACTGGAAGTAAATCTGCATCACTACTGTACCTCTATAGCAAGCATTGTCTTAAAAATTCTTATTATTTGAAAACTAGGTCAGTCAATTGTCCAAAAATAATAATAAAAAAAAGAAAGAGAGAAGAGCTGTTGGAAACAAATCCATATTTCAAATTTCAGTTATACTGCTCTTGAGGTAGGCAGGCTTGGGTATAGTTAATCAACCTTTGAGATGGAGATTGGGTTGTGTGTCTCTTATCCTCATTCTCTGTGATTTTAGAAAAACACATGCAAGTGTGAGGGCACTTCGTTGTTCCTCTGATGATTTATCAAATCTTTGTGGGATGGTTTTGTTTCCTGCTATGAAATGCAAATTTAGCTTGCCGTGCTCCTGCTGTCTGTATAAAGGTTAAAAAGATATATAGATATACATTTAATGCTATTCTTGCTACTTTAAGAACTGGCTTTGAATGATGATTCTAGCACCATAAAGATTTTTCACTGTCTACATTTTCTGATTTAAGTTGGAGGGTTTTTAGTTGCCTTTTCTTGAAACGTTGCAGTTTCAATTTTGAAAGCATAGCCCAGCTGCAAAGACTGTCTTGGTTGTGACAAAAAGTGGAAGCAAAGTTGTGGTATTGAAAATCAGATGAAAAAGAGGTTTTCCTATATCCTACGACCATCCTGTGGACCAATCTGAGCACAGATTTTTTGTGTATGAGCTGGTCATATGCATTCAACTTTTTTCCCACTCTTTTGCTTGTGGGTTCTGTGCCAGTGAAAGAAGATTTCTTTTTTTTTTGGTTGGTTTTCATTGCTCCAGAGTGGGTTTCATACCAGTCTTGCTCTTTGCCTTCTCAACAGATAAAGATGAAAAATGCTTATCACTTTCTTTCTCTTACAAGATGCTTACTGGTAGCCTTAATCATGCATCTGTTCTTTTAGGTCTTTTTTCTCCTCTGACTCATTTTAACACTTACCAGCTTCAAGTTCTGGTTCTCCCAAAAATCCTGAGAATGCAGATAAAAATTCCTTTCTTTTAAATCTCAATTCTTTGCTTTAGAACTTGTTGTTAATATTGTATAGGGCACAGGAAGATATAAGCTAGGAAGGAAAACACATTTTCTTAGAATGGCCTGGCCACGTTCTGAGGCTGTTTTTTAGCTCACGTGCCAGGGTGTGGCAAAGACAAGCCATTGAGATGAAATCTGGATTCCACATGAACCGAAAAATAAAAACCCATCTTTCAAAACAAT
Source organism: Vidua chalybeata (assembly GCF_026979565.1). NCBI lineage: Eukaryota > Metazoa > Chordata > Aves > Passeriformes > Viduidae > Vidua > Vidua chalybeata. Next base: position 9,666,995 of record NC_071534.1, on the reverse strand, counting down.
TCTTTAGCCATTTTAAAAGTTTAAGCTCAGATAAAACAAATACATCCATGTAATTCACATGCCAGCAGCATTTTGCCTCTAGTGAAACCAGGTCAGTGGGAACAGCTCAGACTTTGATGCAAAGAACCACGCTTGGTGCTTTTCTCATAGCACCGTAAACATTTTTTCAGAGTATAAACTTGTGTATCCATTGGCATCAGGGCCCCTGCCACACGGGGTGCTCCTTGGAAAAGCACCAAGGGGGCAGGACAGTGAATTCCAGTGGATATGGCACTGTGAGGGGGCAGGGGGGCACCTTCAGCCAGCTAGCTGTGCCCTGCTGAATGTGCTGGGAGCTGCACCTTGCCTTTCCATATTCCCTTTTTCCATCAGGCCAGAGGGAATGCCTGAGAACGGGGTCGCTCCCTGCAGTAAGGCACAATGCTAATGAGGCAGAACAAATTGAGGAAGTATCATGTGTAATCCTGAGCCCTCATTGACACTATTACCAGTATAGATTTCAATTCACCATTCGTTACATGCTTAATCCAGGCAAAGTGGGAGGGTGTGGAAGAATTACTCCTCCAGTCCTTGCATTTTTTAAACAGTTGTCATCCTCCAAGACAAAACTCTGTGGTAATTCCCTCTGTTTTTGCTACTGCTATTTCTCAGCAGGATTTGCTGCTTGTTCTTGCAGGGGGTCAGCCAGACTTTGTCTTTCTCACAGTTTCAATTTCCTACTGGGATTAAGGGTCTAGCATATTTCTGCAACAAATCAACTGAACCTAAAATAAACAAACCTACTGAACAACACGGCTCTGGTACGTGCCTGCGTTTTTGGTGCCAGCTGAAAGGCTTTTGTAAGGAGTTCAGAGGGAAACTGAGGCAAATACATGGTTTTGCTGAATGCTCATCAAAGTTATGGCACATTTTGTAGTTTGTGAGGCTTATTTTTTAGGATGTGAACTGTTCCTTCAGATGTGTTTTTTTCCAGCCATGCACTCTGTGATTCTTCCCAGAAATGGTACTTTGCATTACTTTGAAGAATCCCAGGGTACCCTGCAGACAATGCATAATAATTTGTCACTGCAAATTTATGACAGAAAACAGTGCAGATTTATCTGCAGATTGAAAATCCCAGATGCTGGTCCATGATATTGATTTTCACGCCTCCCTCTTTTCACCCCAGGAGCTCAGTGATGCCCTCTTTGGCCTGAGGACCCTCCCCACATCCTGTTCCTGCCGACGGTGGGTCCCAGGAAGGTGGCCTGTCCCCACACTGCCACCAAAGGGAGGGGGACAAGAGGCAGGTTCCCATCCAGGTGGTGAGCAGATGCTCAGCCTGCCTGCCAAGGGAGCTGCCCTGCAGGTCACTGTGTCCTTGTAGCCCCTTCCAGCCCCTGCTGGTCACCCCTGGGCTTCCACGGCCCCTCCGTTTTCCCACGGGCTCCTGTTTCCTTCTTCTGGGGGCTCTTCTGCCTCTTATTGCAGAGGGAATTTGGAGGCCAGGCTGATGGCTCACCTGAGCAAACAATACCTCCTGAGCAGCTTTACTCAGGTTTGGGGGCCCTGGCTGCCAGGGAACCTGCTGCAGCCCCAGAATATTACATGGGAACCAAACTGTAATTACACTGTTCCCAGACAAGGGATTAACCTGCAAACCAAGGCACCCACCCCAAAGAATAACCTCTGGTTCATTCCTTCATTGAAAGGCACTCAAAACAGTGCAGCACCAATACTCATCTGGGTCACAGCTTGCATGCCTGTTTCAAGTGACATATTAACTGCTGCTTAATCAATAAACAGAGAAGTTTTTGAAGAGGAATAGAAATGTCTCCACAGTGCTGAATGCATTTTAAATGGGAAACGGGGTGAAACTTTCACAGAGATGGGACAAAATAGAAGACAGAACAGAAACAAGGTGTTTGGCAATGAAACACAAAGTCATTACTAGCACTCGATGAGGAAGATTTTTGTTAGTCACCTCTATTTGCTCCTCATAAATAGTGAAGCCATATAATGCCCCTATAATGATGGCCACTGCACAGGAGGGTTGTGATAGTCATGGCAAATGTGCTGTGTGAGAGAAACAGCACTTGAGGCAGCAGATCTGATCAGGAATTGTATTCCAGATGGGCTTGTGTTGGCATGTGTGTAACTTTCAGGTCAGATACTCGCTGTGCTGAGAAGCTTTGGAGTGCAGAACTAGTTCCTGTTCCACTCAGGACTTTATTTTCTGGACAAATACACAGGTTTGAGAGAAAAGGTATTAAATTTGGCTCAGATATAAGTATTTCCATAGAAATGTACTGAATTTGAAAGGTCTTTGGCTGAAGTTCTTGGCATGCTTTCAAATGATCAAATGTCACAAAAAGTGGTTACTTTTGATCTCATTAACAAGCTAAGTGAATGGTAGTCTAAACGTAGAATAGCATTTTCATTATTTAAATTTTTATCAGGCTGTTTCAAATTGAAAGGTTGATTAATTTTAATAGGATTTCTACCATAAATGGGAAAACTGTCCAAATTTTGTTACCAATACATTTTTCACTTGAAACACTCTGAAGTAAAAAGATACTTAATCAGGTAATTAAAACCAAATTAGGCCGGCCTGCTCTATTACCTTCTGTCTCATTCATAAGTGCCCCTTAAATTCATTTCCAGGTGTTTATGGACAAGCAGAGATGTTCAACATGAAATGGCAGCTCTTGTGCAAATTTGGGTAAATACTTCGTTATTCATATCAGCTATAAATTGCAGCTAATTTGAAGTTCTGTCTGAAAAACTTTCTTACAAAAGCTGTCAGACATTAGTTAAAAAAAAAAAAAAAGAGAGAGTGAGGAGAAAAAACTCTCTTAGATTAATGTCACTGAATTTAATCAAAAATGTCTACTGCTTAATAGATAGAGAACCGAAGAAGCTGCAGAATTGTAAGACATGATTCCTCACTTTAAAAAGATGGGTTTCTATTGGCCTGGCTGTGTAAGGTTGTCCTCAACTGAGCATAGTTTTGACCAAAAAAGTTTAAAGAGTTGAAATAAAAATGCAAATCTAACTGCTGGACTTGTAGTACAAAAGGTTCTTTGAAAGGCAGTGAAATACTAAATATCACATGGCTATCTTCTTCTTTTTATTTACTTATTGGGGAGTTTTGCTTCTTTCCTTGCTTTTCTCCCTGCCTCCTTTTTCATTATTTCAGTGTTTCCTTTTATCCTGGAAATTTACTCTGTTTAGTATGAGTCAATAATCCTGTACCTACTTGAAACACAAGGACCTTTCCTAATTAGAAAAAAGTGGTTTGTGTGTTATGCTGTGTCCTGCATTTGGATAACAATAGAAAATTAATAACAAGCCGTGAAAGGAAGGTAATAGATAGCTAATATGTTTTGTTTTGTAAGATTATGAAGCTGATCAGCTTTTTTGAAATTAATTTTATCACTGACATCCTGTAGCAATAAATGATCAGATCTATTATACATAATTAGCTATCATTTATTATTGTACCCACTGTTTGTAACTCCATAGATAATTTCCTCTTCATTATGAGCTAGGACAGATATTCAGTAAGCATAATAATCTGCACAGTGCCAGTTTGTAAATACAGATACAGCACCAAGGGAAGCTGAGGGGACTGGAAACTAAAAACCCCAAAGTTTCTTCAATTTGTGGTTGAGTTTACATGACACTCGAGATTGAGCCACATAAATTGTGTGCCCCACGTTCCTCCTCTGGGTCCTGGCAGTGACAAAGCCTGCCTTCCCAAAGGGTTTTGACAGTCTTGGATGAAAGGCTCTAAGAACAGGGTATTATTATAGTTACATCTCTTATAGCTGTGGTTTCCTAAGTCTTTGATAGTTAATAATGCAGTGTGAGCTGCTGGAAATCGAGAAAATTTGCTTGCAAATAATAAAGGATATTTGCTTCAGCTGCCCTACCTCTCCTCATCTTCCTGTTTGTCATTCTAATGGTAGGTACAAATATGCATCCTTGCTGCATTAGAGCAAGAGTTATTTGCCCTCTCCAAAAAAGCAATAGATTATTCTTCAAAGTTAACTGAGGATGGCATATGTTTTCCCCTTTATGCTTTTCTCTTTTAAAGTCAGCTTGGGAAAACTGTGAGATTGAACATGAACTTGCAGGGTCTGTGGACATGAAACTCAGTGGGGGAGCAACACAAATAAAACCAGAGGAGACAGTTCTCTCCCATGAGCTGGAACCTCACAATGAGGTTCCTACATTTTAGTTGTTTTAAGCACAGATTTCTACAGCAAAGTAAAAGCAAAAGATATTTCAAATGACAAATAGTAAAGAGAAGATCAAATCAGTAAGCCCTACTCTATATACAGAGATCTGCTGGTTGAAAGGTAGTAGAATATCAAAAATCATTTCAAAGCAGTGCTGGGACACACAGAATCACAGAAGGGGGGTTGGAATGAACTGCCAGAGGTCATCTGGTCCAGCATCCCAACAACTAAAATCCAGCTCCCCACAATCATGTCTGAAGGGAAGATGTTCAAGAACAGAGACTCCACTACCCCTCTGGACAAACTGTTCCTCTGCTCAGTCACCCACACAGCAAAGAAAGAATTTCCTAATGCTCAGATAGAATCTCCTGTGCATTAGGAAATTCACAGGTTTGTTAAATCCACTCTGTTTCCAACTGAATGTCAACACCTTGTTGCTAGATTCCCCCTCTCTCTTAATTGTATTTAAAAGTAAAAATTCTCTGTGTAAACAGGTATCTGATTTCCTCACAGCTACTAGCAACTTGAGCACTGATTTGATTACAGAATTGGGAAATAGATCACCCATTACTCAGCAAAAATAGTCTGCATGTGGCAGGTGGAATTCATTCAGGTAAAGCTTCCAAAAGTGATGCAGCTCTCATCACTCACTTACCCTTTGACTGTACCCAGCTGAAATATTTGTCCTGGTTTATGAGAGAAGGAGGGGTCCAGCCTCTTATTGGCTGGGAGAAGCAAAATTAAATATTCCCTGAAAAGGTTTTTTCAGTTCCATAGATGGATAGAGAGCTCAGCTGGCACACAAGCCTCAGAATTTCTTCACCTGACATAAATGATGCATGTGTGGGGTGACTCAGGAGAGCTGGTCAAAACACTTTTTGGGTTATTTCCCTGTGCAGACCAAGGAAAAAACAACCATGACACACTGCAAAGATGCCATTTTCCCCTTGGTCTATCAACTCCCTATTGCAGTTTTCACAGTGTCCAGTGCTCAAGCCCTTAGAACTTCAGAGAGGGGAGTTTGTAACATCCCAGCCCAAAAGTGTGACAACCAAGGGGAAAAAGCACGGTCCCCAGGCCATAAACCAATTTTCTTCTGCTCTGAAACGTGAAGTGTGATTATCCTTGCTGTGCTTCCATGCTCTAAATTTGGCAGGTGTTCTAAAGAAGGGGAGCTATCTTTTATCTCTCCTGGAACCTTGAGAGTAGATTTACAGGTCACCATGTGAAGCTGCACAACTGGCATTAGCATTCATGAGAGGTTTGGGTGTGACTCCAGCTCAGTGGACAAAAAAGGTTTCTCTTGTTTCAGCTTCTTAATCCAAGCACATTTCTATATTGCTTGGCTAAGGGAGGTACATATTCTAGGTCACGCACAAATATTTGAAGGCAGCACAATGCCTAAGTTAAATCTTTTTGACCTGTTTTTAGTCCATACTGGGACAAATTTACAGCAATACAACAAGGTAAAGGTTTTAAAGTGGGTGCAGAGAACTTTGCAGTCGATGCACCCATTGATAATTTTTAATCTGGTCTTATACCCTCAAAATAATGTATATCTAAACATATCTTTTTATTTTCAGCACCTTCATAACACAGCTTTTTTAAAAGCTAGCAGCTTCAGTACAGGTTTTCCTTGAATACCTAAAAAAAAAAAAAAAAGAGCTTGGTAGAAGAATGTGAATGATTTAAGAATGAGATGCTTTCATCTCCTGAAACATTTCAAACATGCTGAAAAATAGATTGCAACACTAAAAAAATAAAGACTTCAAAATATTTAAAATAAGTTCACTTTCTTTTTGCTTGAATTACTCTGCAAAACCTGAGACCTAAAACTCCTTAAAGTACTTGCATTGTAATTTCTTGCTTATATACTTTCAAAAGAAATCCCATTTTCACTTAAAGTGTGTCAAGTAAACATTTATTTATATATTTTTACGGAAGGAACTAGAGCAGGCATCAAGCAGAATAAAAACACCTGCAAACATTTCAGACTGCTATTCTTCTTACTTAAATTTGAAATATTCACTAAGAACTTGTCAAAATGTCCCATTCAGCATCACTGTCCAGCTGTGGCTCTATTTTAAAGAATAAGATCTTCAACTTTGCTTCTCTTCTTTAACCTCTGTTTTCAGAAGTTATCTTTATCTCCCAAAGAGATTGCAGCATCAGTCATTCATTGATTTTGTGGTACTGCTTTTGCCGTGGAAGATACATATTTGATTTTTAGTTATTTCTGCATAGATACTGATATTTTTATATATGTTAATATATACATACACACACACACACACACTTAGCTACCACTTTGAAATGGTACATGTCTTTTCCCAAGACTCTGAGAGCAAAACAAATTAGTGAGGGGGGGCTTCTAAAAGAGGACAGTTAACAACGGCAGCAGACAGAAATTTGGAAAAGCAGGATTTTTGGTGGCTTCAGTTCAGACTTTGATGCTACTATTGGAGCAGTCTTGGCATGTTTTGATTTTGCTTTGTGTCCCTAAGTGTGCACAAGGAAGTGTGGCAGGGACAGGTTCCTGAGGTGTTGGACAGCAAATGGTAGGTGCTCGAGAATCAGGAACACGACAACTTGGGCAAGGGACTGGTGACATTTTGCCAGTTTGATTTTAATACCTGGCACATCTGTGGCATCCCCAAACAGCCTATAATTTAGCTAAAACACCATAAAGATATTCAGTGTCATAAAAGCAACATTTTATTTAACCTTCCTGTAACAACTTTAAGAACAGTAATCTGTTAGAGTAGGCTGCATGTCTGGCACATGATAGTGGATGAGAATGAGTAATCAAATCTTAAATATGTATTTGTAGCAGTATTGCCTCAAAGTTTTTGCAAACATGGCTAAAAAGTATGTGATGGGAAGAAATAAAGACAGAGAAAGCAAAATAACATTTCATTGTCCTTAACTGAGGAGCTGAAAGAAGAGTTTCCCAGTACATCAACAGGTGTTTCATTTCTTGCTGCACATCACTGAAAGCCAAGGCAAGGAAAACCAAAGCCACAGTACCCCAAATCTAAATAAAATCTGATTCCACAAGAATTAGCACACAGGGTTTAAATAGGCAACTAATTGTATTTTTTTTATTAATTTAATTTTTCCTGATTGTCTGGGGTTTTCTATGTCTTTAATATCTACTTGTTATATTCTTCTGCAAAGTAAGAAGAAGCAAATTATATCTATGCCTCAATTGTGTAAGTACAGAAGCCCAAAGAAAATTAAGAACCTTGGAAGAGGACTTTTTATAGTGCTGAAATCCACACCTTGTGGGTTCTCTGTGCTGAAATCCACACCTTGTGGGTTCTCTGTGCCGTTGGCAGGTTTCCTAAATTTCCTCCCCTATTGCTCCAGTACATCTCAGCTCAGCTCACTCTTAAAATGATAAAATGATAAAACTGATACAGTGAGAAGTTGCTTCAGTCTGGCCTGAACAATTTTGGGCTGAAAATGAGAAGAGAGTATGAACTCTCAGAGATTATGAACTCTCACTCTGGGCACATTTTTGAGACTGTCCATGGAAACTGCTGGCCTGCTCTTTCCGACCAGCCAGTTAATTGAGCCTGAGGATCCTCAGCCTTTGTCCCTCTGTTACATATATACCTTATTATAATGGTGTGAGAGCTAAGATGAAGAAAAAAAGACAAAAGTACTGCATTTTTACATGTGTGAGTATAGATCATTCTTCTTTCTCAGATTCATAAAGCAAAGGCAAAACCATGTCACAGTTTGGAAGGGAGAAAGGAACGCTAAGACCTTTTCTGCCATGTTTTCCTTTAACTACTCTTGTGCTCAATAACCTTTGGCTAAATCTGTCTGTTAGCTGGGATGGAGATCAGCTCTTGCACCATCTCACACTGGCTGGCATGAGGCTGTTCTTTGCCAGACTTTTCCAGTGCTTTGGCTTAGATCTCTACAGATCAAACCGTTGTGCAAAAGTAACCCATTCTTCATAGGGAGGACTGGACTTCTCCATGGCATAAAAAGGCACATGACCTGGAACATGACATTTTCTGTGTTTGAAATAAGGGCCAAGTTTATGACTGTACAAAGCTGGCTGGTGAGAATTTATCTGCTGAGGAACTGATGAAGAAAATGTGTTGGTGGTTACAGCAAGGGCTGGTAGTCTGATATCTTTCCTAGGTTTTTCAGGGACTCACTAGGGTGCCCTCTGGCATGCTTAGGTACATTCACTTTCATGTCTGTAAAATATTTATCCACCTCACATCTTGTTTCAATACAAAACCTTTAATATCTGGGAAGGAATTTGCACAACAGCAGTGTAATGTAGTACATGCACTTGTGATAATGGGGAATAACCCTGTAATGGGTTAGGGTTTTATTTTAATTAGAAGAAAGCCAAAAGAACAATAGTGAATCAAGCCACTTTTAAAATTTACTATTAACTTACTAATTTAACTAAGACTAGAATTTGCCCCGGTGTCAGATTCTAGAATATTCATAAATAATGACATAAATAGCAACCACAGGATTAAGCAATTAATGAGTTCTTTTTACCACATGAAAGGCCCTGATAGAGACCCTTTAGCTCCTGCTAATGAGAAAAGCAGACAGTTTCTCCCACAGGCAGTCTGTCGGCTTTCTTCAGGCATTTCATGAATTTTGGTCAGAGCACCCATGATACACAGCAGGGGCACAGAATGGCAGAGCCTCTCCTGGGTACAGGAGGATGCCTAGAGCCAGACCAAGGCTGGCCACCAGGCCAAAACTTTGCTTCACAATTTATCAAACTTAGGTGAAAAGGACAAATTTACAGAGTCTTTGGAAACATCGTTTTTTGGCGCTTTAAGTTGGTTGTATGAGATTTTCCTCCTTTTCCACATGAATCCACTTTGTGAGAACAGACTTGAGCAGAAGAAAGCCAATTATCTGACAACTTAAAAGGTGGGGGGAGTTAAAACACTTGCTGAACAATAATGAAACTAATGTTGAATAGCATTCAATTAATATTTATAACATGCAGCAATATTAACAGCAGAATTAACTTATTTTTGTATGTCTGACAGCTCTCTAGTTGATTAAGAATTGCATTATGGTGCTTTGCATATTTCCCATGCAAATACAGTATTATTTGCAGAATTATTTTTATCCTTAATTGAGGCTTTGTTTGGAAATCACTGTTTTCTCCTCTGCTGAAGCTCTGTAAATGATCTTATTAGGGATGTGATTTTTTTTTCCCTATCACTTTCTCACAAAAATTTATATTAAAAACATTTACATATCACATATATCCAAAAGTGCAAATTACAGTCTAGTCGGGTTTGTGGAAAGAATCAGTCCAGAGGATGCCTAAGTTCCTCAGGAAATCATGGGAACTGGTGCTCAGCCTCATTCTCATTGGACACCTATTGCGTCTTTGCACAGCTAAGAACTTCATTAAACCTGGTTTTAAGCAGCTTTGTGGAAAGGTGAAGGAAAGGCAAGCAGAGAAAAGGGTTGGAGCACCCACCTTAGCTCCATAAGCTCCATGGGGGGTTGGGAGCATCCCCAGCACCATCGGCTTCCCAGGGGCAGCTGTGGCAGGGCAGGAGCTGCCCACACCCCAGGGATGTTTGGCTGCCTGATGTGCTGAGGCCAAGTCCAAACAGCCTTCCTGCACCTCTGCTTATCAGAGCAACTTGGCACATTCCACTTCCTACGGGGAGTCATTCTCATCTCTTTTGGGTCAGACTTCCTCGTGCTCCTTCCTGGCCTCAGTTTCAAAACCGTGGAGGGATTTGACTGAGTTATTGGGTTAGGACAATTAGGCAGCCAAAACCTAAATGAAATATGGCTGTAATGGCAAGAACAACTAAGAATAATAACTTACTTCATCCAAAATATAATTTCAGAGGAGGAGTGGAAGCCTCCATGACATAAGTAATTTCAAATTTCCCTGGCAAAAGCATGAGGCAATAAACAGGTTGAATCCTGTACTGATTCAGTATGATGATATCATAAACTTTTCTTCCTCCCACTCTATGAGTCTATGCTAAAGGTCTGCACTGCTCTAGGAGAGGAAACAGGATAAAGGTGGAGGGAGACAGAGTGAACAGAGAAGGAGGCAGTTTGCTGGTGGTTTTAAATATTTTTCCACCTTCATCATGGTCTGTTCACTTACATCCAGCCCTTCTTCCAACAAGAAGGAAACAAAAAGGTTGAGAGCTTATCTCTGTCTCTACTTTCTTACTTTCTACTTTACTCCATGGATGAAATTCAGGCTCTGAAAAAAAAAAAAAAAACAACCCCACCAAAAACCATCTTCCTGTTGCCAGTTTTTCACGCACTCCAGAGACAGTCAGGGTGGCATGTTTTGGATCTACGTCTGTATTTTCATGCTCTTTTGGCACTCCTTCCAAGTAATTTACATTATTTAAGATTCTGTAGAAACAATAACTACCAAGATATTTAGAACTTTCTATTAAAGAATAATAATCAGATTTTCTACAAATCACAGTAAAGAAAAACTGTAAGGAAGAAAAGGAAATCAGTTCACCCTGGCAGACAAGTATAAACTCAAAAGAGCTGAATTTATGCCCTGCTCTGTCAGAAACTTCATTTTTGACATTGGATAGACTATAGCCTCTCTCCATCTCTGCTCCCAGACTGCAGGACAGGCATACTGTGAACATTTCTCTTCTTGACTGCAGTTAAGGTCTGGGTTAAGGGAAACCTTGTGAGTCTTAGAAGAAATCATAAACACTTTCTGCAGGACAAAAAGAACACCATGATTAAAATTTTACTCAGAACTGTGAGGCAACAGGAAACTACTGTAATGAAGATGTAGAAGTACCACATTAAATTACTGGTCTGGGTGTAACAGCGTTACCTCTGAAGCCTGTTAAAGCATATTTGAGAATACAATATGCACAGCCTTGGCTTGGACTGACTGCAGTGCTGCTTTATACTTACAATATGGATGGAGTGACTTCTTGTATGTATATTCACATATAATAGGAGATGTGATTCAGTGAACAGCTCACCTTATTTCCATCAATATACAAATAATTCTTTGAAAGGGTTTTCTTCTGACAGTTGTGTGCACCCTTCTTCCCTACAGACAAAATAAAAGTTAAGCTGACCAATAGTGAAAAATCTGGAGGTGAAACTGTGCTTTGAGCAGTAGTACTTGGGACACTTCAGGCAGGACTTGCAGAGGAGGTGAGAGGCCAGGCTGCCCACGAGCACAGCAGCAGAACATAGCTGGTTACGGCTCTAGCTCAGGTTACAACACCTCTCTTTCTTCTCTCTCCTGGCGTCCCAGCCCAGCCACAGCAGGAATTGTTTTGGGGCAGGCAGCAGGCACAGCTGGCCCTCCTCTTGCACAGAAAGAGCCCAGGGGAGACTGGCCAGTGCAGGAGCAGGAGGAGGGGTTCTCTCTCCTTAGCACTTAGACTGGGTGAGGGGCAGAAGCCCTTTCCAGTCCAGCATCCTGACATTTGGGCTGTACTGTCACATACAGTCCTATTCTCTTTGAAAGACAGATAGAAACACATGTACAGTACACAGCACTTACTGAGAGAGATTCTGTTTCCTTATTATTATTACTATTATTATTCCCCCACTAGCTTTAAACTGCCCACAAATGTGTCCCTGATAAACAGGCAGGACCTCTCCTCAGAAGTGGGAGCATGGCCTCAAATCCCTTAAGAATAAGAACAAAAATGAAAATAAGTTTCTCACACCATGACTGAGTACTCTCATTCCTGACCCGGGGAGTGGAGAGGGAAGGGGAAAGCATCTCCTTTACTGATATTTGACAGATGTACAGCCCTCATGGCTGTGCCATTCACCCAGCTCTCCTCTCCAGCCACCTCCTGGGAGTACCTGCCCACACACCCCTCCAGCACATACTCTGATCTGAATTTGGGAATGACATGGATACAGAGCAGGTCAGCCAGTAGGACCTCAGGAGCCTGAGCAAAGGCTGGATTTGCAGCTATCAGGCTCATTGCTGAGAAGGGAGGTGCCTCCAGGACTGCCCGGTACCTTTTTAGGGCTCAGGAAATGTTAAAATCTTGCTGAGGGGATGTCAGTTCCCAGGCAGCTCCTGTGAGCAGCTGTGTCAGTGAGGTGAGCCTGGATCCCATGCTGGAACAGGACTTGCTGGAGGGCTAATCAGCTTTCTCCTTCCTCCTTCCCTTTCCCCCCACCCGGGGGGCAGAGGGACTGCAGAGGCTCTGACTGGCTCTCACTGCAGAGTTTTGGTGCCTGCAGGGTAATGCAAGTCCCTCTGCCAGTCCCCAGCACAGAGCCCTCCTCCAGGGACTTGGAACTGGAGATAGGCAGGATTTTACACTACTGTGCCTGGGGCTGCTCCTTTTCCTCCTGACTGGAGACTGCCTCTTCTCTCAGCCAGCTGCACCCCCAAATTCTCCTTCTTTGTGTCCTCTAGCCAAGAGGAGGCAGGCTGGGCAGTTGTCTGTGGAGATGGCAGAGGATGGGCTCTGCCACTTCCCTGCCCTCCTGCAGGTCAGTAGAGCTCTAAGCACATCTCCATTTAGTGGTTTGACTACTGCTTCAGGAATCCTATTGATTTAGAGTCTCAGTTTGGTCAGGTTCAGTGCAGCTGTGGTATCTCTAACAGGTGAAATGGCTTGCATGAAGCATGAACTGCCAAAGCTGATTTTACAGACTACATCTGAGCAAAAAATCCCTCAGGGCTGTTAGCTTTTCTTTCTCCCACAGGCATTGGTGTGTTACTGGGTGAGAGCAGTGGCTTGGGGGCAGCCACCAGAAAGTCCTTCAGGCCTCAACAGAAAGTCCTGGAAATGTGAAGAGGTTCCCAGCACCTGCTGCTCAGCCCCACAGGAGTGCATCTCACTGGAGCACCCAGGCTGAGGCTACTCCTCTGAACTGACCCATATTGAAACTTTTGAAGTTTTCTCATCCTGCTGCAGCTTGAGGGCAATGTGGGCTTCTTCCTTCTTCCAAAAGGAGATGCAGGATGGGGCAGGGTGGCCAGGGAGCAAAAACAAGTGTGGGAGAAATGTTAGCTTGAAGAAATGGAAGAAAGCACTTAGATCCCTCTTTGGTCATGTTTTGAAAGTGAAATGAAAGAGGCAGCCTCCTGATTTAAATTGTTTAAGAAAAAAGAGAAATAGTGAGAAAAGTGCACTGTGTATACATAAAAAAAATCTCTAAAATTTGCCTGAGTGTAAGTATGCAAACGAGTTCAGAGTTTTCCAAATATGGACTCTGTGCAAGTCAGAGGGGCATAAGCCAGGTCTCATGAGTAAACAAAATAAAAGTACCAGAGGGAATGTTTTAATAGCTCCTTTTCATTCCCAGTTCAAATAGATTCCTTGCTTCGTTTGTTCAAGTGAAGCCATGTCGATTTGGTGGCTGTTGTGGGTTTGTCTTACTGAGCACACCAGGGCCTGATCCCGGGCTGCATTACTGAGTGCACACCAGAAAAATTCCAGGAAGGTCACAGGGAGCCTGTACACCAGCAAGCCAAAGAAGCAGAACCATTATTCCCAAAGGGCTGTTTTGGAAATAAACATTTTAACTACTGGAAAATCACTGTGAAAGCACAAGATTTAAAGTTTTGCTAAGACCATGCAAATCTTGTATGCTGAACTTTCCCAGAAAAGCACATTAATCTGTCATGGAGTTGCAAAAAGGAAAGCTGACAAGGTGCTGAACAGATTTGGGGTGCCCACGTTCAGCTCCTGGTCTGGCTCTATCGCTGGACCACAGCAGCTCCAGAGCTGTCTTTTCCCAGCATGGTGCCTCAGTTTCCACACTCAGACACTGGAGATGAGGTAACTGTGTAAAATGGTTGGATGTCTGCTAACAGGAGCGAATTCTAGCATTTCTAGTGAAACCAATGCCTTCTAGAAATCTCTCTGCTCTTGGATCACCAGATGTCTGTGTGCAGGTCAATGAACTTTGCTGGTCCTCAGTGCAATCTCCTGCCAGCTGGACACACACATTGTACCCACTGTGCAGAGGACTAGGAATAACAAATTACATTTTCAAAGTCCTTTGGAGGTATTAAGTACTGAAAGTGAGCATTCAAATCATCACAAAGAGCCAGAAGCTTGAACACGTGCATTCAAGGTACCAATTCTCATTCAAATTACTGCCAATTTTCTTAACTTAAATGAATTTTAGTCACCCAAACCTGACTGAAAAACGATTACTTGTGAATGGTAAAACAAGTGGTAATGGAAATGGTTGTGAATGGTAAAACAAAATGGTAATGGTTTTTAAACCTGATACCTCTCTTTTATCCATGACTGTTTGACTGACTTTCATTTTCAGCTAAATTACTCCAGAGAGCTATATTTCTTCCTGGCTCTATGCCTACTGTGCCACTATACAGAGAGATATTTAGTTAGTAAACTCAGTGCCATTTCTTTGGGGTTTCTGAAGAGGGATATGTAGAAAAGAAGAAGAATGTCCCAGTGCCATGAACTACTGCTCAAAACTCGTAAATAATATCTTCACCAGGACCTATAATTTAAAGAGGAAGGTTAGCTATAGCAATATGAATTATATTTTGTCTCCACCCCACTCTAATAGCCTTTGCTCCTCAGACGCCTTTTTTACCAGGTGGACAGGCAGGTTTGTAATGGGAGCAGGGCTCTGGCTGGGATCCGAGTTTTACCTTCAGAGCTGGATGAATGTGATCAATTTATCCCTTTCCTGCACTGATTTGTCTGCTGGCAAATCACCAAGCAATTCCCAGCTAAGAAAACGTCGCTGTAAGATGATATATAGGGTGAAATGGAGAGCAGTTCCTTCCTCAATAGAGCTGCAGATGATGTGGTCAATGATAGGCCTTTTAGGTGGAAAACAAAATTCAGCCATCTAGAAGGCAGCTTCCACCTTGTTTATACCTCCTGCACTGAAACATTTTATGTGCGTGGCCAATGAAAGCTAGTTTAGATGCATTTAAGTCTTGCGGAAGGCAGAACTTCATTTTTTAATGCATCCTGAAGGAGACATCACACTGAAAATTTCATCAAGGGGCTCCTGTGTTACAGTGACAAGGATGGAAACAGCACACGTGAGTAAGACCAGGGACCCTTCAGGGGTCACTTCACAAAGAGGATTCAAGCTTGGCATTAGTCCCTCTGACCTGTGAGTGCCCTGATCTTGGGGGGGGGGGGGGGGGGGCTCAGCACTTGATGGCAGAGCTGGGGGAGCAAGGTGTCTTCAATGAGATTTGCTCAACAAGCAGCAGATCTAAATCAGCTCAGTAAAAAAAATAAGTGGCCTTAAGCTTCTACCATCTCTGCAATGACTCTGGGTGTTGGAGAAAAGTACTGGTGTATATTCCAGGGCCAAAGGCTAGTTTTGAGGGTGTCAGATGTGGTTCTCAGCCTGTGGCTGGTCATGCAGGCTCACAGCTGGGCTAAAAACCCCTTGTCTTCAACCTCCTCCTGGCTGAAGTCCTCTGGAAGCAGCTCCTACATTTCCTGTGGGTACAGACGAATAAGTAAGTCTGACTTGCTGCGGAAGTTTGTTCAGCTTAGGACTGCTGAACTCAGCCACAAGTTTATTTTAAGAATGGACACAAGGTGGGCAAAGCCAGGCAGATAACACACTCTGTCTTCCTTTGGGAAAGCTCAGAAGGCAATCCTTTCCTTAGCAGGGCCTGCTGTTACATTTTCAAGTGGTTGTGGCTGTGCACATTTCTTTGCTACGTGGCAAATCTAATCCAGCAAGAACCACTGGATCTGCAGAGGACACTGGAAGAAAGGTGAGGGAATTATTTGACCTCAGAACAGGAAAAGAAATGTTTCAGGATGTTTCTGGCAGGAATGGCAAGGAAAAGAGGATCTCAAGAAACCTGAAACTACTTTTTGCATGGATCAGAGTTTATGTTTTCTGTTTTCTTTTCTCAATGACTGGACAAATGGACTTCCAGCCCACAGGCTGCCCAAAGATCCCATCATAGCAAGCACAGTGGAAGCTGCACGTCATTCCCAGATGCCAGATGTTGCTGAACAAGCACAAAAAAAAAGCTAGGATGGAAGAGTCATGAGGACATGAGTCACTAATTTCTTTCAGTCCTCCTTTCAATTACTTCCTGCCCCTTAACAGGAAAATAGCTACCACAGAGCAAATGTAGGAACATCCATGAACAGAGAGAAAGCTTGGGAGACCACAAATATTATTTAAGAAGTATCTGCTGATTTAAAGAAATTACATATTATTTCTTGTATATTTGCTTATAGAACATCATAAAGAAACATTCGATACCTGCTTGCTAATTCAACCCACTGTAATCAGTTCCATTTCCTAGATTTGCATGGTGCCCCAGTAAATCCTGCACCACATTCCTGTTTCCAGACCACCCCACTGGTGCTGACAAGGGAAGAAATGGTTCTTTGCTGTCCTTACCATGTGGAATTCCTCACAGAGCTGAGGATTAAATGTGGCTCTTTCAAACAGATTGCCTTCTCTTCAAATTGATGTTAGTTAAACAAAGCTATCTTTTCCTATCACAATATTTATGCTGCTACTGGCTCTTCTATCTCCAAGTTACTTGCTAGTGAAAGGTGGTGATCAGAAAGGAGGAAAAGTCTGTGTTTTGAGACTCTTCTATTTGTGAAAGAGAATGGAAGAAAGATGAAGTAGCATTAACTCATCTTACAATGTTTTCATAGCAGCAAAAAGAGTTGGCAAAAAGTGTATTATATAAGCTCAGTCAGCCAGCTCCCAGGGTTGTACTACTATTTGCCCTAGGCCAATTATATTTTACATGATCAACACACCCAATAATTAAATAATTAATTGGCTCCTTTTGGAAACTCTATAAATCGTCATGGACCAGAGACTATTTATCTTGCCTCTGTGATTCCTGCTGAAGAAACATCTGGTTCTTTTTTTTCTGCAATCAACATGAAACCTGAAGGGGCCCGAATTCAAAAGCAATTATATTTTATGTCATTTATGTGCATTACAGGCTGACAAATTTAACTTGTTGGAATATGTGATCCCACCCTCCCTGTCCAATTTAGGTTGATTGCATTTTCAGACAGCCATGGAAAGAGCTGTTGCAGCCTGATAAAAGCTGTTGATCCAGAAACTCCTATAACTTCTCCCCAGAGCTTACAATAACAAAATAGTTGTTCTAACCAAAAAGCTGCTGCTAGACTCTGCTTGCCTTCTGCAGGGATTATTGTGAGGGAAAACCCCAGGAAATGTCTCTTCACAGGTGCCTTGTAGCAGGTCCTTCATGCATCCTTCAGCCTTCTCTCCTTTTGAAAGAGAAACCTGTTTCCTTTAAAAACAGCTTTTACTTTGCAACCAACAGAAGACTTCCGTGAGAAGAGTCCACAGATGCAGAATTTGGATGGTTTAACTTTCCACTTCCCATAGAAGGCATCTTTTGACACTGACCTTTGCTATTTCCCAGTGGCACCCCTAATGTTGTTGATAAGCAGTAAGGCAGATGTATTTGAGCACATTAAAGCCCTTTTTCTACTGTGGTGGCAGAGCTGGAAAGTGACCCTAGGTAGGACACCCTGTGGTACCGCTGGTGTCACTGCCAGAGGTGGTGGTAATTCAGCAAATGGGGACATTTCTTGTGAGCTTTCTTCAAATCAAAATCCCTTCACTGAACTGTGCTGGGAAGCTTAAATAGCATCATGGCAATGCTCTCAGTAATGTCTCACATTTGTGGATATAATGTCAGGCTGCTACAGGTACTGCCTTTGGGAAGAATAGAAAACCAAAGGCACTTGAGTCTGCTATTAGCATTGTCATGTATGAAAAAACACAAGTTTAGCCTTCCCCAGTTCTACCAGTTGATGTAAAAATTCTTAAGAGTTAATAACAATAAAAAGTAGTAACACATGTTGGGAGAGCTATTGGGATTACTCCACCATCACTTTGCACTTTTCTCCCAGTCATCAAAAACTAACTTAAAAATTTTATCTGCCTCCAACAATGTGCTGGGATGTGAAACAATGCAGCCAGGGCTTGCCACCTTGTGAAGGGAATGTCTCTGGGGAGAGTGGGGAAAACTACTTTATGAGTATTACAAGTCATTTCCAGGATGGATGATTGCATTTGTCAATGTAATACCCATCTTCATTTTCTGCTGTGCCATTTTTCCCTTCTAGGATCTTCTACTGCTTTACTCTAGAGGGGTTAGTGTTGGGGAAGATACGGAGATGGATAATTACATTCAGATAAATGCATAAATGAGTTTCTTAGCTTTGGAAAGTAGGTAAGCATTTCTTGTCTAGCTTTCTTCTCCATGTAAATATACAGAACACTTAGGTTTACTGAGAAATCCCCATGATTTTGCTGCAGCTAACCTTCAGCAATGCAAATTACATGCAGATGAGTGATCACAGCTGGAAAAAAAAAACATGCCTGGCTTGCTTGTTTCTGCCCTCTGCCCTTTCTCAGGCACTCTGATGATGCCACTGCCACCGCCTCTCCCCTCCCTCCCTCCCTCCCAGGATCTCGTCACCTCTTTCCCACTGCTGCCAGGTCTGGGCTCTGCAGACCCGAGGCACCCACCCAGGCCAGGGTGACACCTCAGGGAGGCTGGGATGGGCCAGGAGCCATTCCCTGGGGAGCTGCAGTGTGCTCATACCTCCCTGCTGAGCTGCCTCAGTGCTTGGATAGGCTCTGCCAGGGGGTTTTGGGGATGAGACATGGCCAAGCGTCTTGGCCATCCCCACCCACTCGCAGCTGCAGGGCTATACATCAGCTCCCAGCATCATATAGCTAGACCACAGTGCTCCTTGTTTCCACTAAAAGGCAGCTAAAAATACCTTAAATACTTTCCTAATGTTCCTTTTCCACATAAACAACTTCTGTGGGAGGAAGTGGCTTGCACATTTTTGTCTGGTGGGGTGGTTCACACTGAGAAAATATTGAAGAACGCCTATATGAGACCATACTAACAGATGAACAAATCAAGTGCCAAATCTAAATCCTGCTAAAAAGAAGGAAACTAGGTAGGCCCTGTATACCTGCTGAAGCTCTGAAAGGTTCTTGAACTCTACAAATAACTTTTAGGCCATCCTGTAACTGGAAAGCTTTCATTAGAGGTAAGAGCTCACACAACCATCACCTCTTGAGAGTCTCAGCACCCACTGCTTACAAGCACTAGCAGGGGCTGATGGTGTCTCAGCACCTTTCAAAATCAGGCCCAAAGCACCTCAAGTTGATGCTCAGAAAGCAGAAATAACTTCCGCAGTTTTTTACCTAAACAAACACCAGTTTCCCAGGCAAGCTTTGTAAGCACAACACAAACAAGGCACCTTTTGAACAGAGAATTTGCAGCAATAGGAAGAAAGGCAACCTACCTAGACAGGTAACTTACCTAAGCCAGCATTCCTACCACCTGTAGAATATTCCTTATCTCACCCTCAGGCCAGGTGTTTCAGCCAGTCCCTGTTAAGACAGAAAGACTATAAAATAATCACAGCAAATGTTTAAAATAATGCAGGACTTTGTGTTACAGCCAGTAACATCTCCTGTAACCATTCTGTATCAGCCAGAATTCTTGCTGATGTGAATTCTTAATACAGGCAAACCTCCAGATCCTTCACTGAAACCAATGGCCACATGCTTCCAGATTTTAATGAGATGAAGGGTCTTTTCAAAGTATATTCAGAGAGGATGGGGGGTTTTGGGTTTTTTCTTTTGGTTGGTAGGTTTTGGGGTTTTTTGGTTTGGTTTGGTTTGGTTTGGTTTGGTTTGGTTTGGTTTGGTTTTTTTTTGAGGTTTTTGGGGAGGTTTGTTTGTTTGTTGCTGTTGTTAGTTGGTTGTTGTTTTTTGGTTTTTTCTTCTCATTTAAGACCTCAGCTTTACAGGGTTGAGACAATACTCCTCTATTCTGCTATATTTAGCTCATCAGGTACAGTCTGGAAGAAAGTCAAACCTATCCCACCCTGCCCATGTACAGGGTAAGCTCCTCCAGAACAGCTCTGCCAGGCAACTTGTCCACATTGCCCAGCAGTTGTTCCAAATCCTCTTGGAAGGTCTCAGTCCTCTGGTGGCTCTTGGGGACCTGTTGGAAACAGGCAGCTCCTTGTTCCTGCTCTCACTGGACACTTGCAGCTCAGCTGGCAGCAATCAGGCAATGGGGTAGAGGCAGGCATACATTCAATTATTTTTAGCACCTCAGGAGGCATTCTCAGACTAAACTTTTGAACCACAGTGGCAGTTTAGGTGGGGAAAGCTTGCCTGTATTGCACCTTTTCTACACAGAGAGCACAAATCTCCACAAAACACAAGGCCATTCCCAATTTAAAAAATTCTCCTTCCACAGGAGCTTGAACTAAATGGTTCATTTTTCCCCCCCAAATCGTTCTTGTTGCCAAAAGAATCTTGGGGTATTTATTCAAACACCTATCAAATGTAAAAGAAACCAGAAAGATCTATTATCCTGTTCTGCAAACCAAGAACTTAGAGATGTAGTGAGGCTCTAGACAAACAGTTTTTTTCCTGGTTCACATGTGTTTTAACAGCATACCTTTAGTGCTCTCAAACACACCAAACCCAGAAGTTACCACTGGCTGACCAGTTGTTCCCGTATCTTTCAGATAGCCATGCTATCTGAAACCATGTCTTAAATCTCTGGAAGCTGAAATTTGCCTATTCCAAGTTAAGAAGTGCTCACAGAAATTAATGAGGGCAGTAACACCAAAAAAGAGAAAGAGCAAACAGGCTAATGATGGCAATCTGTTACAGTACACAGTTGTTCCCTAAATTAATATCTGTCCGTGGCATAATGGCAGACTTCTGACAGGATTTAGCTACTTGTATCTTGCCTCATTGCCTCTGTGAATGATGGAGTCTCTATCCACAAAGTCTCCTGTTGGTTCTTGCAGTTTAAAGGCACGCAGGTTGACTGTGTTTTTCCCAGCAAATCTGCTCCATATTTGAAAGTCTGCTCTAGACTTTCCTGGGACTTCAAGTTTTCACGGCAACAAACAGCCAAGCCTTCTATGGGATTGAGCTCTGAAGGAGACCTCCTCACCCTGCAGTGGGCTTTGAGCTCAGATGGCATTTTGGAGCATTCCTCTTGGATCAAGCTTTCTCAAACAATCCTCAGAAAAGCTGAGAACTCTGGCTTTTCCCCAAATACCCCATAACTCAGTGGTAAGGGGTATCCACCAAGGCTTTAGTAAGTGCAAATTTATTTCTCCCCTCTGCTTGGGAAGGTTTAAATCCACACCTTTCACTGTGAATTCTCTAACCAGGGGACGATGTTGTATACACAAGGAGGGCTCTTGCAGACTTCTTTTGAAGCCCTTCCAGTGTGCTTGGACTAATGAAGCATTCATTGGGCCAGAGAGAGTACAAGTGAGAGAATAAGCATGACTCCATTGCCTCGTGATTAGGAGATTCCCAAAGGGAGGAGATCTAAGTTTTGTTCCTGCTCTAATGGCTATTTAATGTTCTACCATTAGATTGTATCATATTACACCAATACTCTTTATATTACATGTACACATATGTATTCAAATAAAATGGAAAACAGTCATTTTACTGGGTACTGAGACACACATTTCTTCTCTAACATCCTTCTCACAGGGTGCCATCAGTACTGGCCTATGAAGTCATCCTTGCTCTTTCCCTTTCTCTGGACAATTAGCATTTAATTATTGCAGCCCACACAAAGCATTTTTGGTAGGAAGACTTCAGGTTCAGCTCTAACCTGGTGGTGAGGGCTCCATGGGTTGAGTGCCTCCAGGTCATGGTGTTTCCACCCCTCTGGCCCCTCAGCAGTGCCTGCTGCTCCGTGAGCTGACCTTGGCAGCTCCCACCCTCCAACACCTCCTGTCCTGCCATGGTGTGTGGACAGCACCTCACAAGCCAGCAGGGAACCCAACACAGAATTACAGATGCCATTATATTTTGTAAGTGTTGGATGTTATGTTGCCTGAGCCCTTTCCTGCATCCAAGTCAAAGCTACCTACTAAAGGCCAGTCTATTCAGCCAAGCAGAGTCCTGAATTCTGGACCAGACTTCATTCTTTTTCTTTGATTCCCCAATATAAGCAGATCTGTGTCTAGCTAATAAGCAGATGGGCGAGTTCAGAGGAAAACTGAAGTGATAATGTTGCTAGGAGTTTCAAAATTATTTCATAGTGGTTGCAGTGTTTTAGGGAGGGGTATTTGTAATCATGCAGCTTATGATTCATGATTGGTATTATGAAGTTGTCAGGCTGAAAACTGTCCAGGCTTTGCCCTAGCATGGATATTTATAGATGGGTAAGCCAGGAACAGCTGGATATCAACAGGGAGAGGCCTTTGGACATCGTTATTAAAAGCAGAACAAAGATATCAAGCAGTGAGTGTGGCTTTAAAATAAACGCTCCACAGGACAAAGGCCATGGACATAGAAGTTAACAGAATAAAACCAGACCTTCAAGTCAAGAACGCAAGACTAAAGGCAAGGTCCTTCCATCAGTGAAGAAGGCACTGCACAGAAAATGAGGGCACAGCAGCAGTATGACCTTCAGCCTGAAGAACACATCGCTGTCGTGCAGCAGGAGGGAGGTGGTGAAGCACAAGCTTGGGTGCATTTCCTGAGCTACTGGAAACACATGGAGTGTGTTTTAAAACTGAAGTGATGCACATGACTGCTCTGCAAAATCTGCAGGTTTTGCTTCCTTACTCCTGCTTTGTTTTGGTTCAGGGAGTCAACCACAGCAGGTTGATGCCTTTTGGAGGTTCTCAGGAGAAAAGGGGTGGAATATGCTCCTGCTTGAGGATCTGGCCCAGAGGCCCAAAGCCAGAAGCAGGGACTGAATATTGATCACACTCTGAAAACTTAAAACTTTTGTGGCTCTGGCCACCAGGATTCTTCAAACAGGCAATACAACTTCCTTTAAAAACTGTGAAAGTGAGATCTTATATGAACTGGAAGCAGGGCATGGGCTACTTGTGCTTCCCTCAGCTTTGATACACACATATTTCTGTTTCTTTTCTTGGCTTTGTGAGAGCTATGACTCAGCCCTGCTATGGATACAGTCTAACAAAGAGGTGTCTGTGTTTTATTGGGTGGGGGGAAACATATGTCTTCCTACATCACTCATGGTTAATGTTAACAAAACTGCCTAATGCCAATAAAAATCTATACATAGAGAGACACGTAGCTATACAGAGACATCTTTGAAAAAAAAAAAACGAAAAAAAAGGGAAAATTTTTACGTAAAACTTCAACTTAAGAAATCCACTACGAAAAGATCTCCATCCATTGCTCATCATGGACTGCTGCATCTTTCTTATCTGCCAAAATGTGAAAAAGATCTTAAAATATCAAAATATCTCCATGCTTAGAGGGTAAGACTCTTTCACTCAAGCAAATATTGATTGTAGAACATTTTTCATTACACATTGGCTGAGTTAGACTTGGTGGTGCTGCCCCTGATGCCTGTAAATCAGAGGGAAGATGTGCAGGGCTGTGCTGCTCTGACACCTCATCTCTGTCACATTTTCACCTGCCCATTGTGTGAACACCAACAGCTCAGTGCTAACTGAGCCCAGCCCAGCTCCTGCCTCCTTCCAGCAGTGTTTGCTCTCTGCCTTTGGGTCACTGCTCCAGCTCTGCTCCTGCACTCAGCCACGCTGCAGGGACCTCAGCTCTGGGCTGAGCATGGATTGTCCTTGGACCTGCATCCCTTCATGCACTTTATCTCTAATACTATGGGAAAGATGTGTTTTAGTAAGTGTATCATGAACCAAACTCTTCTCTGCTTTGAAAATTACTTTTAAATATCATACACTAAGAAGTTATTCACTTTCATCTAATCAATCTATTCATGAAGTAAAAATTCTAGAATGTAGCACCTATATTAAATAGCTCTTTTTAGCTGGGTAGGAGCCAGACCTAGCCTGAACTCACTGAGCCAGGAGCCTTTCTTTCTTAGGGAGTGCACCCTGGATGAATCTTGAGAGGAATTTTACAAGTACCTTCCCTCCTTACCTCTCAGACACATGTGCATGCACATGTATATACACACACATGTACCCCGCACTTAATTTTTTTTAAATGGAGTTTTGATGCTGCTTCAGGCTACAGGATTCATAACCCTAAAACCTTAAGAAATGGGAGTTGGACCAGGCCTGACCCCTGACCAGCCTATGGATTTTTTTTATTACAGAAAAATTTTACCGGACTCTCAGCCATAGTAATTTTATGTACATTTTGTTCAAGGCTTTGCTGTGTTTTTCTCATGAGGCTGATAAATCCTGCTTTCAAGAACCTCCCTACTGTCTTCTTTTGTCTCACTCCTCTGAAAGTCAGGACTGACAAAGGACAACATCTCACTGACCCTCCTCCTACACTGTGGCTATGTATGAAGAGTCTTAAATTTCTTCATGCACAAAGGAAAAGCACTTGTCTCAAGTACAGCAAGATTCTCGAATGTAGAAACATCTGTCTACCAGAATTTAAATCAAGAACAAAGCTCATTTATTGTAAACTTCACCACCACCAGCAGCAAGAATATACCGTGTTTCCTGTCATGATGACTTTTATCTTTGAGTAAGAGAGCAGCAAAACAAGAAAAGAACAAATATCAAGTTCCTAGAGGAGAGCACAGCATGTCCTGCCTCTACAACACATCACAGGACAAGCAAGAATTAAAAGCCATAAAGAAAGACATCACAAAGGCAGATGCCAGGGCATAAAGCTAAAGGAAGAAAACACAACCATTTGACCTACCACATCCTCTGAAACACCACTTTCGGGATTTCCAGGAAGTTTAATGCCATTGTTTGTGGTAAACATCAACCTGGGCACAGCTCAGTACCAGGAGAGGATTTGTTGTTCCAGTGATTGTTGCTATTGTTTCGAAAAACAAACGTGGAAGAGATGAAACAGGTCCTGGCCCTGTGCTGTCCCTAAAACAGAAGACCACTGTTGAAGGGAGGGAAATAAAGGAAAACACAGAGACACACAAAAAGCCACAAAACTGCAACAATAATCCAAAGACACTGGCAATAAAAGGAGAAGCAGACAGGAACAAAGAGTCTCAGAAAGAAATTAATCTCAAATTCACAATCTTCCTCTTCTTCCACCAATTTTTGGCGGTGCTTTTTTTACTGCTAGTTTTCTTTCCAGTAGAGAGTGCTATACATTAAGCCTGACTTTCAGAGTATTGTTTCAATATTGCTCTCTAAAACAGAGAAAAGCACTTCAGTAACAAAAAGCTGTCATTATCTCAGGAGACAACATATCACACCCTTTGGACAAAAGGCAGGAAGCTGAAACAGGCACGCCCTGCTGTGGTTAATTCTTCTTTAGTTACCAATAGCACAAACCTCTGTGTGCAATGACATACACGATGGACAGAAACTCTCTACAAGGCCACCTAAGCCTACATCAGGTAGGATCATTTTCAAGCTTTGAGCTCAGATTCCAACACTCCTTCATGAATATCCCAAACTTAGAAAAAGTCATGCTGAAGTTGTCACCAAATACTCTTCTCAGGCCTGCGTAAACTCACTGAAATCTACTGTACTTGCAGCAGAACCTGACTTCATTTATCCCCTGAAACAATTAACACAAACCTTTTGCTGCCTGGGGTGGGAGGGCTATGTGCAAGGCAAGGTTCCAGGAATACCAGCTTTAAATCAGTCTTTGGCAAAAGCTCTTGAGAACTTCTGGGGAAAAAAAAAAAAAAAAAAAAAAAAGAGTTACATTTTCCAAATCGAATTCTGATTTTTCAGACACTAAGTTCGGGATGCCTTTCTTCTGGACCTTGAGCCAGTGAAATCTGCTGAATTCGACCATCAGTTACCACACTGCAGCCCCTTGGTCTTGTGGAGGTATTTAACTGAAATGCATGTGCAGAATATCTTAAATGTGCACCACTGGGGAATTTCAAATTTTCTTACATTTTGCAGATAACTGCAGGTGCAGCCAGTCTCTAAGTTTAGGTAGAGCAGGTTCCTATGGAAAAACTTGAAAGCAACAGATTTGCATTCAGCTGTAGGAAAAAAAAAGCCCATGTACTGTGATCGAGTTCACTTTTCACACCTATTCAATGTCAACACCTGTTTAGCTGCAGGTTTTTGAAAAAACAATGACTTACTCTAACACTGCTGTGGAAGCACTTTATTTCTACATACATGATTTATTTTCATTTTATTTCATGTTATTCAACATAAGCTATTTCTAGTATGTATCTCTAATGCATTGTGGGTAGAAAGAGAATCTCTGATGAACACATAGCAGTGAGTTATAGGGAGGCAGACAATTTCCTTCACTTAATAATAGTTTTCTTTCCTCTTGGCTGCAGACTTTCATAACTAGCACCATGCCAAACATTCGAAGACTGGATTATGGCCTGTCGTACTTGATTATTTTTGTCAGCATGCTGACCCAGGGTGCCCTTTTCTTGTGTTGTTCCTTCTGTTTCCATTTTTCATGTCATCCAGCTTTTCATCTTGTCAATCAGCTTTTGACTTCCTGATTAAAGTGTCTGTCACAGGAGCAGCCTGGTCTCCAGTCAGTTGTTTAATTTGTTCCTCATGGCATCCAATTGAGTTATTCATCTGGCCCAGCTGTTCCCAAGTGCTTCCAGCATCACTTTTTCATGTGTTTGGGTTTAACCTCTATATCTATGTACAACAGTGTGAATTGTTCCATTCATTCTGTTGACTGTGGCTTGCTTTGCCTCTGTCTAATGCCTTGACATTGCTAGGAAGGCTGCTACTGTATTCTGTGGCTTAACCAGCTGAGAGAAAAGCACTATTTCACCCTGCTGTTATGGTAACAAGTACAACTAAACACACTCCTCCAGTATTATAGCAGGCCCAGTCTTTAACAATTAGGAACACGTAATGGAAAACTCTGCTCTCAGGGATCTGAATCCACCCAAAAAATAATGTTGATGACACTTGGCAGGAGGAGAGAAACGTTACTTTGCCAGGAATTTTTAGCATTCACTTAAAATCAGTTCGCTTCATTACCATGAGGGCTGTTTGCTCAGTGCCAAGTCTAGGCCTGGTATAAACCAGCCATAACTCCCAGTGACTTATGTGGGAGTTGCACAAGCTCACAGCAGGGCTAAATTTGGTGATCTGACTGAAGTCGTACAGTTCCTGTTGGAACAATGGAATTTAAATCAATTCAGTGTCATCACAGTAAAATGCTTAAATCTTGTTGTGTTGCTTTAATTGCTGCTTTTCAGCAAGAATTAAGCAAGAAGGATTAGCATTAAAATCTGACTCTAGTCCGTGATTTTTTTCCCTCTGGAACAATAATTGTTGTGCCTCAGTTTCCCTACAAGATATAGGAATGCACACGTTACATTGGGGTGAGGGAATAATTGTTATTAAATAAGTTAAAGATGAAAAATGCTGAGTATCATTATTTATGATTAATAGAAGCTAATCAAACTGAGAAGAATGCTGGATTTATTTTGAATTATGTGTTACAGGGGAGGAAGACATTGTCTGATAGCAGACTTCCATATTTTTATGGGAGTCAGGTGAAGTCCATGCTGTAGGGCACATGTTGATTGTTTTAGGGTTTGGGAAGAATGTCTCCTTCTTCTCAGTTCCTCCACTGTTTCATCCTCTTGCCCTGTCTTCTACTGCATCACAAAGTATTGCCATCTGCTACTGGCAGGATGACTCAATTACCCTCTCATATAAGAAATCCTCTGCTTTAGTGTCAATTTATATCGCATTTGCATAAGATTTATCTGATAGAAGTATAGAGCAAAAAATTTCATCTCAAGCTGGGTAGATTTTCAGCAGATTGCAGCTTTTTCCTCCATTGTGCTGACACCAGTTTCTCCACAGACACACCAGGATTTAAAGTGCTGATTCCATAGCACTGTGAGTTTTTAGCAGAGTTTTATATACCAGAAGAACTGTATTAAACCAATATCAACTCAGTCAGCTCCCTGCTGGAAGCCTGTCCACATCATAAGAGCCGCCAGCTTGACTGGCACTGCCTGGCACCCATGTGGAAACTCTCAGTGGGGAAGCCAGGCCCTGGCTGGACCTGGGTCCTGAGGAGCCCTTTCATCCCCACAGGTGGTCCTGGAGCTCAGCAGTGAGGAACTTTCTTGGAGCACTCCTGTACCTGTTCTGGGCTAAACAAATTACTTCAGCTTTCACCACCTTCAGACCAAAACTTTCCAAGCCTTACTTTTTCCTTTTCTTATTCTCTCTCCCTTTTTCTTTTTTCTTGGATAAACAACCTAAAGTTTTGTTTGCTTGTTAAGAAAACTTTCCAATTGTGATTTTGCATTTATTTGGAAAACAAAGGTGTGCAAAGGACCAGAAAATATCTCCAGCAGCATTTGGATCTTGAAGCCATGATGCATCGAAAAGATTCCTGCTTTCTCCTTACTTTCCCACTGACTCTGTAGAGACATCCAAAGGACCTTTTTGACAGAATGCAACGTGACTTTAATAGTACTAAATGGCTTCCATTCTACTAGAGATTTGTTTGAGAAGGACTGCTCCTGAAAAACACTGCTGTGAAACGCATGTTATTTGGAAATCATTTGTATGCAAAATGCATTTTTTCTGGTACGAGTTTGTATTTTCTAAGTTTGCAATATTTTAGGACAGGTTAAAAAATATGACAGAACAGGGTGAATATGTGCACTCGGCCTAATAAGTTTGCACTTTTTGTCAGTATCTGAGTCTCTCCCGGGTGGAAAAGTAGAAAGAGATAGTTATGAAAAATAACAAGCTGCATCCCTTGGCCACATGCAATGGACCCAGTCAGAACAGGCTGTGCAGTTAGTGCTGCTGGGCTTGCTTAGAAACTTTGCCCTCAGTCCTGAATTTAGTTGCCTTGTACATTTTCCATGTAGCTCGACTCCTTCTTGGTTAGTCAAGAAAATAATTGCAGGATGTCTCAAACCTGCCCTTCCCCCAGCATCTTGTATCATAAAATAACTCCAGGCGCAATATGTTATGCAAGTCTGTGATCATCCCTCTAATTTCTTATAAAAGATATGACCTCGTTATCAATGAAGATATTTTTAAAGTACTGATCATCTGAGTTAAAACTTCATGGAGAGAAATGCAAAATGCATTCTTATCTCTCTTAAAGGCCAACTCCACACTGGTTGCACTCAATTCAAATTCCATGTGGTTTTCTTTGCAACCAGAGCCAACTACACCACTTGTGGAGATGCACAAAATACAGGCTGAAATTTTGTGGCGCAGCGAAATTCTTGAGAGGTTATGCTACAGTATTTGAGGGTGTACTGACTTCACTAACACCTGAGAATGAAATTTGTCTGCCAGGCACATATTTTTCAGGGTAATTCTAAAAAATTTGAGCAGTATAAACTATAAATCAGGGTGAGTTTTTCAGCTGCATTTCAGGACCATAACCTCAGGAGAATGTCAGATCGTGACACCTTTTGGTTTGTATGTCACGCACTGTACTTCTGATCAGCCAGGAAGCCATTTTATTCCCAATGCTCAATATGGACTGCAGTAGGAGTATAATCAATACTCTTCCACAGACATGTTACATTTGTTCCCTTTCTTTTTTCCCTCCTTTTCTTTTTTTTTTTTTTTTTTCTTTTTCCTGTTGTCTTCAGCCTGAAAGGAAGGTTTCTTCAGGTGAAGGTGAAGCTGTATGCATGCATTCTGCTCTTTATGCACCTAATAAGAGAGTGTCTGTACTCTAAGAAGACAGAAGATCCACAGCCCCCTCATTCCTTTTACCTTTGATGTTTTCTAGAAGTGACTGAAATATCAATATGTTTACTGAACACAGAGGAAAAAAGTACTTCGCCCAGGGTGAAGTAACTGGTTTTAGGATGGCTTACAAGAACCTCCTCTGTGGAAGAGGACGAGCTCCAGGGCACATATAAATATGC
Source organism: Vidua chalybeata (assembly GCF_026979565.1). NCBI lineage: Eukaryota > Metazoa > Chordata > Aves > Passeriformes > Viduidae > Vidua > Vidua chalybeata. Next base: position 9,636,959 of record NC_071534.1, on the reverse strand, counting down.
AATATATACGTGTAGTCATCCTCCCAGCCAGAAGAAATGCCTGTGTTTAACAAGCACATTTCATATGCAACCTGGTTTAGCTTCTGCTGCACTAACGACTCCTGCAATTAAGCTTTGCTGGTAGCCAATTAACTCACTTTTTTTTCATATTGAAGGAGCAAACATAGGCAGGTATTTAACCCCTTCTGTGCCCTTGGGCCATCAGGATGCCTAGCATGTGGGAGACTGTAATTGTAAATCCTCACAGACACAGTTTTTCTTCTGTTATATTAGGAGGTGACAAAATGAAGCAGCATGATTGAATATTGAAAAGGCTGGAAAACTTTATGGGTATTGCTACTACTAATAGCCACCTTATGTGTAAGTGAAAACTTTGCATGGGAGGATCTAAAAACTTCCCAATATGCATATAAGGATAATTTCACTTATCACTGAACTTCTCTGAGGCAGCCCTAGTGCATGAAAGGAAGACTCCATCAGACACACACAGCCAGCCCAGCGCTCAGTGACAATCCTTAGTGTTCTGTAACCTCTACATCAGGACATATGCTCTGATGGGGAGGTGACACTGTGTGGTCTTTCCCAGGTTATAAGCCACTAGTTGTCACCAGAGTTGTCATCAAAAGCTATTTTATTCCCCTTTGTTCTTCCTGAGTATAGGCAGTTGTCAATTTTTCTAAAGCTATAAAGAATGACTATATTATTATTATTAATTTACTTCCAGCTTCAGTACATCCAGTTTCAACACATCATCCCATGCCTACCTATACTAAATGCTGGACTAGGTGATATTTTCATGCACTCCCATTTCCATTTAAAATCGTACTGGAAAATTGTGAAATATACTTTTTTTTTTAATGTGTGTGAATAGAGCCTTTAATGCTTGAGGTTAAATGAATGGTGTAGTTTTTGGCTAGGTGTCAAAGACTTAACAGAACTTGTACTATAGTCTTCTCATAGGAAAAAACAAATAGTTTTACACTGAGGTATTTGGAAACAGGTGTGCTGAACAATTACAGAATGTTACAGCTCCTGGAGGCAGTCCTCCAAGAAATTAGGTCTAAAAATGTATGGCAACACTATCACATTGATAAAATTTCTGCTGCCAAATCCCACTGGACAGGAGAAAACCTGAGTGGGAGCACTAGGAGAAGATGTGGTCACTATTATGTCAAGACATGAAGCAGCCAGAGCTGTTGCCAAGAGGTCTGGGAGGAAAACAATAGAAAAGTTTCGTTTGGGGTGTGGTTTGGAACAAGAGATCAGCACTGACCGCTGCCAGCCCCAGGGCCACTGCAGCCTGGAGCAGCAAAATGCCCCCCTGGGCACACCCGGCAAAGTGCTGGATGGAGCCATCACCACCTCTTTGTACATAGCTACACAGCTCTACAAACTGAGCAGCAGCTGGTTTTGCTGATTCTCCTCTTTCCTAAAGCACTCCATCCACGTCCCCATTTTACCTTACCTCCTTCTCCTTTCTGTTCTCCGCTGAAAATCCACTCTTCCATGTTTCTCTCTCTTGGTTATGATCTAAGTCAGAAAAACTCTTTCATAGATGTTGCAAAGCCAAGATTTCACTTCCACCTCCTGATTTCTAAAAAATATCAGAAACAACAGCAAGCATTTCAAAGTTGTTATTGGTCCACAAAAAATGAATCCAGCCTTCAAACCATCCCCTGAAATATGCTCCTGCTTTTACAAAAATTATTTGTGTCCCCAGGAACATCTGCATAACAGATCTTAAAAAGGATCTCTTAACTTCCTTTGCACTTTTGTACTTTGAGAAAAATACTGTCAGAAACTAATTGGTCTTGTTCATCAATTCTGATTTATCTGCTACCTCGAGACAAGGTGATCCCACCTCTTCACCCCACAAATCCACCACTTTACGTCTGCAGTGCTTCCATGTGGCATAGAGGGGACTTCCTCTCTGACTCTTTCCACGTTCAGGTTATGGCCTTACCATTATTTTAGTATCTGTAGCTACACATTTTATTACTGGTCACAAAATTATTCCTCTCCATTTTCAAATTCAGCCACTCTGTTTGACTCCGTGCCCTCCCGCGGCAGCGGATCCCAGAGACAATTCTCCGCCTTTGCCAAGGCTGCCACGGAATGTTTCATGTTGAAGGATGAAAACACATTATCTGATCTTTGATGCTTAAAGAGAGGGGAGAGACCTCCAGACCTTTCTGCATATTATACAGTGTAACACATTTGTATGCTCTCAGCAGAGCTGGCATGTCTTATGTCTTATTCAAGGTCAGCTCTGCTCCACAATCTGGCCAAGTAACCTCCCTACCCAGGTTTTCATATTCCAGTTGCAAACCAAGTGACAAAAGTGGGAAGCTGGGCTAAAGCAAATGAGCAAATAGAAACAAACCCTATTTCTTTGTCCTGCTACTGTGTTTCTCAGAAAAGATGAAGTTGATAGCAGCCAACATGCATGGACCAGAGAGAGGGGCTGCAAAGGTGCCCAGAGCCCTCCCTCAGCCCCAGAGCTCAGAAATGCACACACACTCACGTGAGATGGGGGAAGAAGTAATTTCACTTTACAATCTAAGACTGCATCATCTGCTGCTTGAAACACTTAAGAGATGGGAAAATAAACATTCCAGAAGTATCCATGATCCTCTTTGGGCTTGTCAAGGGAAAGGATGTTCCCGCCCCAAACTGATGAGATTTCCTGATCTTATTATGGCTTCTAATGGGGCAGAGACTTCCTAATCATTACTTTATGTTGTGAATTCTTATCAGATGTTGTTGAAAGAAAAGTATTTTTTATTGAGAAGACTATCCTTTTTTTCTAAAAGAAACCAAAACATAAGACCACTGTCATTCTGTTTTGTGCTAACCGAATGGCTTTTGGCATTATTTCTTTAACATAAAAATAATAAAAAATATATTTTAGCTCTCAATCAAATGGTGCCCATCTACTGTGTTCTGTAGTTCCTCTTTTTGGATCTGCCATTCCAGCCAACCTCACATTCAGCTGCAAAAGTGCTCACCAGGTCTAGATTGCCCACTGATTTTGTTGGTTGTGATCACAGAATATTCTGAGCTGGAAGGGACTCACAAGGAGCACCAAAGCCTAACTCCTGGCTCTGGACAGGACAGCCTCAAGAATCACACCAAGTGATCAATAATTATGTGATGAATTGTTAATTTCTTTTGTGTTAGTGGAGGGATGGACCACGAAAATGGAACCTCAGTACCAACCCTAATGATAAAACATAACTCCCACATTGTAGTACTGCATTCCATATGTATAAAATCTATACACACACAAACATACACTCACACACAAGTTCTGTTGCACCAGTTCTTCAGCAATCCTTGTTGTATGTAAATGTAAGTCATTATAATCCCTATACAAAATTAATTACAGTCAGAAATTCCCACATTCCTATTTTCAGAGGGTTACCAGATAGGATTTTAATTTGGCTCTGCTGTCTTTTCAAAATAAAAGCTCTTTCCCTAACATTTATGAGGCCTCTAAGATTAATTGCATTCATCTTTATCAAGTCTTGAAACTGGCTGATATATTTAAATGAGCTAAAATTAAAAGGTTTGAGGCAACTGAAGTCTCTTCAATAAACTGAAGAAAATTTTCCAAAAGACTATGGAAGCAGTGTTGACCAAATCTGCAAAGAAGAAAGATTTTAAACTAATGAGTTGCCAAGTGGGTCCTTTTCTTAATTATTCTTCCTTCCAAAGAATTAGTTAGTGAAAGGCTTAAAGAAGATGAAGAGAAATTGGAATGTTACCCACAGTCTATAAATAAGACTTAAATTAGTCTTTCATTTGGCCCGTGATAATTCTATTATATATCCTGCCATATTCTAATGTCTTTGTCTCACCTTTCTGTGGCTCTCCACTCCCAAGAGATGTGATTTTGACCACTGGAGGAGACCTGGAATGTGTTTCAGCCTATAAAAAAAGATTAACTACATTGGTACTCTTCTCCACTTGGGTTTTGTTTGTTTGTTTGTTTTTTGGGAGGATTTTGGGGTTTTTGTTTGGTTTGGCTGGTTGGTTTGGGGTTTGTTTTTTTTTTTTTTTTTAATTATTATTATTATTGTTCTTAGCTTTCATGGCTAAATGTTGTAAGTATTTTAAGGTTTACCCTTGGAAATGGTAGTCAGGGATGTTGGGCTCAGCCCTGAGCTCTGTCACAGCCTCAGGAGGCAGCAGCAAGGAACCAGACTGGGTTCCTGGAGGTGGAATTCCTGCTCTCCCTGGGCCCTAACCCCTCTGAAAGAGGCACCCCCAAGCTGTGTTTTGTGGAGCCCAAGGCTCAGAGAAGGACAAATATACTGTCAGGTTGTACCAAGAGCAGCACCACCACTAGAAAATTGCTCTGATCAGAGACAAATTGTCATGCAGGTCAGTGAGAAGACACTTGTCCTGCAAAAGAAAATACCCTCTTGTGGAATGGCCTTCCATACCTGAATACAACTTTAATTTTTCTGCATCTGAATTCCCAGCCAGAAAAGAGATGGAGTAGTGGGAATGCTGGGAATGTTTCCCACCTTGTCTTCTCTGTTTATTTTATAAACCAATAAGCTCACAGATTCTTTCTGCAGAGTTTCCTCTGTCTCTGCAGGCAACGTTGCTCTTTTAACTGCTGTTATGAGGAGCATTGGAAGGGGGATCACTGGTGAGCTCCTTCTCCCTGCAGGGCTCAGCTCTCCACATCATGATCCATGGGTCTGAGCAGGGAGAGCAGCTCTGGCCCACACCACATGTGGGAACTCTGGGCTCAGCTTGTGATGAGATCAACAATTTAAAATAAATGCAAAACTTCGAGACACTCAGAGCTCCTTTCTTCATTGTCCCAGACTCTCTCCCAAGTGGATCTAGGACTGGAACAGAGCTGGGCCTAGAGGGTCTTTATCAACCCCTTTATTAGAGGCCAGGAACTAACATCTGCTTTATCTCAGAGCTCAGTATTTGCTATTGTCTACCACACAGTGTGGTCAATAGATGTGCCCAGGAAATTCATCTGGTGCCATAGAACCAGATGTAAAAGAATAGCTCTCATGTAGATCTGTGACAAATTCACACAAGAGCTGAGTTTCTCTAATGGCTGGAATGAGGAGGTACAAGCTATGGCAGCTCTAGGCAGATTCTTATTTTGACAGAAGCAATGACTCACTGTGCGACCATGGACAAATCGTTCAATTTTCTTATGATTTAGTCAACAAAACTATAAAATTATTAAAAGACAAAAAAAGAAAAACATAAAGTCCCCAGATTTTACTGAAAAACAAATCCTCCTCTGAGCTCAGCTGGTGAATAAATGACAAAAACAACAAGATGAAACATGGGTGTAACCCACAGCTTTGCCAAATATACCACAAAAATATGGAGAAGTAGAGAGGAAGAAAAGGCAGGGGGGAAAAAAGAACAGCATGCACACTGAAATGCCCCAAAGCACATGAAATCATATGAACAGAAACAAGTCCAACAAAGGAGAGTATGGATGCCCACAGGGTGGTGAGTAGGAGGATACATTCCAAAGAAAAACAGCAATGAAATGATCTAATGCTCTTTTCATCACAAAGCAGCCTTTAAAACTGGATCGTGGTTGTCTCATCCTTTCATGGGGTGCAGCGTGACCATTACTGAGATGTGTCTCGAAACAATGCCAGGCAGGCTTTATCCCAGGTAATGTGTGGGGTTTGTCCAGTGGGGGAAACTTGGGTGCCGAGAGGCCACCAGTGCCAGTCAGTGCTGGGGCCCCCTTAAATCTTCTCTGAGACACTTTCCTTGCCACGTGAAGGAGCCAGGGGAGCTTAGGCATCACTCACACTGAACAGGTGCCTGGAAAGAAGCAGGAGGAAGGTGCCTCAGCTCTGCAGCAGCAGCAGTGGCTGTAACAGGGGGAGAACATGAAACAAGCAGGAAAACAATGAGCAGCGGAAAAGTCAAAGTCAGGCCTGCAGCAGAAGAGAGGCTACAAAGGTATCTTCAAAGGGTTTTCTGGGGGATAAAAAACAGGAGCAGACAGCATACATATTAATGAACCAGAAACAATATTGAAAAACAACCTATTATCCTTACTCAGATCAAAAGAACATGGAGATTAACACCTCAGACATCAGACCCCTGCAACAGGAGAGTGGGTTTAGCAGCAAGCCTGCTTCTCCCATCTTCCTTTGTTTTTGTGACTAGGACCAGGCAAAGAGGGGCAGGTTTGTTTTGAGGAGCAAGTGAGTCTACAGCTGCATAGCAAAAGGTTAAAATAAAAGTCACTAAAATTGAGAAAAGACTCAGTAAAATCTGGATGAGCATGGGAAGAAGGTGAAAGTGAAAATTATACGGACTCCAGTGCAAATGCAAGACTGCCTTTCCTTGCTTGAGGGGAGTGCTGGAGAACTTGGGGAAAGATGTGGAATTATTTGCACATTACTCACCAAACTGCCCAAGGGCTTCCTGGTGGCTGCCAGTCCCCTCTCCCACCTTCCCACCACAGAGCCCTCTTCTCCTACAAGCCTGTGAGGCTGCCAGGCCTTGCCAGAGAAAGAGAGGCCACAGTGCTGGTCACTACAAAGGCATTTTTGTCTGAAAATCAGAGCCATTCTCTGCTGGGGGTGGTATCCATTTGCAATGAGAATGGCTCCATGATCTGACAAATCTTTTCCATATTCAATTTCTTTGATAGATAAAATAGCAATCTGACCAAATTAGATTTTCTCTTGACAATTTTCCACAGCACAAACTATTATTTAGGGACTCCCACCCTGTGCATGAAACTATTCCTGCACAATTAGGGCATTTATGATAATGAAACAAGAGCTACTCTAGAAAGGGTTACAGTGAAGGAAATATACCTTCGTGATGGCAACAGACACAACCATTCTCTGCCACAGACTTCATAACAAAAATCCTTCTTCCTAGACATCTATCATTTGCTAGCAGCTTGCATTTGCTCAGGGCATTGAACTTCACAACATCTTCTTTCTCATTTTCTGCACTCATTTTCATACATGCACTGGTGAAGAAATAGGGTCAAAATATAAAGTTAGAATTGAATACATTTTTCATCACAACTATGATGCTTCAGGAATTATACAATCTGAAAACAAATCTAGGTGTGCCACAAAAAATTTCCACCTTCCTGAGTCCAACAGAAGCTTTGCTGCTGATGGCAAAGATTTTCACTTTATATGCAGGATTCATTAGGTAAGAGGAACTTGTCATCATTTTTGCTACAGCCATTTTCATCATTCCAGACATTTAAAAGATTACCCAGACTTTTCCCAGCTTCGCTAGGAAGAGAGTCCCTCGTCACAAGGCAGAACATAGGAAATTGCAGGCAGATTTGAGGAAGAACTTTTTCAAAATGAAAGCAAACAGCCACTGGAGCAACTGGCCAGGCAAACTATGGGATTTCCATCTTCTGAGAAATTAAAAACCCTTGTGGGCACACCCCTGATCACCCTCACCTAAACAGAAGTGTCTGAAGCAGGACACGGGACTAGAAGAGCCCTGGAGTTCCACTCCAAACTGCCGCGTGGATCTGCCTGCAGGAAGTTTGGTAACTTGCCACGTAACTGCACAGTGTGGATTCCATCTCTGCCCTTTTCAGGCTTTACTGAAAACAGTGTCAAATACTAAGGATAAAGCCAGAGCTGACGGATAAAATTAGCACTGCTTGCAGGAGGATGCAGACTTTGGTCCAAAATGCTGTTTTGCACAGTAGAAATGCTGTTGTGCTAAAAGACTTGTAATTTAACTAGACACTCATATATTTTACTGAAACTTTGCATAGGTGGTGTGAAACCCACTCCAAACTTTTCTTTTTGCACAACAGTAAGGTCATAAAAAGTTTTGGTTTACCATCAAGAAGGTGGAGCAGGCTCTGGGCTGAGCTCTGACTTCTTCAGCACCAGCAGTGATGAAATTCCACAGACAAAAGGAGGGACGGGACCTGCTCCAGGATCTTCAATCCTGCAAAGCTTCTTCCTCTTCAGACTGAGTGGGAAATTTTTGCATGAACAGACTGATGCCTGACATTTCTAATGATTGTTGGTTAAGCCAGATTTGAAATACCAAAGCATTTTTTGTAGTATTTTTGTATTTCTATCTCAAATTTTCCCCCTCTCCAGATTTTCTTACCTTCTTTTTCCATATATTCACCCTCTGCCTCACTCCTAAGAAGGTAAGAGAGAAAAATGTAGAAACTTGCATTACTGTGTAGGTGGAAGGAATTAGCAAACAGTTTTTTAAATTTTCATTCCTGCTGCAATCAGGACTGTTCTAGTTTTATACACAAAATCAACAGAACCCATTTTCCAGTCTTTCCTATACCAGTAAGTAAGTTTCAGATGCCTCCTGAAAGCCACTCAAACCACTGAAGTTTTCATCAATTAACCACTCAAAAATTATCATTTATTCGATTATGTTTAATGCCAAGCAAAAATATATAGAAAATGGTTAAGTGTATGATGGAAAAAAAAGAAAAAAGTTTAAGCAGATGAGTCACAACAGATCATTGTTTCCTAAAGTCTGAGACATATCCCCATGTGGGGCATGAGGAGCTAACAATGGGTCACAGAAGACAAATACTTTACAATGGGTGTGCATTTAACAACGTGGTAATTTAGCAGGACAAGAAAATTAATTTTTTTTCTTGATGCAGCAGGGCTTGGTTTCCAAAAGTTTGGAGAACAATGTGGAACATCATGGTCTGAGGCACTATGTTGCTACCAGCCCATGGTACAAGGAGGCTGTTTGTACAGGAGTTTCAGGAAATTTTTGTACCTAATTTTTGTACCATGATCAATGAATAATAGGACAAAAGCATGACCCCACTCCTCTGACAGTTATTTTCTGAGCTACCTGTGAACTGGGAAAAAAAAAAAAAAAACCCAACCAAAAAAAAACAAAACAAACAAAAAAAAACCCAAAAAAAAAAAAAAAAAACAAAAAAAAAAAAAAAAAAAAAAAACAAACCAAAAACAAACCAACAGAGGTTTAAAAGACAGATGGGAGGGATGATTTCTTCACATTCTAAATGGAATAGAAATTGTTCCTGGACTTTGGGACATCCATCACTCAAGTGATGCAGCTCAGTTACAAAGCCCAACCACAATTGCTCTGACTCCCAGGCTGTGGTTTCAGAGTGGGCCCTGAGGTTAAATGAGCCAGCCCTTGCAGCTCATGCCTGAAACTCAGCAGCTCTGAAATTCATCCTTAAAGGCAGCATTCACACAGGAGCTCAGACCCAGTAAGGAAGGGCTGTTTCTATGCTGTTATTCAGGAAAGCACCACTGCTCTCCAGGGCAAACTGTATTGCTGTATAAAATATGTTGTATCCTCCTGGCATTAGTCAGGAGTCAAAGTTTTCAACTGCCTCCTTAGAATGGATCATCTACAAATCAACTAAAAAAAATATCAGGGTTTCAACACTGCCAAGGAAGCAGTGCAAAGTTTTCTCACAAATAAGGCCAAAAGCCTCACAAGGGCTGGAGACAGAAGAGTTCTGATAAAAATTGTGAGCATCAGCCCTAGACAGCCTGGCACTCCAGTGCATTAAGAATATTCCCCCTTTTATCTCTCCCATTTATCAGCCTCCAGCCTCACTAACAGTGATCATAAGCTTGAACTTTAAAGAATTAAAGGTAACATTTACTTACACTTATCAAGTTCTGTGTCAGGTATGTGTAGGCACTTAGGTGTGACACAGACTGTGTTCCTTCTACCACCACAAAAAGAGATCCTTCCATTCTTTATTGTTATTCTAACCCAAGTGTAATTTTCAAAGCTCCTAAACCATTTATGGTCTAGGAAATGTAAAGGCCAAATTGTGTTGGCCATTTATTTCTAAAGGGAACAGCTAATCAATTCCTAGTTGAATTTAGTCCAATATAACAGTTGCAAAATATGTTCTATTAGCTGTTAGTGCTCTCTGGGGATCTGCCATGTGGTCCATGTTTTGAGGTTTTTTTTCTTTCAGCTATGAAATACTTCACTAAAAGTTAACTTTCAATTAAAAAATAGAGACATGTAATTTGGGTCAGGGACTGGACTGAGATTAAGAAGACTGGAGTTTTGTCCTTGGTTGCACAACTGACCTCTTGTGTGGTCTGGGACAAGACACCTTCTCTTTGTCTGGCTTATTTTGGTCTGCTTTTGCTGCCTTTTGCCTAGTTGAATAAAGAACCCTCAGTGAGGTAAGACATGTCTGACCAACTTGACTGCTTCCTACAATAAAATGACTGCAACTGTGGAAAAGTACTGAGGAGGAGATGACATTTACCTTGACTTCATCCAGACTTTAATCACTGTACACTTGTACTCAAGTTGAAATCCCACAGCTAGAAACCATGGACAACTTGTTGACTAAAAAATTGGTTGGATGTTCAAGGCTCAGAAGGGTATGAGCAGTGGGTCATACTCTGAGTGCCTGCAGTGGGACCTGGACTGCTTAATAACTTCATTAATGTCATGTTGGACTGACACGCTACGTACCTGCAAACTCATTCAAATTATTTCATTGCACACACATTGAATATGTGAGCTGGCCACAACTCACTTGGGAAACCACCCTCACCAGGACAGAGGTGAGACACTGCTCTGCCAGGTACCCCTGTGCCCTCATATCCCTCTACAGGATCTCCAGGGAAGCAGCTCCAAATCCTTTCTGAGCGCTGTCCTGTGTTATTAAGAAGCTAAAGTGCTGCAAGGTGCTTAAATAATCTCTGTGCCAAGGAACAGCAGCAAGCTGTGGAGGAAAAGGCTTTTCAGGCAGGTGGCTGAGGGAGCTGCACTCCAGCAGCTGCTGCACACAGCCTCTGAGAGGAGAAGGGACAGCCACACACGCTGAGCTGACACCCAGCTGAAGCAGGAGTGCTTGCAGCACACTGAGCTTCACAGCAGATGTGGAAGGAATCCTGACCTCTGCCTGCTGTGCTGTGGGCACAAAGCTGCCCTTGGGAAGAGCCTTTTGCCTCTGCAAAACCCTGGCTTTCTGTCCCTGTGCCGAGGGCACACAGTAAGCTGGGGGGTCACTTCTCAAGCAATTGTCATGTGCATACATATATACAGCATTCCCCATCCCAGCTGCTAGGTAAAAAGCTGTCACCTCTGAAAACCTGGCAGATCCCAGTCCTTTATTTCCTTTACTTTTCCTCCTCACGCTTTAAAATGAACATTTTTGTTTTGGATGAAATGGAATGTATGTTTGCATTTTACACTAAATAAATGTTTTCAGATTTCCATTTTGGCAAGAAAAACAAAAAACGAAGTTCCATTTGGTTTGACTCTAACTTATTTTTTTCCTCCCTCTTTTTTAGTTTCGGCACTCTAGCTGAAAAAAATCACAATTATTCTCACAGCCTTAGTCACACGTTTTCCAGGCAGTGCCTGAAATGTTTCCTTTCAAATCTTTGCAAGCATTTTATAGGTTGTCATTTCACTGCTGCTTCAAGAACAAGAGACTGCAATTCTTCCAAGTGAACAGCTTCGATGACTTTCCTGACTGATGCAAATGTGTTACACTGTTGACAAATACTAACCACGAGAGATGACTTGGCTATAGCTGTTTGCTGTAACTGGTATTTCCCCTGAAAATTCTCCCTCCCTCCCCTTCAAATAGAGCATTCTGTTTTAACAAGTTAGAGTTTAAGAATTTTTTTTTTTGTATGCTTTATCTTTTATCTAGACAAATAATAACTGATTTGTTTACAGGAACCATAGATTGTGACTTAAGTGGCTATAAATTATTCCCTGATGAAAGGGCAGGCACTGAGTGCATGTGCAGACCAGCATATCTCCAACATTAAAACTCACGGAAAGCCATGGAGAGGGTAACATGGGCAGTTCAGCTGTAACTCCACATCTCCTAATTTCAGAGAAACAGCAGTGAATGCTTTAGGTGCCCCAAGCATGTCAGTGTTTGAGACACAGTGTTTGGGCAGGGCTGTTAATGTGCTTTAACCTGATCAGCCCTGCAGGGGCCAGGCCCTCAGAGAGATGATCCCTGCAGGTCCCTTCCAGCTGAAATAGCCCATTCTACTCATTTCCTTTAGTTCTGCCAACAGCTGGAGCCCACCAGGACAAATCTAGTTCCCCACCTGAGGAATGTGCAACCTAAATTAACTCGTGACAAAACACGTGAGGAGATGCAGGGGTTGCAGAGACAAAAGTCTCAAGCTGCACAAAATGCAGCTCTGCCCCTGCTCCTGGCCAAATGCTTGCTGTGGGAAATGCACCCATACTTATGGACCCAAGTCCTGAACCAGTTCCTTAAAAAAACACAGGTTAATAGAAAGGTAATGTTAGCAATTTGGTCACTGTGGTTTAGTTGCCACAGTCAGTGCTAACATGCTTCAAGAGGGAGCAAAGCTGGTGAATCCTAACTCTGACTCCATGTCCAAAAGCAGCTCTCAGCCACATCAAAATTACTACAAGGGAAAGAATTAAAGCAACAAATAAATTACTTTTTAGAACTACTAATCCACATGGATTAACAGCCATAACTCAATTTTAGAGAGATGACTGGATTTTCATAACACATGCAGACACACACAGAATAGACATTAGGATATTTGGGCTCAGTTAAATATTTAAATAAGATCAAAATAAAATTAAAATAGTTTTTGTATTTCATATTTGTGTTTTTAATTGACTGGAAAATGGAAATAAGACATTGAAACACTGTGTTAATATCTATGCTATCTCCACTGGCTACACAAAGATTTGCTTCTGATTTTAAAGTTTCTCAGCTCAAGAAGATGTAGATTTTCTTGGCAACAGCTGCTGTGTAAAATATTCTGAGATAGAATTTTTTATCATAATTAATAATAGATGAAAATTTCTGCGTTTTTGATGTTCTAAACTCTATGCTGTTTGATTTACGATGTCTTTATAGTTGTTTTTCTAGTAATTCTATGCCTCTTTCTGTTGGTATAAGGGTGGTAGTCTCTTTTATTTCCCTAGTGGAGTTGGTATGGTACTCTTTTCTTCCTTCTCTTGCCTTCTTTTTCTGTAAATATATTTCATAAAGTTCCCCTTTCTTCCGTAATGAGACTGATTCCCACGTTCTCTAAGTTTGTTGCTGTGGAATTTTTTTCTTTCTATTTTTAGGGTTTTTTTTTGTTAACTCTGCACAGAGCAGCAATAAAACCATGGTGAGGGCTATTGCAGAAAGAAGCATGTTCTGCCCACATTCTCTGTAATGAATATTTCAAAGTGGATGGTGACTGAAGAGGTGCACTTTGGTTTGGGGGTTGAGGTTTTTTGGCTTGCATTATAATTCTTTCCTTTGGTATTGAGGTTTTAGGGAAGTGTGCCTTGCAAAATGTACAAGATATGTATTAACACCACCACGATTGGTATTTATGAGGAGTTGGATACAGGTGCCTACAGGTATTCCTGGGTGAGCAGTGACAGTGGCTCTTTCATGGCTGGGGTGCTACTCATAAAGGTGTAAAACTTAACACTTAAAGGTGTAAAAGAGGCTCAGGACTTTTTTCAGGAAGTGTTTACACCTCAAAGGTAAGTGTTTTGAATAAGTCTGACCAGTTGTTGGTATGTCAGAATAATTAAAAAAGAAAGGAATCAGGGATTTTTTCTCCAGAACTGTACTGATAGGAGAAGTAGTTATGGGCTCAAACTGAAAGAGGGGAAATTTAGGTTAAAAATTCTTCCCTGTGAGGGTGGGGAGGTCCCAGCACAGGGTACCCAGAGCAGCTGTGGCTGCCCCATCCCTGGAAGTGTTCCAGGCCAGGCTGGATGGGGTTGGAGCAACCTGGCAATAGTGGAAGATGACCCTGCCCAGGGAAGGGGGTGGAAAGGGTGATCTTTAAGGTCTCTTCTATCCCAAGCCATTCTATCACGTTATGATTCTAGGAATAAAGCAGCTTCAGGGAAAAGTGTTGGATACTTGATGGGATTGGGAGGCTCTGACTTCCTGCAAACCAGGCTCAGACAAGCTCAGCCCACTGAGGACAGCCTGGGCAGGGTGGATATTCATAAATGCAGGGAAATTTTATTTATAAATAAGCAAAAACCCCCCTCCAAATAATCCCAAATCAAAAATAAAAAATTCCCTCTGTGGCTCTTTCTCAGCATTATTGCAGCATGGAAGCTCATAAAATTTCACCAGAGGAGCCACTGCTGTAAGAGCAAGGTAGGAGTGAGAAATCCCATCTTTTCTCCTGCACTGCCTGCTTCCCAGTCCCAGTGCCCAGCCAGTTCCAAAGGCCATGTCCATCCCTCCTCTGTCACACCCTCCAGCAGCATTTGTGCTTCAGGACTGGCAATTACCTCACAAGCATCTGCAGCAGTATCACTGTTTGGATAGCTGGTTTTTACTGGATATCCTTTCAGAAGAATAAGCTCTAAGCTCTGCCTCTTATATCATTCAGCTTCTGTGGTCTGGGTTTTCTTTTTTTCCCATAAAAATATATTTGCCTATTCTGCAATGTGCCATATGGGTGTACTCAGGGTAGTGTGGCTTTTTCTACTGCCTGCATTTTTATTTGTAACGCTGCACTTTCCATAAAAGACTTTGGCAAAGGCAATGGAGAATCATAGTTTAAATATAATCGTACAAATTTACCATCCTTCCTTTCTTCCCTTCCCTTTTTTTATTTTTTAATTTTAAGTTAACAAACAACCACTAGTGCAGAGACACTAATTCCTTCTTCAACAATCCCTGGAGATAATATTCTGACATTCCTGGTAAATTGGGCCTTCTAAAGCTATGTCTGGGTGGTCCATGATCATCTTTCTAGAACCAGGCTGTTCTCAGGCAGCATTGTTTTCTCTTTAATAAAAAAAAAGTTGCTGAGAAATAAGTATCCTTCAAATCGATGCAATTTTCAGTGCTGGTCAGGCAGTAAGTTAGGATTATTAAATAACACTCACTTCCATTTTAAAACTGCTATCACTGCTGTCTTAGAACCTGGCAATTGTTACCTGATACTGTTATTTGACACACTGTTGATCTGCTAATTTGAGAAATGTTATTACTGCATTAATACCTGGCATTTATACAACATTCCTCATCCTGAGGGATCTGTTCATGTTACTCAGAGCCTGACCAGGCATAGACTCATCTCCAAGAACAAACTTCCCCAGTGGGTTCCTGCAAATACTTCAGCATTTTGCAGCAAGTTCTGGGTGAAATAAGGAGAGATGAGGAAATCTATCAAATGCACGTGGCAGTCTGAAGCATCAGGAATTAATTGAAGCAATTAAATACTCCAGGCAAGGATTGGGCCCTTTGTGGCAGTGGGAATACAGTCATGCATCTAAAGAAATTACTGTGTCTGAATGTGGTAAGAGAAAATTCATTTTACACCTAACACAGCCTCTGGTGGAACAATAGCCTAATATTTCTAACAGTGATGACTTCGGAAAAGTCTGATTCAAGCAGGCAGGAAAGGGTGATTTAAAAATAGGTACTAAGTATTACCTACTGTCACAGACCTGCTACACTAATGCCCAAAACTTCCCACACTCCTCCTTTTTTAGCTCATCTAAGATGGGAGGACCAAACTGGGCCTTACACCTCTTTATGCACTTATGTTCAGCCTGTTGGGGAACACAAACAGAACCAATCCACAAAAAATGGCCCTGCTGACCAAGGCAGGAAAGGGCACAGATGAAGCAGGTCATATTTGTGAATGCTCCTAAAGATGGCCCCTAACTGCATGGGGTAACAGCAGCAGCAACAATAATACATACTGATCATGACAATGACCACTTCCATAAAAAGAAGGAAACAAGCAAGAAAAATTATATGTATCCAAAATACAGCAAAAATTAAGTATATTAAACCATTGACTACTGCAGCTGGTCACAAGTTATAGGTGTCTTGCAAAATAAAATAATTTTTTCTTAACGGTCGCAGCAATGCAGCAACTTTCTAACACTGATTCATAAATCTGAATAAGCAGAGCACAAGCAATGTACAGAGCCAGAGCTGCCCCAGGGGGATTCTAAACCTGATAATTGTGTTTATCTGGGGTAAGCACTTGAGGCACACAAAGGCTAAAAATGGCTCACCAATACAAAAAACTTGTGAGCCTCTGGCTTGGGAGGAGAACAAGGAGAACAACCTTGTTGAAATTAGAGGAACACAAGCAGAAAAATAATTCCTATAACAGAGTTTGGTCAGGTTAGTAGGATGTCCAAACACACCACGGTTTTTAATAACCATAAAAAAAAAAAAAAAAAAAAAAAAAAAAAAAAAAAAAACAACCAGAAGTTCATTTTGTGTTTTACTTGGAAATGTACCTTCTTGGCAGTTGCAGATCCATGGATATAATTTATTCAGCAAAATATTTGCTTACTACTGATTCAGAAGGCAGGTCAAAGATTCACTTGGTAGTCCTCTGTGTGCATTATCTAACCTCAACCCTCCCTGAGAATTGCTCCATTTACAAGTTCAGATGAGATAACGACCTACAACAGTGTGACTGATGCCAGAAGAATTCCAGAGGTGCTCACTTAGTCATAAATGTTTTGAACATAAATTTTAGTCAGAGGTAATAATACTGAGAGCATAATTCTAACAGTCCAACAGTTTATGGATAAAAATTGCAGGGTTTACCAATAAATGTGCAAGTTCCATTTGTTCTATTACACCAATGGAGACCATTTTTCCATGAAGTAGATTTCTTTTATGTGTCCATTAACATAAGACTGGAAGGCAACTCTTGAATCTCAAGGCCAAGCAACCATCCAACTATCATTAGCAATCACATCACACTATCTCTTACATAGAGGTAGAATTAACTGCATTTTACAAGCAGTTCCATTTTTACTCCTGCTGTATCCTGGAAGTTGCTGCTCAAAACTTCAATAATATAATGTTTGAGGACTTTCTTTTGTCTTCTAACTTCCTGAAGCTTTTGTGTCTGGTTAAATGCATTTAATCTTTTATCCTGGCACTGAGTTTAACTGGTTAATTATTGTGATGCTGTAAGTACAGAAATGATAGAAAGACCACACATAAAACATACAGTCTAAAAAGCATCTACAAAGCTCTCCATCTCTCTCCCTTTTAAATAGCAGTGAAGAGGAGAACATAGCAGGGAGGAGTACAGTCACTCAATCAGTTCAATCATTCTTGTGTTACTTCTGTGGTGCCCTTCATGCAGAATGATCACAAGGAACTTCATTTTAAAGCTAAATTCTAAAGCTTACCAAACTGCAACAGGAGGAAAGCAGAATAAAACAAATAAATCTAGTCAAGACTAAGGCTTAAAAATGCCAAGGGCCCTATTATCTCTAAAAATCTTACAGTATCTGTACACGTATGCACTTCCAGGCACAAGAGAGAAATTATATATGTACATGAAAAAAAGAAGGAATTAACAATCCATGCTGCTTCAGAAAGATTGTGCACTTCATTCTTGAGTCACAAAGAAAATTTGCCTTAAAATTCACCCACATTCAAGAATTTAAGATCTTCTTAGGCTACCATCCAGATTAACAC
Source organism: Vidua chalybeata (assembly GCF_026979565.1). Taxonomy (NCBI): domain Eukaryota; kingdom Metazoa; phylum Chordata; class Aves; order Passeriformes; family Viduidae; genus Vidua; species Vidua chalybeata. Next base: position 9,619,501 of record NC_071534.1, on the reverse strand, counting down.
AGGTAACAAGTCTGGTCTGGAGCAGCTAAAATCTCTCAGAAATTCAATGATGATTCAGTGCATGGGCATGTGTTTCTCCATGGATTTAATGTGGGGCCCTACCCATTGGGAGAGAAAAGCATGGCACAGCGTTCCTTGTCCTCATAAACACTGGAAATATGCAAAGTGCAAATTAGCCAGAATTGGCAGGACCTGTATCTGTTACAACATCAGATTAAAAGGCTGTAACTGCTGGCAATTTTATGGATCGTGCTGCGCTAACATTTTGTTCATGTTTTGCTAGGGAGGTAGAGAAAACAGTTGTAAAACTTCCCTGCAGAAGTGTACATTTGTACCTTAAGGGAAAGAAAATCAAGGGAGGAGGCAGCACCACCAGCTACAAGAACATTGAGGGCACAATCACAACACAGCCATTTCCTTCCTTCTCATCCCTCCATCCTGAGCTGTTTCCATGCTGTGAAACAAGAGATAAAGAGAGGCTGAAGAGGCTCTGAGAGGTGGCCAGAGAAGGGTAAGGGAAAGAGTGTGAGTTGTATGTGTGCCTGTGTCAGCAGTGGGGTGGGAGGGAAGCAGCCTGGGTGGCTGAAGATCCAAATCCTGGAGAGATCTGGAGATGTCAGAGGCAAACACACTTTGGTGCTCTAAGGGGGAAAGTGTGATCCACAACTGTCTCTGTAAGGGTCCTGTACTTAGGATAACTGAACTAGGCAAGGTAGGTATTTCTGCCAGGGCTCTATTAGTAAATGAGAGTATATATCTCATAATATAATTTAAAATAATAATTAAAAAAAAAAAAAAAAACAAACTGAGGCAGAAAAACCCAATCATGGGATAGCTTTTCGGCTATAAAATCATACCACTGTCTATCATACCTGCTTTTTCTGAGCAGGATGACTTGGTAAAAGAGTCCTTCTTGAGGTAAGATAACTCAAGGGAAAAAATACTGCCAAGATGTCATTTAAAATGATATCAGAAGGCATTTTGAAAAAGTTATCTATATTGCAGGGGAAAGTAGTGTCTCCAAGTAGCTATTTTTCCTGGACAAAAATAAGTATTTTTTTGTAAACTTTTAAAAAAATTTTACCTGCAATATTTCTTGGGTTTCCTAGTTTAAAGAAATGAAAGAATGTAGAGTTTTAAAGAACAGGAAAAATTAAAATTAAAAAATAATATAATTAATTCTTTTTTCAGCTATTGAAAGATTGTATCCAGGCTTACTGCTACATTAAAATCCTGAACAGTCTCTATGGCAATTTTCAGTGTTTCTTGTCACTGAAAAAATCATATTTTGAAAAAAAAAAAAAAAGTTGAAAACAAAGTGTTTGAAGAGCGGCATTAAGCAGATTACATCCTTGCCACTAATTAACAGCACAAGTAGTAAATACTTAATAAAGGCAAGCTGGCTATGTAAAAATGTAAAATGTTTTAACATGAATTGGTACATTTTAGGATTATTGGTAAAAACTCAACTGAATAGGCTGTGTAATTTTAGCTAGTGATTCTTGAATCAAAGTATGGAAGGTACAAATGAAGTTGAACACAGATCTATGTAAATGTATAGTTATATTTATAAAGGTGACAGTCTGGATTTAAAGCCTTTAATTAACAAGAAAGTTACAACACCTCTAACTTCATCATTTCAGTGCTCACTAAGTAGACTTTACACCTCGTGAAGAACAGGCACAGAAGAGACACAGTTCTTGTTGGAGAAGAACAAAAATTTTTGTGAAACCATGTTTTAATGAATTAAAAGCTCTGGTCATAAATCTGGAGGGGAAATTAGTGTGGCAATTCAGAATAAACGAATAAATCTCAAGGCAATGTGTTATTTGTACATGTAATTGCCAGTCACGAGAGGTACTCTGTACAAACTGTCAGTGCAAGGAAATCACTGCTAACACATCTTGGCTACATCAGATTCTCCTAATAGAAGGATGAAACATCATTTGACCACGAGACTTCTGCTTCCATCTCACCACATCAAAACTTTCTGAAAACATACTGCTTCATAGTTATTAAAAATAAATCATCGGCATTACTTCTTTCTCATGCTGTGGATATGCACATAATAATACTTTGTTCTGTCCCACATACCAATCTTCCTGCTCAATGGCAGAAGCATTTAGCAGGATATCTACTCATTCTTCAGTGGAAGACACAATGTACTTTTTTCAGCTGTAGTTACATTTCACAAGAAGTGCTGAACTATTTTGAACTAAGACATTGTTTGGAAACATATTCCATCCTTTTATAGAAACATGTTCTTCAGCTAAAGCCACAGCTAGAACTATTGTACAAGATGAATAAAAAGCACATCTTCACAAAAACTTTCCAAGTGCAAGTGTCCCACTCCCCATACTTGTAACTTGTTGGAAAACAGCAACTCTAATTTTTCCCAAGCCTCATTTATTTAAAAATAAAGGTTACACCCAGGACCAAGTCCAACAGTGAAATCAGCAATGTAAACAGGATGGAAAAATCAGTTATCCTCACATATGGAGAGTTATAAAAGGTATGTGACATATGGAATCTGTATTTCAGTTAGGTCACAGCTTTGCTCTAACACTTCCTTTTACTCTTTAACCTAGTAAGAAAGTGGTTTTCAGTCAAGGAGATGGAGATCCAAAAGAAAACCTATTGACTGTTCAATCTGAAGCCTTCTCAGGACAGGATGTCTGTACCAAGAAAGATGTGGTAAATCACAAATACGGAGCCTGTGTGGAGGATAAGTACTTGGATTAAAAAGCAAACAAATAAAAAAGTTTATTATGGGACACTCCAGGTTCTTTCATATTCTGTATATTCATGAGAGTAGGAAAACATGAAAACTAAAATTTTTGTGGGATGGGAAAACTGTTTCCTGCCCATCTTTGACCTCTCAGTGTAAAACTGCTTAGCACTTTGGTTTACAGTACAAATATTTCTGGATATGGTATCCATCTGTTATGTATTAGTAAAATATTTCTGATATTCAGCATTCTTTTAAACAGCACTATTACAATTTCATGGAGAAAGGTTAATAGCTAAGTAATAGTCTGACAGGTTTACAGTGGATGGTATTTCTGGAAAGAGTATTTGCTGTTTAGCATTTCTTAAGGAGAGCTGTTAAAATTTCAACCAAAGCATTCCTGAAACTTCAAGATGATGCATCATATGTGGGGTGATTGCACAAAGTATTACTCTTAAAATGTTTTTTCAAGGAAATTTGACTATTTTTAACACTTAACTTAAGACTTTAAATGGTAATTTTGAGTTCATCGTAGTTAACCATAAAGATAACTTGGTATCAGTTTTTTAAATGTTCCTTGTCTGGGCTACATGTTGATAGAGGGTGTTTATTTGCACAGTAAATCTTATAGTCCTTACAGTAATGGAAGAGATGCTGTAATCTGAAGAAGCCAAAAACCACACAGAACAAGAAAGGAAATGAAAAATCCCAAACTGAAGACCTCCAGGAAATGTCTGCTAAAACCAGCAAATGGGTCTCATTCCCATTCCCATTCTAGCTCCTATCTAGCTGCATGCAATTACTGCACTGGAGCTTTTCCTGCCCAGCTTTCCAGCTTTCCCTGGCTCAGGGCTGAGTCACAAACTCAGTGGCTTCAGAGGCTTTCTGTCAGGATAAGGGTCCCTGGGGCTTGCCTCTAGCTTGGTGTTTATTCTGAGCTCTTATTATAAGATCTTTAAATAAAATTATAAGATCTTATTATAAGATCTTTAAATACTTGGCTCCTTGTCATCATCAACAGATGTGAGCTCAGCTCACCTTTCCAAAGCAGTCTCTCCCAGTATCCCCGGTGCTACCTGGCTGTGGCCTTTTGATTCCCCAGGGGCAAGAAAAAGGAGAGAAGATCCCAGATGCCTGTTTTCCTTGTTTGCTGTGAGGGTCACTGAGCACTGGCACAGATTGCCCAGGGATGTTAGGGAAGCTCCAACCTTGTTTATATTCCAAATCTGCTGGCCATGGTCCTGGCAAACCAGCTCCACCCTTCCTGAGCAGGAGAATTCAGGGAGCTGGGATGGTGCTACCTGAAGAGCTTTCCTGCTTTACCAAAGGGAAGAGAGAAACAGCTCAGGGAAACACTTCCCATTCACCCTCTCCTCAAGAGCACTGCTCCCTCTCCTCCTGAACATGCTGGAGCAGTGCAGAACAGCTGCTTGTATCTACCACAGGGCACCTGCAGGCACGGGAAAGTAAGCTGGGCAGCATTTGTGCAGGTACGTGGACATCTCAAACCCAGGGTTGCTTGGGACAGCAGGAAAAGGCCCTAAATACCTCACTAGCACTTCTGCTCTAGGGACAGGATAAGGACTGCCAGACAGAGCCCATAAGTGGAGCTTCAGACAGGACTCAGGGTGAAGAGCAAGATTCCCTGCACCAGCACTGTCAAAACATCTCTGTGCCTTTGCTTCTGGTGCTTGGTTGTATCACAGAAACTGCTGACATTGAGATGCCTTTTCCCCAACAGTACTGCAAAAGAGTCCAGCAGAGCTGCCCATCACCAGATTTCTCCCCAGAGGAGTGCCTTTTCTCCAGTTTCAGGTTGAGCTGAAAATGAAGCTGCTGTTGAAAGGTTTCCTGAGAGGCTCTGGTTGAGGAGACAGCCCCTGCAAGCAGGCCCATCTTTATGCAAAACTGCAGTCACTTACTTTTCACAAGTTCCTCAGCAAAACGTTGGCAAGGCTGGCAAACAAATGGGAAATCTCACATGCAGGATTTACAGTTTTAAACTAAAGAGAAACCTTGGTTTAAATGTACATAATTTTAACCTGGGAAGAATATAAGCAAATATGGAAAAAAGAGGAGCTCACAGACTGCAAAAAATAAATCTTACGTAAAAAGATGTTTGTCTGGATAAAAAACATTCTGAAGTTCACCACCAGATTTGGGACCAATACAGCTTCACATAGATGCAAAACAGAGGCAAAAAGAACCTCTTGCTGTTGTACAATGAGGGCAACAGACCTATTTCACACAAAGAGCCAGCTAATCAACCTAGACTGCAAACCCAACATGATAGACTCACATATCCACTGTGAACAGCTGTCCATGTTCTTCACTGATTAGGCTGGTTGAATACATACAGAACTCATTGGAAAAAGAAAACTGTAGCTGCAAACAAAATGTATAGTCTGTCCCGCCGTGTATGGCTGAGTATAAGCTGTACCATAAAAATTAAGAAAAAATATTTTAAAAATATTGAAAAATATACTGAAAAATATTACAGCTGCCCTCTATACAGCCATGAACCTGACAAAAGGTAGTAAAGAATAACTACCCTCAGTACTATGAGAAAATTGTTTGGCTTCAGTAAGAAGCACTCTTCAAAAGGGCATTGCACCCACCAGACTCTTTGTCATTACTGCTGCATTTCCAGTTTTCCCTTTCAGCCCAAAACACAGATGAAAGCTACCATCAGGAAACTTCTTTCATCCTTAGGGCTTGACAGAGGTGTTTGGGTAGTGGCACAAAGCAGAGGCAGATCTACAGAGGGCTGAAGCCACCCAGCTCAGAAAAGAAAACGCTGCAAAGAGCTACAAAATAACATCTTCTGTTGTTGTCATTTTTGGTTACCAATAAGCAGTTCTCAGATACAAGGTTGTCTCCTTTGACTTAATTTTGTTCTAGAGCATTCATTTTTTAAGAAAACTCCTCACAGTCCCCACAGTGGAACCCAACAGTCCCCCTGCAGCCCTGGGGGATCACAAAGTACAGAGCAGCACAAAAACCTTGGACCAAAGATATTCTGATAAAGCTTAGGAAGTCACTCTCCAGAGGAGTCTCAGTGTTATCAAGCACCTGATCATCTTCAGCAATGGTGCAAAAGTTTCTTCTGAGAATCTCTTTCACCTCTAAGAGACACTTGTTTCACACAAACTGTACTGAGAATGAGAGCACAGAACTTGTTCAAACTGAGACTGGTTTCTTAGGAAAAGAACATTTGTGGAAGTACAGCAGGCAAGCTTCATAGTCATCCTTGTTTTCCTACTCCTAAAACTTATTCTCTTCATTCAGCTTCCATATTTGGATCTCAGACCTTCATGCTCCTTCCACATCCCAGTTAGCCCTAGCGAGACTGCCCACAACACTCCCAGCACAAACAGCTTCGTGTCCTTCCTCCAGACAACATTCCAAAGCTAAGAACTGGAACACACAGACTCTCTTTTGATTGACTTTCTCTACTAAGCCTACTGAGATTGATATCTGCTAAGGTTATCTTTAGGATGGCCAACAACACAGAACATACAATGATGCCCTGAAAAGTCCTCCCCACTCACTGCCATACCTCCAAAACAGGAACTACAGATACGAAGAAGAGGCTGAGTCCCTGAAGGTATTGTACCAATAAAATTTCAATAATTTCCCTCTTCCAAACAAAAGCATAATCACGACCAGATTAAAAAAAAAAAAAAAAAAAAAAAAAGTTTTCACTAAAAAACATACCAGTGTTCACCACAAATCAGCTGGGAATTAATGTGTGAGGTCCTGGCAATAGGAATAGACAAAAATTGCAGTCCACTCTGGGGTATCTTCTATGATTGTCATCCAAAAGTCTCTCTCCCTATAAGTGACCTGCAGATAGATGAGAAATAACAGGAAAGACTAAGATTTGGCAGAAAGTATCACTCAAAGTAACTGACTGAAATGTCTTGGTCAAAAATCAGAATTTTTAGAATCTTTTGAACTTTTAGAAGTCTTCATTCTTTTAATTAAAAAATATAATTCAGGTCCTTTTTGTTTTTAAATTATGTAATAGAAAAAAATACATTTTTAATCTCACTGTGTAAAACAAGAAAGCAAATGGCAAAAAATGCAGATTTTATAACATAAAAGCCTTTCTTCCAAAATTTGTGCTACCTTTATTTTTAAGATGAGTTTCCATCTAAAGCCTGAGATTCCACTTAATAATTCACCTTCCTTCTCTTAGAGTAATTCAGGAAAAAAGAGTCACATTACTGTGACACTGATTGTGAGTATCTGTTATTTATTTGTGTTACACCTCACATGGCCACTCAGACCTCAGAGCACAGACAAGAGAACTGCATCAGCAACTGATGGAGGAAGGCAGAAGTGGGGACAAGGAGATGAGAGCAAAGATAATCTAAAGGTCTGTTTGTAAGTTTGTGTGATCTGTGATGGAACAGACAGCTCCTCACTAACACATTTGTCGCCTACACTTGTGTGTACAATGACACACCACCAACTCCCCCTGATTTTCCTGTGACAAGCTTTTTGTGCCCTCTGGGAACTACTTTATAGGACAGGGCTGAAAAAAACCCACCTTCCTACTTGCACAAGCTACTTCCTGCTTTTACCAGTTACAATTTTGATATTTAAATATTAATTCAGGCATTGGAAGGGTTTGGATTCTTTTTGCTTTTCCTGAATGGTTCTCTGGAGAATAAAGCACAGTGGGTGTAGGTGCTGGCATTGCCACTGCATCTCAGCCTTCCAAGCTGCAAAGGATCTGTAATTCTTCCAGACTAAATCTGTCAGTCAGGAGGGACTGGGAGAAGTGAGGCAATGCTTCGTGATGTGGACAGGAGTTCACCAGAGACCAACTGATTTGCTCTTGTGACCTAGCACAAATTTGAAATTCCTCTCTCCAGAGGTAAAAGGTTAATGGAATAACCTATTTTTCATCTAGCTCCCTACTGCAGAACACCCTTTTAATTATTGCTATTATTTATTGATTTATTAAGTAAAATGCAACATAAGGTACTCAGCAAGGAAATTATGAAGCATGTAAAATACAGTTAGAATGATCAAAGAGATGTCTGATCTGAAGAGATCTGTGGTGACAAATATGGAAAAGCACTTCTCCATCTTGGAGACAAACATCAACTTCACTGTGTCTGGTTATGCAGACACAGAAAACACACACACAAAAGAATCCATCTGTAAGTTAAAAAAAAAAAAAAAAAGAGGTATGTTAAATACCCACACTTGTTTAGAAATGTGAAAACTGTCATATTAAGAATCCAGCTATGAAGGAATAGACATTGTAATTCTTAGTACAAGTCAGATAACTGATCAGTGACCCAAACTTCGTTTAGTGTCCATGAAAAGCACTTTGACTGTTTCAAAGCCTCAACAGTTGAAGCAGCATTTGAAGCCACATTGCCCTGAAGTAGCAAAGAACCAAATCCTGCTGGAGTCAGATGTGATGTCCCAACACTCTGACCCACATCAGGGCTTCTAAAGGGTGCAGAGGTGCCACAAGAAGCTGCAAGAGCTGGAAAATACCACAGATGTTGACGTGTCCTCAGTGCCCCAGCAGCAGGAAATGGGAACAGGGAAAGGAGAGGAGCAGGCTGTGCTGGAGAGCTGCTCCTGCTGTGGTCCCTGCATTCCCTTGGCCCCACAAGCACCATGGGTGCCCCCAGGTCCAGTGTGCACACACAACGGACTTCCAGCTTCCACACACAGTGTTAAGGCTGCATTTGATGCTTCCCTAATGCAGCCTGGAGCCAGGAACTTCAAAGGAGCACATCAAAGCTGTTATTCACAGCAGAGAAGAGAGTGCGAAGCCGGGTGGCATTTCTTCTCTCCCCAGTGACTATGAAACTTTAGGGGGCTTCCCAAAGGATATATGAGTGATTAAAAAAAAGGGAAAACTGTCCTTCGTGTCCTAGGGAAAGAAGGATAGAGACCCCGTAGAGGCAGATGGAGGAAGAAATGAAAATTTCTATCTATTAATGCATCTCCTGGATAGTCTGCTATGCTGACAAGGGAGGGGGAGGGTGGGAGAAAAAAGAACTAAGTTTCATCTTTGTTTCATTGGTACTTTTTCTTTTATTTTAATATGAGTCACAAATGCTTCAAATGATGAAATGAGCATGTGCAGCCTGACTGAGAGAGGAGACAGGCAATTACTGAAACTCTGGGCCGCAATATCAGCTGCCTGCTGACTCCTGCGATTGAATTAAAACAATCGTAAGAATAGTGCAAGGACTTGCCCTTGTCCTGCTTGTCTATGTGTTTATTTAATTTTCTGTCCAACTGACTCTCAAATAAATTGGAAACAGCTGCCGTTTTTTTGATTCAGTAGCTCCATTACCCCCCAATGACATCATTCTGGGCACGCTCACCAACAATAGGTCATTATGCAGCAATTACTTTATTGATTTATGGAAGTTTTTAAGCTCCACCAGGAATATGCACATTCAAGGGAAAAAAGGACTTTTCCTTCCGCACTGCTGTGAGTAGTGAGTTGCTGCAGTGGGCAGGAATAGTATTGTGGATGCAAAGTAGAATTTAGATTACAAAGGGAAAAGACATTTTCACTATGGGTTACGTTGTCAAAGAAAAAAGAAGATAATATTTCAGAGGAGGATCCTGCTGTGAACTGATGTTTAGAAACCATGATTTAATGTGGCAATTAAGTGTATGATGCAAGTAAAACTGCTACGTAGCAGACTGGCAGTAAGAACATGCAATATTTGCTATAATGGGCTGATGCATGGTCTTTTTAAGGGACTGCAAAAACCATTTAAGAATTATTTTCACATGGAAACATTTTCTTTCTTCTGTTCTTACTGGTATATTAGACCAGCCACCCTTTGTACTTCAGACACTATTCTAAGGGAGGAATGCAAGAACACTGTAGTGATCAGTGTTATGATCTTTCAGCTTCTAATCACCTGCTTGGTTTGAAATCAAGAAATTTTGAAGATGGCCGATGCTACAAATTAAAACAATTTGTCATCTTCTGTATTAAAAAAAAACAAGCTGTTGGAACACACCAAAAAGGTGTCACTGTGGTTAATTAAATAGAGGTAAACAATGGATGGATTTTAGACTATTTTAAAATAGAATGGACATTGAGCTGTATGGAACACAGATATAAATATCCCTTTCATGAAACTTTCAGAAGAGGGCAAATACCTGAAGAAACTCTGTCAGAATATGTATTTAAATATATGAATGAGGGTTATGCTTACACCTCTCAATATTTACTTGTAAAACTTCATTCACTTGCTTTTCTTCGCACTAAAGAACATAAATGTCTTTGCACTGGAATGTAAAAAAATGGCTCACTGCAATCATCAGGAGAATAACTGGAACTTTCAAAAATCTAGAGAAGGATGCCCGAGCACCACAGTATTCAGCAAGAGCTGAGTGCCTTGGATGGATATCGAAACTTCACTCTTCTTTTCTTTTCCTGTTCCTGACTTTGATGCTAAAACCTTTCAGTCATCCTCAGGGAGGGAAGAGTCTGGATCCTGTGCTTTACATGGGTCACTGCAGCAGAGGCTCTGATCTTCAAGGGCAAGTCAGTGACAGCAGCAGGCTCCTAACCCAAAGGTTGATAATGCAAACCACAACTTTTCTGCAGTGATTGCAGGTCCTTTTGGAGACCCATCCACACTGGATGACTGAAATATGAGAGCTGTGAACACAACATAGTCAGATACTTCTCTATACCACTTGCATCTAACAGACAGAATCATAGGAAATAGCCTCACCTTGTGAATGATTCATAAAGAGGAAAAAATGGGTTGGATAGCTTAATTATGATGAAAAAAAAGATGATTTTTAGAAAACACCTCAGGAAAATGTCTTCAGGTCTGCAATCAACACCACATGGTTGCATTACTGTGCCTAGCAGACTCTCATATTATGACTTGCAGAACTGGGGCTTGGCTGCAGATTGCCATTACAAGTGTTCTGACAAAGTACTGGAATAATATTTGTGATTTTTTTTCTGTATTTTATAGATGCATTTTGCAGTCTTTTCATTTGTTGTGATATGTCCAGTCACTCATTCCACATCAAATATATGCTAATCCTTGAAAAGTTGGGTGTTTTTCAGCTAAATTATCCTGGATGAAAGAAATATCCTAATTTTCAGGAGGTCATGCTTTGAAATGCAAAAAAACCTAAATAGCTCATTAGATCTGCTGGCACCACATTAGCAGAAATGACATAAAATGAAGTAAGATATTATTATTAAAATAATAACATACCTGTATTTGACAATATTTTTTTGCATTTCATACATTAAAATAAATATGATCAAATTATCTGGGCGTTCCAATGGCACAAGTTTAACTCCATTTTTTTTTTCTATTTGTGACATTTGCACTTTGATTGAAAAACATGAAGGGATGTGAGATTCCTTCTCCAGAGTCTGATTATTCTTTAAATTTCTCCAGTACAACTGTTGTATTTTACTTGCATCATCACGAAGACATTGTCATGAAGTCAGGCATGACTGTTTTAGTAATGCCCTTGTAACAGACTGGAAATACAAGCCTGGGCTCTGTGATCTCCCCACAGTGGCCAATAGTTACACAAATTTTTTTTTTTTTTTTCTTTTTTTTTTTTTTTTTGCTTATATTATTTTTACAGCATTCAATACAAATGTGAGATTTCTGTGTGGCATTAATGAAGCCACAACAACAAATTGCATCACTCTGATCTTTCTGGTTTTGTTAACTTTGCCATCCACAGAGAAACCAAAGGACCCCAATCTCATTTCTCCTGTGCATACATCTCCCATGGGCAGCCCAGGAGGTTTTCCTGCAAGTGGAAGCTGTAGTTAAACGACAGGTATGGAAATTCAGATTTCTCATTCTGGTCACAAAGCTGGTCAGGAGTGCAGAGCAGCAGGACAGCAGGTGCTCACTCTTGTGGAGGCCAGCGAACCAAGAACGAGGGCAGCACAGACAGAGCATCTCTGCCAAGGCCACCCTGTGTTCCCTGAATGCTCCCCTGGCACGTGAGGCCACAGAGCTGTGCTGAACCTCGGTGGAGCTGACAGGGGCTGATCCAGCTGGAAGGGAAAGGGACAAATCCACTGAGGACCCTGGAAATGGAGAGCAGGGCAGGGAGACACTGGGTGCTAAAATTCCCCTCTGGCTACTGGAAATCCTTCAAAGCCAGCAAGCTGGCGTGCTACCAAAACCAACTGCTAGTGCCAGAACACATTTCTCTGGTACATCAAGGGACAGATTTTGCAGTCATACCATAAATAATGCACCTTTTCCTCAAGTGAGGTGAAATGTGCTTCTACTGAAATTAATAGCACTAACTCGATTTGTAGTGGCAGAGAATCTGTTTCAGCATGCTGAGGTCCCCGTTGATGTCTTCTGGATTTAAGTTATGACTCCTTAGTTTAAAAATTCCACCTGGAGTTATTAGTAATGAAAAAGAAATTCCTCCCTCTTCCAGCATCCTGCTGGTATTGAGAAGGCTGCAGGGGTTACAAAACTACTAATTTTGTGCCTTTGCAATGAGCAGGTTTTCTCATGAAATGGACATTCTTCCTGACAGCAGTGACTAAGACAGAGCCCCACATTCCAATGCAGGGCTTGGAACAGGATGTTCAAGGACCATTCCAACCCAAACCATTCTATGATTTCAACCAACTGATGTAATTACCCCATACCAGTGTGAAATGCTAAGCCTCCATAATGCCCCTATGTCACTTTTCCACCTTGAAACCTTAGGTAAACAGTTCTCTACATCATTATTTATCCCCAAAAGGCACAGTAGGTAAGGGACACAAGAGTTAAATGAACTGCCTACTGCCACAAAAAATCAGTGCCAGAGGTAGGATCAGAAGTCAAGTTCTGGACCTTCTAACAGAATTTCTCCATGTAATTACATTCACCATTTAGAGATATTAAAGATATGTATACATTGAAAAATGTCAGGAAAAAAAACCTCCTTCTGTAAGGGTATCTGTCCTATTGTTTCCAGAAAAGCACACAAAGCTACAAAGGCAAGCAGCCAGTTAGATAATTACAGACCCAGCCAAGGGATGCATTAGCAACAATAATCACTGCCTGTCCTCAACCAATGAAGATTTAAATTTTGCCCCTTGGCCTGGACAGCCTGGCTTTCAGTCCTGTGGGGTTTTTTTCTCTCTCTTAGTACAATTTCCAGTCACTCTAGACACTTTCAGCAGCTTTGGTGTTTTAACTTCACAGCAGACTGTGGCACAAGCCTCTCCCTGGGGCTGGGGTCAGACACCAACCCTGGAAGCCCCCGGGACTGTCCCTGGTCCTGTGGCAATCTCTGAGGCTCAGACATCACCATAAAAACTGATTCCTGTGAATTGGTAAAGACTGCTTTCTGCCCTAAACATGGTTTTTCAGCTGAACTTTGCTGTTCTGTGGGGATGCATTTTTGAAAACTAGAACTGAGCATAAAATCCCATTATTTAAGTGGCGTGTACTAGGTAGGTATGGCCTAAGAAACCTGGCAGTAACTTACTCTGTTTGTGGCTTCTACTTTGTTAGACTCTGAGGAGCCATGAATCTATCTTGTCCTTAAAAAACTGAAAGAGGGCGCCTTTAAAATGAACATAATGCTTAATTTATATGCCACAGGAGCAGCATATCAAGGCCTCTGTGCTGATTAGACCCAGATGTTGGTAACAATGTTAGTGTTATGGACCAACTGCAGGTGTGGGAATAAATCCCTTTCCCTGGGACCCTCAGCAATCAGACCAGTGGTTTCTTCTGGCTCTCAGCTCACAGTTTTCAATTAGCACTACAATGGTATTGTTGTTCTCCAGCATTAGATCATATGTCATGTAAATGAAGTTGAATATACACTTTAACTTGACAAGGTGATTAAGGCCAAGGATACATATGTTCACTATTTTAACATGATCAAGGTTAAAAAATAATAATAAAAAAATAGCCCTGACATGCCATAAAGTTGTTATTATTTTGGCTTATCAGTAGATTTTCACATTTTATTTTCATAAAACAGAACATAGTGCAAAGCAGGACTAGAGTAGAATTTGAATAAAAGGCAGACAAAAACATTATATGTGTAAAATTGTATGTGTGAGTACAATGCTTAACTATGGACTTCCATGTTTTTATGAACAGTCTGACATGAAAACTTGGATCCCTCTTTACTTCCTTTGCCAGTTTTCTGTGCACTCTCCTTACTTTTTCCTCTTTCATGTCAATGAATAGTGCACAACTATTTCCACAGGAGAAGAAAGAGAAATATTCCTGAAAAGCCATCTATGTTAGAGCAATGAATCCAGCTCATCAGTGCCAGAAGTTGTTTTCCTTATCTCCTTGGGGCTTCATGATATTTAGAACACCACCATGGCTCACTAAAACATATTAAGGGCTCTGGTAAGTAAAGGGGCCATACTGCTCTTCCACACATGCATAATTCCCATTAATGTCAATGGCCATTACCTCTGCTAAGAAGAGTGCAGCTACTAATATTTTTCTTATATGTTCACCTTCATCAGGTTCTTTTTGCCAGAGCTGTGGGACTGTGTATTTTTCAGTGGTAGCAAAACAAAAATAAAAGTGAAAACCTTGTGCAAGTAAAGTAAAAGAATGACATAACCAGCACAGAGACAGGTTCTGATATATTGTTTGCAGGACAACAAGATCATTTCTCTTTTCTGGTGGTACAAGTGAACTGCAGATGCAAATCCTTTGTATAAGTGGTCTCTGAGGTTGCCAAGTGCTACCAAGGCTTATCAAGCACCAATTACTTGCACCATAGGCCATGACAAAACTTTTTCTGGGACCTATTCTGAACTCAGGACAAAGTGCACAAGGACAAGAGCCCACTGCTATGCAGACCCAGTAGAACCTCAACACAGAAATCTGCATTTGCTCTCAGAGAGCAGAGCTCAGGAGTTTATTACAAGAAGGACTAGCATCTTTTCTGCTCTTTGCTTACACTCAGCAGGCAACAGGGTAGGTGCCCTGAATGAGGTGCAACTTGGTGTGACAGCCATAAACTGCAAGTCTTGAATACTACACTCATTCTGTTCCAATCCTTTGTCATTCTGCACATGGTAACCTCCTACCTGTCCCTCCTTGCAAGGAAATGGATACAAGAGCTGACAAACAGGAATTGTCTTCATGTACTTTCACTTTTTCAGAAGTCAAATAAAACTGCATAGCACAGACCACATAAATATTCAATTAATAAAAGGAATTCTGTGAACTTCAATCAGTAACAAATATTTTCTGTATTTTGTTTGATCCCCAGTAATTCTAAAATATTTGTGTCCACTTCCCTTAGGTATGTCCCTTACTCTTGCCTGAAACTTTTCCTGCAAAGCCCTTGTGAGAGAGACTGCAGTTATGCATCCAAAGGCAGTGACAAGGTAAAGAATGAAGTAACACCTGACTCTCTGGGTGTTATTTTTATATAGCTACATACCACTGTTACTATTCACACATTCACAATTTGGAATCCCAACTTTTGTTTCAAAAGCATTGAGAAACATGTATTCTACCTATGAAGAGTAATAATTCAAGATGGCCAGAGAAGAATAAATCTGGTTAGTGCAGACATTTCTTTGCTGCACAGTTTTAAACAAAACCTAAGGGAGCTCATATATTTCTCTGTGAGGAGCTTCAGATCCTAGGAAGTCTGTGATTCCTGACTTGGAGGAAGATGGGGGAGAAAACCAGCACAGAAATGGCAAAATTAAAAGCACAAAAATCCCAGAAAGACAACCAAGCCAGACAGTTACCCGGGCTTAATTAGAATTTACAGTTCAGGGCTGGGAAGCCTTTGAATTTCCAGGAGTTCAGGTGTACTGAAAGAGATGTTGTTTGACCTGTTCCAGCTATTTCTGGTTATAAAAATTGAGAGTAATAGTCTATAGTGATGAAGTAATCTAGAAACTTGCCTCTTAGAGTTTTATCCACCCTGTATTCACTCAGGACATTGAAAAGCCCTAGAATAGGTAATGTGGGAAATAAAAAGAAAAATTTCAGCTTTAATGATTGATTAATGGGGACCACTGGCACACTTACTTACAGGTGACAGGTTTCACACAAACAATGTCCTGTTTGTGCCTTTTACATAGGAGATGTATTAAAAATCATTCACCTCTGTTAAAAAGCACTGCCTTGGTAACAATGTCAACATAAATTAACTTCAGCAGAACTGCAAGCAACAGAAGTTAGTAATGATATGTAAGATTTAACTTACAAAAGGGCTTTAGAAATTTGTTCATTTTTGAGGCAGGAAACCATAAACTTAATTTAGGGACAGGGTTCTTTCTTCTGGCTTTGTCTTCTGAACGTTCCCTCAAATGTTGTGCCCTGTATGCTTAACAATTCTCCTCAACAACAATTAATCCATGCTGACAAATCTGTCAGATGTATTGGAGTAATCAACTTAAGTTTCAACAGGTTATTCCCAATTTACCTGAACAGAGGCCTTTGTGTACCATTTCAGCAGTAAATTATCATAATAAGAGTGCTCACACTGGTATTTAAAAATTGTATTAATGACATTTGACTCCTATATGGAAGCTTTAGAATTCAGAGGCTGCAAAGATTTTTCCCTTCTCTCATGCAGCTGGATATATTCTTTGAAATGGGGAATGATGAAGCAATTTCTACGCAAGATTTGTCTCTAGGAAAGATGTTCAGAACAGGAGGGCTCCTCCAGGAATTCATTCTACCAACCTTGAGAAAAATTTTAAAGTAAGACTCAGGGTCAGGGGGGGCAGAACAGAAAGTAGCTACCTCAAGGTCAAATCCATCTCCAGTAGCATGGCCACAGTGAAAGACAAGGAAATAATCTAGAACTCTGAATATCATTTCTTTTCTTGGTTTTCACTGTTCCACTTGCCTTTCACTTGTTACTCCACTCACTTTCCTAGACACCAACTCACCTTTTAAACTCATAAAAATAGTGACCACAAAGGCAAAGTTAAAGGTGTAGTTGAGTAAAGTAGCAGCATGAAACAAGGCAAGGCCAAGCCAAGAGTTCATTGGGGCAGGCATTGATTTGTGGCTGTTAACCACTGGGAGCAGAACACAGCCAAGAAGTATGCCACTTAAAGGTTTGCCATTTTCCCATTGACTGGAGGAACAGAAATCAGTGGTGTGGCCTCTGCTCCACAGCAATCCCATCCCAGTTGTGGGAGTGTATTTCAACAAGGCACCAATGAAATGGATTCTTCTGCTCTTGCAGCCCCACCACAATCCAAGCTGTTTTAGTTCTGAACAAAAGCAATGGGCTCCTTTAACCACAGCCCAGTGAAAAAATGGCAATCTGTCATTTAGACCATGCAAGGCAGGTGACAAAGCACAGAAGGTGTTATGAACTTAGGCTATGTAATAAACTTAGGCCATGATAGTCCTGTGCAGCTCTTGTGCTGAGGTCTGGATCCTGTTAGCAAGGGATCACTCAGGAGCAAGGCCAGCCTCTGCATCCTGAGGAGGACAAAAGACTGGAGAAATGGAGAAGATGCTGTTATCCTGTTTTCTTTCTGCTGACAGGAGGTTAGTGAGATCAGAGGGAAGTCTGTAGAGACAAAGGCCATTTCTATTGTTATAAGAAACTCCCAACTCCCACAGACTCCTCTGCTGATAGTTCATAACAAAAATGCAAGAG
This sequence comes from Vidua chalybeata, assembly GCF_026979565.1. NCBI lineage: Eukaryota > Metazoa > Chordata > Aves > Passeriformes > Viduidae > Vidua > Vidua chalybeata. The sequence continues at coordinate 9,602,142 of NC_071534.1, read as the reverse complement.
TGGTTCAGGCTCTTAAAGTCTTCTAAGTGTAGGTAAAATACCTTTCAAATCAAAGACAGGTATTCAGATGCAAGCCACATGCACAGCAAGCACTGTAAACAGCACTGACATAGAGTGGCTTTAATAAGTCATCTATCAAAGAACTAGAAACACCCACCTCAGAAAGACCCCTCACAGCAATCACTAAGCTCAGTGCCTGAGCTGTTTACACTAAAGGCCATTCCTTATTCATGTCCTAGCAGTGAACAATAGCAATATTATGCTGAAAAGTTGAGTAAATCTGTCCCTCCTTTCACCAATAGCTTCATGGACCAGTGAATCCGTGGGGCTGGATGGCATTGCTCTACAAGGTATTGTGAAAACAGGCTGCATTGTTAGGCCCACAGTACGTCATTGATAACCAAGTAGAGTCAGAGCATAAAGGAACATATTGCAGGTGAAGAACAGAGAAGTGCTCTGCAAACACATGCAGAGGAAAGAATATGCTTTTTGTGCTGCTCACTCACAGTTAGAGTGTAACTGATTTTTGCATTTAAGCAGCAGCTTCCTAAATATATCCTTGACAAACATCTGCCTTTCCTTTGTTTTCCTGTCTGTTTCTGAAACAAATCTGACCACTGCAAGGATGAGGAATTTAAAATTAACCATAGGATGCTTGAAAATCTCGAATGTTCTGTGGCTATGCCTTGATTGCACTGGGAGATCTAGCCTGAAGGCCAAGCATGGCTGAGGCTGCAGGGGGAGAGAGGGGTAAAGAACAGAGTGGTGATGAGGGCAGAGCATGGGACTGAAGGCCCTGCACAGATGTCTTGTTAGTGCAAGGGCATCTCTCACTGGCCATCTCTCAATGACCTAGAATAAATTTGCCTCTCTTCTGGATGAAAAACTTAGTCCTCAAGCCACCAGAAACATCCTGAGACACAAAAAAAAATGTGTTACAAAAGCATGGATTATGCCTGAGCAATTTCAAACAGTGAGCAGTATCTCTGACTTGTATTAATGCAAACACTGCAGGTGTTTGTGCCTGTGTTAAACACAGAGAAATGGTTTCTTCCAGTAATGATGGTTTTTTACAGTACATCTGTGCTTCATACAGATAACACACGGGAGAGAGTGAGTGACCATACTGGTATTTCTATTTAAGCCAGCAATGGAATGTTTTTTAGATGTTACATTTGACTTAAATCTATTAATCAGGTATGGATCAGGGTCTAGATTTTAGCAGTTGCCCTGGGCTGGACAAGAAAGTGACAGCAGCTGTAACAGTAGTTCTTATGTTTTAATGCAACTGTTCTGGAAATGAGCTGTACACACAACCCACACTATCTAGTCCTAGCCTAGAGAAGGCTTAGGAGTAGGAACCATAGATTAAAAGGGTCTTACCAGCCATTCATGCTAGGCACCTTAGAGCTACATGGCAAAAGCACAGTCTGGCTAGCAGCTGATAACCTCATTTAGTATTATTAGCTCTGACTTAGAGCAAACCTCTCAGCTGCAGTGTCCCCCCTCTGCCATTTATATCTCCTGGACATAGTGCTGAAAGTGAGCCTGAAGGAACACATCTCACTCAAATGTCAGACACCCCTTGAGTGCAAATTAACCAGGTCCTGTGTTTATTACAGTGCAGCTTCTAGACCTCCCTGGGTTTAGGGTCACTTGGTGTTTCTTTATGAACCCCTTTATGAAAGTTTTCAGTACTTTATAGCTCAGCCATTAAATTTTGCTCCAGGCTGAAGCTTCTTGCAAAAGGTTTAATTCTAGAAGCTTTTTTTTTTTTTAATATATTTTCAAAGAGATCTCTTTGGTCATTTTTTAAAACATAAAAAAGGTACCAAAAAAAAAAAAAAAAAAAGAAACTAATAAGTTAATTAGTTTTAGGCCATCTTTAGGGCTCTCCATAATTCAGAAACAACATAGAGCTGGCTATTTTTTGTGTTTGAAGCCTGTCTACTGAGTTTATACTGGGACTTTTTATTGCATTTCTAATATGCATGTCTATAAATAAGTAGTCCTACACCTTTTTATTACAGTTTCTTTTTCACCCCCATGGGCTGAAATCCTGCTTGTCTGACTCATGGAAAGTAATCCATACAAACATGATAAGCAGTTCTAGGCCTCCATTTATAGTGATTAAATTCTAGAGAACTAAATCTTTGCTTCATTTAGGTGTTTTACATTTCATATTAACCTAGAATTTCAGTAGCATTAAATGTCATTTGGCACGTCAGTGTTTGTGCTGAAATTAATTCCAGCCTTGGCCACTCTGACATTTTTAATTCCAGTTTTAGGAAGATATGCTTGTCAGCAGTGCTGCCTAAACCTGATCCTGCTCAAACTGCCCTGTTTTCTGCATGTTTCTGGTCCTGGCGTCAGGGAAGAACCCAGTCTGAATGTTTAAAACCTCTCAAACCACCCCCTGGTATGAGACTGGCACAACAAACCAAGAGAAACAGATTGTCCTTGGGGCACCACGGGAAGGGCACCAGGACAGACATTTGATCTCTGCACTCTATGAGCCTACCCACACAGAGGAGGAGCTCCTCCTCCCAAAAAGCTACAAATGAACCAAGACACATTCACAAAAGCATCTATGTGGGTATCCACTCTGAAGAACTTGAGAGCAAACAGTGCTGGGAGCTGTACCAAAAACCTCCTCATGCCTGACTTCTGACTTTGGATCTGGAGAGCTGTGAAACCCCCAACAGCAAGCTCAGCTGCCCCAGTCCTGGCACAACTTGTACATCCTTCCCTCACCAGCTCCATCGAGGCACTAAACTACATTTACTGCAGAAATCTGTGTCTTAAGATGTTTCATTTCCCTTCCTCTCATCTGGGAGCCAACCAAGGCCTGCCTTCAACTGGGCTTCCCCTCCCTGGGGAAGGTGTCCTGCAAGCCCAAGGTTCTTGGGAGGACACGTCATGTCCTGCAAGCCCAAGGTTCTTGGGAGAACAAAGTCCTGCAAGCCCAAAGCTCTTGGAAGGACACATCCTGCAAGCCCAAAGATCCTGTATACTTTGCACCCAATGTCAGGGTGACCCTGAGCTCAACCAAGCCAGGAGAGTGACACGTAGGGTGTCAGCATTGCTATGCACATCACATGAGTTACACAACAGGAGCAGCAACATAGGAAAGTTCCCTGTAAGTTATGATCAAAGAAGAAACACGTGTTTATAAAAAGACAAAGGAAACAAGGGAAAATAAATAGAAATAAAATTTCTCATGCTCTATTTTTGGTAAACCTCAGGGCAAAAGTCAGGTTTGAGCAGGAAAAAATACCTGCTGCATAATAAACAAAGATTTATTAACATTGTTAGGACAGCCAACATAAATGGAAACCTATACTTCACCTGTAAAAGTAAACTTTTATTAGATGGTTTCATCCTAGAGCAGAATCTCTCTACAGCCACCCCTTCAGGTCTTGTCTCTCTCTAGTAGATTCTTTCTGCATAACAACTCTAATATATAGCTCTTCCTATACATTAATCACAGCACATCCTGATTACTGCAACATTCTTTTCTTAGCCTTGACAAAACCAATCATTCTCCCATCCATTAAGGATATGCCTGGCAAAAATGATTTTCTAGCCTATTTCTTTTAACCATTTCAACCAGTCTTTTCATTTTCTTCTGTTGGCATAATTTTCAAATGATATCAAGTATAAAACTACTTGTTGTTGTTTTTAATAACCTCATAGCTGATCTCACTCACACTTCCTGTCAGCTCTTCTTCATTAATGAGTTGTTTCCACCTGTCTGGTCTATTAGAATTTCAAACACTTCCATGCTTTGTCCCATAGGTTGTCCCCACATCAAAACAAAAAATTTTTATGGTCAGAAATAATAATTTCAGTGTTCTTTAAACTTCTCCTGAAAACTTCCTTTTCCATGAAACCTGGAAAAACCTGCCAGTGGTTAAAACCCAGAATGTGCTGGGACCACCACCTACAGCCTGACCCAAAACTGTGCCTTGGTGTCCGTGGAGCACCCCCAGGTACATCTGCAGCTGAACGGTGTCTCTTGTCTTGGGCTCAGATGCATGATGCCACAGCTTAATGAAGGCCACGTGCTGCCTGAGCCAAAGCAGTAAATTGCACAGCTTGAAGTCACAGCACAGTGGTTAAAATCCACCAAGTTAAACCTCAGTGAAATGGGTAGAAGAACACAAGTTTGCATCATGACAGCTGAGAGTACGTGTGCAGACAGCCATCATGGAAACATGTCAGGCCACTGCAACTTAATTTTGTGTCTGGAGCTTTACACATGGAGCTGTGTTTGGAGTAAAACCTTGGGGGCTTTTGTTACAACCATGGAGCATTTAGATGTCTTGTCTAGGACAGGGATTCTAGGATTTACTAGTGGGGAATGAGTAGCTACAAGAAATGGCTCTACATAAAAACAGTGTTGCTGTGTGAAGAGCCAGGCGTGCTGCTCCTGAAACAGTCTCAGCTCTTATGACACTCCTGCTGTAGTGTGCCTCTCAAGAGCTGAGAACACATTATCACTTTGTTTATGGATCACATATTTCTCTCTCTACTCCAAGTCATTTTGTCCATGCATTTGACTTCCACAGTTACATCTTGCTTTCTCCTCTACTGCAGATTTCCCACTCCTACTTCTTCAGTACCTAAATCGCACTTTCAACATACTTTCTCCTCTTCTTCCACCCCCCACCTTGCTTTCCTTTGTTTGTAGCAGAAGCCCTGAGTACAAGAAACTGAAGAAGTGTTTTTCGCCCTCTAAAGTTCTCAAGATTTGGTACAGCCAATGGGAGAGGGGCAACTCCCGGAATAAATAAAACTTTTTAAACCATTTTTATGTCAGAGTTCCTGTTGTTTGGGACTTAGATGACGTCTCAAAATCACACAAGAATCTGTAGCCAAGATGAGGCCAATACGTAAAAGTACATTCTTTCACTTGTGCTAATGAAGAGGACACAGACACAAGTCGAGGACATGTCTCAACAAGAGCTACTGAACAGTTTGAACGTATCAGAGGTTAAGGCTTTTTGAAAAGGAGATAATTGCTAGGCTTGCATTCTCCCTTCCACAAGGGCAACCTTCCAGCATTTCTACCTGGTGCATCATTCTCTCTTCTCTGCCCGTTTGAGACTCTAAACTGTCTGAAGAAGGAATCCTGGCTACAGTGGGGTAAACACTACATCTTGATACATAATCCACGTGGCCAGGGAGAGAGGGGAAAGTTAATGATCAATCCCTTGATGAGCAGGAGTAGATAGGAACTGGTATATTGGTTTTTAAATAAAGAGTTCCCTCCATCAGCAACACAGGCTTGTAGAAGCAGCTATTAAATACAAATCTCAGAATTGCTATGGTGTCCCTGGAACAAAGTCTAACTGAAAAGGGTTATTAAAACTTGTCTCCTAAATTGTTTAGCCAGAAAATGCAGCCAGAGGTTCTGAATGTGTAAAGGAAAGCATATGCACATGTTCAATTTCAGATGCTTTCAGAGCAAAAATAATTAATCTTCTCTGCAATCTAGTGAAGCAAGCATATAACCCTGTGAAAAACTACACTATCAGGGGAAAGGAAGACAGGGAGAAAGACAGAGAAGACAGCCTGGCATGGTTAAGTGATTTGTTCATGAACAAGATCTACCATCAGACTTAAGGAATAACCCAGCTTTCACTGAGTTCCAAAGAAGAAGTTTAACAGTTCCAAGCACAATTCTTAAACACAGCAAGTGTGTGATCCTTATGTACCTGTCATTGTTTAATAGTCCTTTGCACAGATCCAATGGTTTAGGTTAAGAATGAAAGTCTATCATTTTTGTTATTGAGCATATTTTTCCAATATCACTGTCTAAAAAAAAAATACCAAAGCAAATATTACAAGAAATCAAATCATTTGCCTTCCTACAAACAGATAGCCAAACACTGATAATACTGTCACTCTAGATTTATATGTTAGAAAGAAAACAAAACAAACAAACAAGAACACAAATAAAACCAAAAGATCCCAAATCCTAAAATGTTGCTGGTTTGAAAAGAACTTGGCACTCATGTGCTTGACTGTTTTCTAGATCATGATCACAACTGCTGCTACAATTACAAATACTTAAATCTAGAGCCTTTCAGGTTTATCAGTATTTCCTTTGAGGAGGGAGAAAAGGCAACTTTGGTTTTTTCACTGGTTGAGGAATTTTCTGAGGTGAAGGAATCTTATTTTCCACTGCAATTCACCTAGGTCTGTTTGTAGTATAAGAGACTACTCATCTAATTATGTGTTTTATATTTTTCTAAGGTTCTCAGCCAATTTATTTCTGCAGAAAAGCGTATCTTTAAATTGTGAAAACCACTCTATAAATTCTGAGTTAGAACAGTCAAGGTCTGATACCTTATCTGTGCTCCTACTGTATATAAGGTCACATCATCAGCATGTAGATGTACAGAATATTTCATGAACTATACAGTGTTGACAGGTCATTAATAAAAACTGCAAAAGTAAAAGCCCTCTAATTAGCTCCTGAGGTAACTTTGTGTATAACATTTTCACCCCAGATTCAACACCATTAAACAAAATGACTGGTGTTTGCTCTCTAATGCAGCCAGAGAGCCATTCCACTGTAGTTAAACTCAGCCAAATTGAGGGAAACTTAGACAGCAATATGTTGTGATTTATTGGAACAAAAGGCCACAGTCAAATCAATAGAGATAGTTCCCACATAAAAAATGATGATGTGTGTCTGTAACAATATCAAGGTTACCTTGAAAAGGGCAATGTGGCAGGCCAAAAACACGACTAAAATAGGGTCAATACATTCTCTTTGAAAGGAGCACTCGTTAATTTTTGAGCAATTGTGAGAAAACAGAAAGCACAAATAGCTTATAATTAGGGCAGTACAAAAGGGTTACTAAAGCAGCATTTCAAATAGTCGATTATCTCAAATTAGAGAGAAGACATTGCAATAAAGATCCAGCGACAGGTTTGAGAAGAGCTTCCAGAAAACATTTAGAGAAAGAGGGGGTAAGGCCCCCAGTGGTTTCCACACTGACTAGAAGGTGGGCTGAGGGCAAGGAGCCACGTCTTTTATGGACTCAGTTTCTCACTGCATTACAGATGACTGAAAGCAATTTGTAAGGCAAGGTAAGGCTAAGTATCCAGGTGTTACCAGACAGAAGGCAAAATGCCTTTTTTTAAGGCATTAAAAAAAAAAAAGCTTCTCATATGAAAGGTAGGAACGCAAGATTGCTTGGGTAACAGTGGCTGGGTTGAAAAGGAGTGAAAAAAAAATATTTCAGCCTATATTTTGGTGAGTGTATTGCTTTTTACTGTATGCTATTCGATATTTATAGTGATTGGTCACCTCAAATGCATTTGCATTGCTTCAGCTTTCTGGATTACTTGAGACAAAGAGAATTAATGAGAATTTGAGATGACCAGACAAACTAATCCAAGACTGAAGAGATTAGTATATAATATGAAATGTAAAAAACTAAATGAAAAAACATGAATTACACTCTGTAACCATCTTGCAACCTGAAAGTTCTTAGTATAAAAGTAGTACAAGGCCTTTTACATCAGTATCTAAACTGGAACAACATGTTGAAGATTTCAAACAACTGGAATTGTTTTTAAAACAATTAATAACCCAATAACCTACTTCATTTTATATAATAGAGAAAATAATTTGTGTCAGTTTGCAACAACACTACATTTTGACACCTTTTCAGCAGATAACCCGAACTATGTGTGGTTTTATGATTTTAAATCTCATAATTCTTCTAAATTGTAACATGAAATCTCAGGTCCATTGTTTTTACACCCAACTCAGAGGGGCAAGTCTTTAAATGAGACTCCTTCTAAAAATCCCACCCCAGCTGTTCCTTCTGCCACCCCTCATATTTAAGGTAGGTTATTTCCAGAGAGAGATGGTGGTCTGGAGCATGGAGCAAACAAACAGGCAGAGCTGAAGGCATGGGAGCCTCACCCAGAGTCTCATACTGACGCCCACACACCATAAGGCAAGAAAGATGAACAGGAAGGGCAAATTTTCTTCTATGTCAATGACTTTATCGGACAGTAAGGGAAATCTGAAGAGTTTTTACAAGGTCACTGCTTGGTCCTAGGCAAGGTACAGTAATGGAAGGTGTATTCCTGGGAATCATTCTGAAGTGGCCCAAAGAGAGTTCAGTGCCAGACATAATGTCTCTCCAGCCAGCTGACCTGTGATTTCTCACTACTCAGCCTTAATAGCTTTCCTCACAAGTTTTTCAGATGGGCTACAGATGAAGCTGGTTTGTTACCTTTTTTTTCCAAGTGGTAATCTCCGCAGTTATACAAAAATAGGGCTATTATCACCACCAGTGTGGTTGTTGCCATAGTTCCTAAGCAGAAGATTGCAGCAATACCCCAAGAGAACGCTGGTCCTGAGCACTCAGGCTGTGTCTAGAAGTCAACAGAATTCCTCCCTACCCCACCATGGACTTGGTGGCAATATTTGTTGAACCTTTCCCAGTTTCTAAATGGTTAACAAAAATATAACCCATCTAGATAAAATGCTGTCAGATCTACTGTTGACAACAGCTGTATTTCATTCTTGCATAAATGCCATTGGACAAAAAAAAAATTATTGCTATTTATTTATTGCTAAATGTTTAGCCTAAGTAGGAAACATGGAATAAGGGTTCTGTAAGAGAAACTCATTAGGATGTTATCCAGATATGGCAGAGAAGTTACCTTTCAATATCTCTGAATATGAGAGATATAGAAATATATAGAAATATATATAGAAATAAATGCAAATTATTAGAACCTACCCTAAGTAACATATTTGAAGAAGAAAATGCTAAACCACAGGCATTTAAAGGTAAATAATGAAATTATTTTTGCATTATTATGGTATTAGCTCGTTAATAATATTAACAATTTTCAGTTTTATTTAATAAATGGAAGTCCTGTGCTGATTGAGTTGTCAGTGGCATAAGAAATACCAACATAACAGCAGAAAGTTAGAGGATAACTTTAAATTGAAAGATATTATAATCGAATAGTTACTACTTGACATGCTGAAATTTTTCCTCACTAAAGGTGATTTAGGTAATGACTAATGTCAGAGACATTCATGTAGAGACAGAGTCACCACTTTTTTGCACTATGAAGTGGACAGCTCTCATTTGTGTGCTTCTCCAGACTGAATCTTAGAATGGCCTGGGTTGGAAAGCACCTTAAAGATCATCTCATTCCAACCCCCTGCCATGGGCAGGGACACCTTCCACTAGACCAGGATGCTCCAAGCCCCATCCAGCCTGACCTTAAACACTTCTAGGGCAGACAAAATTCTCTGAGTAGCCTGTTCCTTTGTCTTACCACCCTCACAGGAACCTAACACCCAATCCAACCCCACTCTCTGTCAGTGTGAAGCCATTCCCCCTCTCCTGTCACTCCAGACTCTTGTAAACAGTCTCTGTCCATTGTTCTTGCAGGCTCCCTTCAGGTACAGGGAGGAGCAATTAGGTCACCCCAAAGCCTTCTCTTTCCCAAGCTGAGCAATCCCAGCTCTCTCAGCCTGACTGAGGTCCCTGCTTCCATGTTTCCATGGTTATGGCTGCCCCTCCAGACCCAGCACAGGTGTGTCTTCCTACATGACAGCAAACTTCAAGTACCATCCCATGAACAGGATATGACCTAAACAGATGGTCAGCCATGCTTTTTGTCTCCAGACTCTCTTAATCTGTACCAAATTCAGCTGAGGGAGAAAGGCTGATAATTTTCAGCCTATCAATCAACCTCATTTTACTGCATGTTTTGCAGACACGTTTAGATGGTGTTGGTTGCTTGATGAATATGCACGTATATTTACTCCAAAGTTTCCAGCTTGATGTTCTTTGATAGGCACTTCTAGTATTTTCTATTCAAATGAACATAACTCTTCTATAAAAGTAGACTAAATGTCAACTCAAAAGCTCATTAAAAAGAATGTTAAAACAAATTGTAAGTTTTTAGTGAAGTACTAGAGACATACACTAGGACTACAGTGTCTTCTACTGAACAGCTTTTTTTTTTTCCTTCTGGAGCTACTGAGATCCAGGGATCCTCAATCTGACTATTGCACTGATGAACAGAGATATTCTTTCACGTTGTGTTTTCAGCTGCCCAAACTGGACACCTGACTGATTTCCAGGTCCCTCATGCTTCAGTCACTAACAAAAGAATGATCTTTAATATGGATAAAATCCTGAGCAAAACTAGAAGACAAACACCACCTGAAAGCGACCCACTCAACACTGTGCATTGCTCTTGAGATTTTATCTACAGAGATTGTTACAGGAAGTGGATTTGACACAGCTTGAGAAAGAAAAATGTGTGTGGAGCAGATGCAGACATGGTGTGACAATCAGATTTAGCCACAGGAGGCAGCCAACCAAATGGGACCATGTTAGATGGAAAAGGACCTCAACCAGTTTTATGTCAGCTGGCATTTGTTCCTTAGTGGTTTTTTTGGTTTTTTTGGGTTTTTTGTTTGTTTGGTTGGTTGGTTTTTTTTTGTTTTTTTTTTTGGGGGGGGGGGTTTGGGTTTTTTTTTGTTTTGTTTTTGGGTTTTTTGTGGGTTTTTTGAGGTTTTTTTTGTTGGTTTGCTTTTTGTTTTGTTTTGGTATTTTGTTTGGTTTTTTTTTTTTTGTTTATAGATGAAAGCAAAGTATTGCAAAGTATTTCCCAGAGCCAACTCTCTTTGTCTGGAGGAGCTGAGCCCAAGTGAAGAAATGCACAAATACAAAACTCTGCTCTAATATGCAGAAGAAAACAACATGCTGCTCTCTTCACCTAAATCTAAGCCTTCAGAGAAATCTGATGATCTTATTTAGTCCATTGATTAAGATCTCAGTGAAAATGTAATAAAATTACAATAAAGGTTATGTATCAATAAGGTGTCAGTTGTGCACAGGGATGAAGTATTCTAGTCATAATTAAATTTCAAATCTAATTATGATTTGAGGAGTCCTTTTAATTACATTGCAATATTTTGCTTTTGTAGGGAGATGATTGCTATAGCATCTTTTATCTGTAATTTTCTTTTAATTAAAAAATGTAAATAAATCAAAACCAGCTACTTAAAATACTTACATCTTAAATGAAAAACAAACAAAAACACAGGGATTTCACCATCCAGGTTTTACCTACTGAATCACACCTAGGCATAATATGGAGGGTAGAGGGGGGTGCCTGACAAAGTGGTGAATTTTACATGGTCATGTATTTCTTTCACATAACCAGAAATAGCCAAGTAGCTTCAGCCAGAGAAGAAAAGAGCTTCCTCAGAGCAAAGAATGTCAGGTAGGAAAGATACAAAACCTTTTCTTCAAAAGGTGTTGGGACTGGCATCCTTTGCAAGGCTGCTGGAGGCTGCCCTACACTGCACTGCCCCAGCCAATCCCACCAGCCTCTGGTGTTCAACAGCACAGCGATTCCAGGTTACTCTGGTTATCAGCACTTATCACTCTTCCTGCCTTTTTGTCCTCCTCATGTTTCTTTCAAGCACTTAAATCACTTTATATCACCTGCCTGGCTGCTAACTTTGTGTGTTGGCTTAAGTAGTTCCTTTTACCCCCTGGTATTAGACTTGCTGATTGGGGTGGCTGGAAAAGAAAAATGTTTGTTCTTGGCCTTCGTTCCTCTCAGCAAAATACGCAAGTGTTTTGTAGCTTTTTAAGACAACCTCACTTTGCCTGAGCACCTCCTTCAGTCTGAGTTGGTGTTTGCTGCATAGAAGACACAAGAATTTTGTCAGGAGTAAGGAATGCCAGGCAGATTTCCCAGGCCCTCTGCTGTGGCATAAATCTATCACTCTTCCTATGATAAATATCTCTTTTACAATGTATTAAGACCAGTTTTACCTTTGCCACAAACTTCTCATACAGGAGGAGTCATCCACAATTGTTTCCAGGTGACCCTGTATGATTATGCAGTTCTGACTGTAAAATATTCCTGCTGGGGTTTTTTCCATCAGCAAGTTTCATTGCCACATTCTATACCAAAATTATTCAACCAAATCAACCCAACACTTGTACTGGAATTTCATTCCTTAAACTAATGACTCCTTTTTTTGAAAGTTATTAATTCAGTCTGACTGTTAGAGTTCACATTAGGATATCACATGAGCCTCGCCAGACAATTCCATTTTTAATCAATATCCCAACTTTTCTGTTAATAGTTCTGGGTTGTTGGCTTTTAACTTTAGCACAAACATTTTCTAATTTTCAGTTGCAATTTATGTGTCTAATGCAACGTTATAATGTCATTGTGCACCAACAGTCTGTGTAGAACCTGAAGATAATTTTTAAAAGTCCTTAATTGGGACTATTTTGTAACATGAAAATGATGTATTCACATCAGCAGAAAAAGACCATTTATTGGCATTCATATGCAATATGTGCTCCGAAGATGTTTCTGTAGCATTCATGAACCACCGCATCTCACAAGGACTTTAAAAACTCCGCTTGCCTTGAATCAACAAAAAATTTACATTTTATATTTACAAAGTCATCCACAACCAGCAAAAGCTTTAGTAACTGAAATAGATGCATAACAAAATGAAAAGAGCCAAATAAGTAAAATATTTGACTTCTACACTTGGTATATATTGGCAGCATCTGGCCTTAGTGGGAGAAGAGATTAGGCCAAGCTCGGATAATTTTGATCAGATTCTCAACTTTTCAGGAAGTTGAAATATCTGGCTCTGCACTGCTGTCTCTTCCAGAAGCAGTTTGCTGCTGGTGGTCAGAGCAGAGCAGCAGCACCAAGTTGTCCCTTGGCACAGTGCCACGGGAAGAAGACGATCACAGCTGGGCCATTGCTGCCGGCTGTCCCCTGCCCCGGCCAAGGCCAGCAGCACCGAGGAGCTGCAGGGTGTGTGCTCCTGGCCACAGCAGCTGGGGCACTCAGGGAAATGCCATCTTCTTCGGGGCACTCAGGGAAATGCCATCTTCTCCTTTGCGTGGGTACGGGGCAAAAACCAGGGCCCTCTCGTGTGCCATCGCTGCGGAGGTAGTCACCTCCACCTTTGCAGGGGACACAGCTGAGCAGGGCAGTGCCACCACCACAGCCAGACAGATGGACAGGTAGCAGACAGACACTGCCACACTGAGCCCAGTGAATGCCACTGACACTGCCTTAATGGATGCTGTGTGGCCTGATTGATTCTGAGTGGGTTCTTTAAAAATGCGCTGTGTCGGTGTAACATCCGCTTAAAAAAACTCCTTCCAAAATTCCCCAAGGCTTCAGTAGAAGCAGGATTAGACCAGAGCCAAATGCATCTGAAGATGCACCCTTTGAACGTGCCGAACAGGTCAGGGATGGGACAGGAACAGTGTTTTACACTTAGTGTGGCCATTCCAGTGCCAGTTTGATAACACAGCTTTCTAAAGGTGACATCTTTACAGAACTGAGCCTGCTTTCATTTGTTTTCTTTCTGGGTTTTTTCCCCCTCTGGTTTACTTTGATTTCCTTATTTTAATGTGGCTTTTTTGGACCAGAGGAACAGTTAGTGTAGTGCTCTTTTGCAGTTTGGCTCTGGCCAGCGTCCCTGGGTGCTCTCGAGTTGACGGTGTGCTGCAGTAACTCCACCCCAGTGCACGCTGCCACCACAGCCCTCTGGCCCAGCAGCTCAGGAGTTTCCTGCACTAATTGCACCCCCAGCAGCTGCCAATTTCCCTGCAGCAGCACAAGCCAGACTTTCTTACAGGCTGTTAATATTTTCCACTCCAATATCCATTGCCAAATTCTCCCACGGCTTGCTACGAGTTTCCTGACAAGATACGCTCATAGCACGGCATACAGGAGATGCACAAAGGCAGCTGAGGCCAGGCTCCCACTGCCCAAGGCCAAAGGAGGGCCTGAGCACCAAGGTGGGGCCTGGCCAACTTGTTCTTGCCAGAGAACACCTGGCCACGGCGGGTTTGCACTGTGACCCAAACCAGAGGCACCACAACACGGCTCCTCCTGGGAAGGGCAGACACGGGCGTCGCTGGCAGCTGTGGAGGAGGCAGAGCACAGCTCCAGCCAGCAGCAGTGACTCAGCCATGCCAGGCCCGAGCAGCCCAGGGGACATGGTGACTCAGAGGCACACCTCTGGCTCCCCATCCTTCCCGCGATTTCCCCTGTAAGAGCAGCAAGCCCCCGCAGCCCCCTGAGGACACACACACACAGACAGGGTGTCTGTGCCCAGACATCCTTTCCTGGAGCCCTCTGCCCACATCTGGGGCTGGGCAGTGCTGGAGCACAGCCCAGCCCAGGGGAGACAGCCAGAGGGAGAGTTCAGAGCTGCCCAAGCCAAAGGAGCCCCTGCGGGTAAAAACTGATCTGGCAGGAGACATGAGACAGCAGAAACTGTGTCTTTGCTGGCCAGAAGACAGAGAAAGGAACAAGCCATTACTGGTGCTTGAGAGCAAAAAAGGCCTGATGCTACAGCAGTTTGTGGGGGCCTAAGAGCAATGCCCTACCAGAACTGCAGCTGCAAATGAAGGGGACAGGCAATATGAGCCACTTGATTCCACTCATTCTTACTGCAACACAGAGGAAAATGAATAAATAAGTGCAAAAGCTGGTTTCAGAAGTTGCATTATTACTTTCCCAAGGAAGCTGGGCAAAGTGGTGATCTGCACATCAGGCAGTGAGATGATGCCTGGTGCAGATGCAGGACCCGGGAGGGTTGGTGTGGAGCTGCCACCCGAGCCTGCCACCTCTGCCATGGCCATGACAAAACTCAGCTGGCCACCACAAGCCTCCATGAGCCCCAAACCCCAGGCAATGATGGCAGAGGCAGGCTGAAATGTACCCAGGAATGACACAAGCTTTGCTGACAATGCTTCTGATGCTGCAAAACTTTAAACCCTGAGACCTGGAGTTGGGCTTCTGAAAATACCAAAAGGCTTGCATGTTTAACCTACAAGTGCACACACAAAAAAAAAAAAAAAGACAAATCCACAAAAATCCCAAGCTAACCAAATCTGTAAACACTTATGACTTCTGTATTGGCCTTGAATTTTTTAGCTGGGTTAGCCAGTGATACCACACACCAAAAACACCTCAGAAAAACTGCAGCATGTACTGCACTCATTCTTCTGCCAGTCAAAAATACATTAATTTTTAATAACAGCAGTAAGGAAGAAATGCACATCCGGATGGAGGGAATAACTTTACAGAACTGCATGTTCATTCTGCTCACACAGCCCCATCTTCCTCTGTCACCTGTCCCAAGGCTGCTGCTGCACATGCACACAGTGCACCCCTGCAGCAGGGGTGTCCTGTGCCCTTATGGACCGCAGCTGGGTCTGGGGGTTCCAGCAGATCAGCAATCAGTGAGGAGAAATGAGCTCCTGGAACCACAGCACACTCCACCCCTCTTATACAGAAGTAGCCCAAGAGCAAGTACTTACTAGCTAAGATGCTCCGTTTTGTTGTGTATTTCCAAAAGCAATTATTCATTATTTCTTTCTGAATCCTGATCATCACAGAGCCATTTCCCAGTCTGCCACAGCCTGTTTGGTGCAGTGGTTTCCACAAGACCGTAAGTGTCAGTTTACCTTTGCTTTACACCCCCTTTACTCTTTGCTCACAGCTCCTATTTCCCATGCAGCAGAAGCAGCCACAGACTCTCAAACTTATTTTTACTTTTCCCAGTACCATTGTCTCAGTGTTTACTGCTGCTTTGGAAGGGCACAGCTTCTCCCCACTTGTTGATTTCTCTCCATCCTTCCAGACTTCAGCTTATGCAATTTTGTCAGTTTTACTTCCAGATCACTTGCCAGACCACTTGTAGCTTTTTTTTTTTTCTTTTCTTTTTTCCTTTTTTTTTTTTTCTCTGAGCTACTCTGCAGAGGTTCTGTGTTTTGGTTCTGTACAAGCATCTCAGTATCAACTTTTTCCCCCTTGTCCTCTACCAGACAAGGATTATCCTTCTAAAGCAATTTAAAACACACCATTAAAAAGCCTCCTTGCCACAGTGTTCCCAGTTATTTTAGTTTTAGGCTTCTATCCTAGATTACTATAATATTTTTTTAGAGTTCATTTTTCCAAGATCAAGTCCAAAAATATCTGATCTGACAGGCTGTGGTAGAACACTGCAGAAATACCTTCACAAAGCTCAGGAGGCATGATTTAGAGGGTTTTTTCCCCATTTAGTTCAAGGTTTGGGAACGCTGGGATCTAAGCATTTGATCCCAGTTATTTTTGCTAATTTGATTCACAGCCCTTTTTGGCAGAGAGCTGTTGTCTTCTCAGTGCAAAGGACTGCCCTAGATGAAGTACTGGCAGATAGTGACACTTGCAGAAATCAGGTTACTCGGCACAAAGAAATCCTGAAGGGGCAGAGCGTGGCAGCAATGTCTGAGTCTGGGCAATAAGTAATTCAAGCTCCTAAAGAGAGAACCTGGGCTAACATAAAGATGGCCCAGTGGCTGGAGGTGATAAAGCAGCGAGCTTACCCAGGCTGTGCAGCAGGAAGTTTTACAAGACCCTGAGCCAAGCTGAGTGCTGTTGATGCACTGGAGTGGTGTGGTGTAATAATAAATAACACTGCTGCTGGACATGCTGCTGTCCAGAATGCTCTGCACTGAGCCAAGGGCTAGTCTGAAATTCTGCACCATGACCCCCAGGCTTTGTAGCTGCTGAGCTCCTCAGGTCAAGTTTAGACACTTAATAGGCCCATTGAGTTAATTAGGGGAGGTAAATTGTCTCTGGTTGTTAACTAGAACAGGAGAAACAGTTGAGGGGACAGGGGATGGCAAAGGGAATGCATTGAGATTACACAGGGATTTTATTTTATTTTATTCTCAGGAATTAAACTTGTTTTAATGAACAAAATGAGCAAGGTGAAAACACAATGTCATTTCATGAAGGGATTGAAAGAGAAGACAGAGCTCTGGGCAAATGGCAGCACCTTAATCTCTGAGCTATTGGAGTGCTGGTCTTAGTAGAGGAGAAGCATTTGCAAAACCTATAATATATTTTAGTATCATGTAACAAAACTATTAAGCTGCTATTGAGCAATCTCTAGAGTGAAAAGGACCTGGCATCAGGTCATAGCCAAGGATTTTATTGGTCTGCAGGATCACTGAGGAATATATTTAAAATGTTGATTAATCCTTTAGACCCTAAGTGTGGACTCTATTCCTTTTGGCATATGTGGTTTGCATCTTTGAAAAGGTAATATGACATATTTATGTATGAGATTATCAATTGCTGTGTGATGAGTGATTAAATTTATATGTTCAAAACCTGATGGACTTTGACTGTTTCCCATTTAAAGAAATCCGTGCTCATATGGAAAGCATAAATCATCAGCCCATTCTTAAAAGGCAATGATTGCAGAATAATAATTTATAATAACAACATTAATATCAATTATTCTGCCTGCAAGAACATACACCAAAATACACTCCTGCATACACTAAAATATGAATGTGAAAGCCATAAGATAATATGTTCTTTTTCTTCTGACTTGCAAAGACTCATGCGCTGCCCTTTCTGAGAGGGGCAAAGGCTTCTACAGTCACATCTAACTGCACTTCTGATAATGCAAATATCACACACTGTGACATTTTACCACTGGATACACTGAATTCAACAGTGTTCAGTCACTACCGGTAGCCAATCTGGAACTGGAGCAAGACTGCAGAGGGAGAGAATCCAACAAAGAACTCTGAACCAGTAAAGTAATGCAACAGAATCCCAGATAATAAACTAAATCTCTTGTTTTCAGGAGCAATAGGTAGAACAGGTGTGTGTATTGATAATTCACTAGGATTTTTTTTTTTTTTTTTGTTCTTGCTAGTAAGGCAGTCTGAAAGATTATTAATTACCCCAGACAAAGCCTGTGGTCATTATTTAATCCCTCTTCAAGTAAAGATTCCCTTGACCTGAAAGTGGGAAGTGCTCTGGTGTTAATGGAAGGTATCTGACAGGAGAATATGCCCCCTTGGCTTGTTGTGATCCCATTAGACACTGGCTTGGCAAATACATTCTCAAACTTAAACAGCAAAGCTTCAGCAGAAAAAAAAGTACAGCCAAGAACCACACTGACTTAAGAAATTAGCATGTTCACATAAAGTAAGAACTGACCTAAACCAGATCATTATATTCTCCGAGGTTTGTAAAATAAGATATTTAAAAAAATGGTTTTGTATGTCTCTGCACTTCAACACTCACTGGAGAGACTGTAGTTATAGGTTCTTTGGAAATGCAAATTAGACAACAGCGCCTGATTTTGCCTGGCACAAGAAAGGGAAGCGCTAAAATATTTTGTGATGGGTCTGAGCCAGGAGTCTAGAAGACTAGATTTAAAGCTAGAGGTTTAGATTGATCTTTAAAAGAAAAGCTATTGTCACAGATTTTCTATTCCCATGGAATTCAGGACATACTGAAATCTCCTGAAAACTGATATTCTCTTGAGACTTTCTACCTCCCATTTTCCATCAAGTTTGTACAAAAGCACTACCTCATTTCGTGGCTAATTTTGAAAACTTGCCTAAGAAATGTGAGACCAAACCACAAAGTTTGGATAGTGATCTGTACTTTCTGCAAGTTTGGGGGGGAGTATTAGAATCACAACTGCACCATTTTGAATAACTCCCACTAGTTCTGAACTGAAAAATAAAACTAGGCTTGTCTCTAAACACTGGAACAAACTCTGGTCCAAGTTATGTCCAGCAAAATAACAGGGGGGCGTTATTGGCCTGTTTTTCTCTTCCTCCTGGGACTACTTAATAGATATATATCTCTTCCATCACTGAACATTTGCAAATTAATGTCCATCCATTTTGTAATGCTTCCCCAGCATTGCCCTGTACTTTACGTCAGCACACATATTTCTATTCAAGAGATCGTTACTATTATTTTAAAACAGATGGTTTGAACATAATCCACATAAATAGTAGATTGGCAGTGCCAGTCATGATGGCATGTGTAGAAAAGAGCTGGCTGATACAACAATATTTAAAGATTAGCAGTCTGGGACACTAGAAATGACAATGTCTCTTGCCACTGAACCTAATGCTTGTGCTGTGGCATTCAAAGAAAGGCACAGCAGTCATCGTGCCAAGAGATCTGGTAAACTCACAGATTAAAAAAAAAGTTTGAGTTTTACTGTAGCTCTCTACTGAAAACAGTGGGGAGTGGCACAGAGCCCTTCATAGAAAGGAGGTTTGAAACTCACACTCCTTCCTGTCCTTGTGTTGGCATCAACAGATGGAGAGCTCACAAAAATCTGTGCCTTGGCCACTTCTGTGAACATGCCAGGCATGGCTTTGACTTTTTCTCTGGGACATTAGGAAATTACCATTAATATAAAATATGTTATTGTTTAAAATGACTTATAATCAGTGTCCAGTAGAACCTGCAAAACCACCATGTATTTTAGAAGCTCTCTCGGTGTCTGTGTGCTCTGCATCTGACCCTGCTGCAGCTGTAACTATCTCAAGCTGCAGCTGACAGGAGGAATGCGACATCACTCCAAGCCATCACTTATGTGTCCAGGACACTTCATCAAAACAACCATTTAACAGCCCACCTCTTGACTGCGTGGCCAAATTATTCCCTCTGCTTGGGATGCCACGCTGATTCATCTCCCACTCCTCAGCTTGTGCATATTCATGAAATCACAGAATGGTTTGTGTTGGAAGGGACTTAAAAGACCATCCTGTTCCAACCCCCTGCAAGGGGCAGGAGCACATTTCATTAGACCATGTTGTTCAGAGCCTCATCCAACCTGGATTTGAACACTTCCAGGGATGAGGCATCCATGCCTTGCCTGGGAAACCTGTGCCAGGGCCTCATCACCGTCACAAGGAAGAATTTGCTCCCAATCTCCAATCCAGTCTAATCTCTGTCCTTCTGTTTAAAGACATTCCCCTTCGTCATGGCTCTTGCTTGCTTGCAGGCCTTTTAGGTCTTCTTGAGCAACCAAGGTTCAGTTTTTCCTACCTACAAGATCAGCTAAGACCTGTCTGGATTTTTCATTAGCTTTTTGACACACATGTCCTTATTTTAGCTCCAAGGGCAACATTCTCACTGAGGTCAGGAAGGAGAACCGAGACCCATACAACACCCCATAAATAGTAGGAAACAATAAAACTAGAAAGGCTGTCAGTGTGGTTTCCATTGTTGGTTAAAGAGAAGGGATAATGTGCTGGTTTGAACAACAGAGCTAACAAATGACACATTTTTAATTTCAGTAGCTTGTCGAAGGACTAAAAGCTTCAAATGCACAACAAACCCTTTGAGGTGTTACACGTGATGCACATTCACAAGTCATGAAGTCTGCCCACAACTCTTGTTTAACCACATGACACTTCAGTGGAACAGCCAGCCTCATGTTCAAAGTGCCACTGCTGCCTTCCTGGCCACGTGCTGATATGCCTCAAGGGGATTTATCCAGGGGGAAAAAAAAAAAAAAGATAAATTGGTTGAAAACTTCGCTTGCAGGCTCCTAAGAACATTACAGCATATGTGGAAATGTAAAACAGCTTCTTGTGCAAGCCATAACACACTAACAGAAAAACCACTTAAAACATCTTCAAACTATCAAAGCCAGAGATAATTTGATAGAACCTCACAAATCCCATAATCTACTGTAAGTAGTAGCTAAGACTTTGGCTTCACCCATGTGTCTGCAACTGGGGAAGAAGCAGGAGGATAATTTATCCAAGTCTGGGGTAATGAAGTGTTAACAAAAACCATATGAAGTTATTACTACAACCACAGGTCGCAGAATGTGAAGGAAGGAGGATCTCAGGAGACCTACCTATTTTCAATCATCTCCTGCTTCATAGTTCATCCAAAGGTGTTCACCAAAACAGGAGGCAAGCAACAGAAATTAAATGATTCATTAGGCCTAATGAACAATGCTGATCATGTAATTTCTAAAATACAGTCAGCTGACATTGATATATACATAGTTTAACTCGTTCTTCCCAACTTTATTAGGTACATATGTCTACAGCAGACACAAATGGAACATTCTACAGCTAGGCTCCAAGCCAAAAACTAATTTATTCTTTAATGTGGTAGTGATTACTTGGTGGTTCCTTGAGCAGAGATGACAGGTCTGAGCTAATGGAGTTGTACCGTAAGTTAATATAAATCATGACAGAGCAATTAATTACAGAAACTACTGTAAATCCCTTTGTTAGTTTTCCCCATCACCAGAAGGATTTAATAATGTTCATTTTGCTAAGTTCCAGTGACATTTACAAGTCTTAAAACAATTTTTAATCAAATCAATATCTCTGGCTGCTAAATTTAGTTGTGCTTTGCTAGCAAGCCCTGGAATGCATCGATACTTGAACCTACCTTCTGTTCAAGTAAATTGTACTGAAGCCCCACACTTCCTCTGCATTTCTTTACAATGAGTAATTGGGATTATTTTCTTAATGAGCAACATAAGAAGTAAGTGCATCCAAAGGAATTAGGAGACAGTGAGCCAGACAGATATAAAAATATCAGTGCTTATGATGCATCTCACAGCTCAAAAATTTAAGCAAAATTTCCCTTAATTAGCAGAAAACTCTCCAAACCAAAGGACTGTGGTTTGTTTGGGAACCAGGGCATTCCAACAGAGCTATGAGTAAGCCCACATGGCAAAGACAGGATACAAGGCACAGTGACCTCTTGCTGCCCCTGAATCCAAAATTTCCTAAGTTTCTCTCAGTGTGAATTGAAGACATACCTGAATACCCCCAAGGGCTGTGGGTGGTGATCTCACACACTGTTGTGCAGGGGAGAATCCCTCTCTCTCTCCCTGTAGCTCACATTTATAACTACGTTCTAGGGATAATCACACTCCCTCTGTTTGTCATAGCTACTTATATTCTAAATCCTTTGAGGCACATGATGTCTGTAGTTTTTGTGAATATTATATCTAACACAAAGGGAGTTCTGAAGCCAATTGCACTACAAGAAAATTAGCAGAATTGGCAATAACAGTCCTGCATTATTATTTAGATAAGTTACTGTACAACACAGAGTATTTGCAAAGCAGTTTGGAGAGTGTCATTACAAGCATCAAGAACAATTAGGTCCAGTCTGTGTTTTCCTAAAATGGTTTTAGTTTTGAAATTGACTTTTGTAAGAGTAGGATTAAAACTATTATATTTTAGCAGGGCTCTTTTCATTTATATGGGTTTTTTTTAACATTGTTGCCATCAGCCCCCCAAAATCCATTTGGTTACTAAATTTTTCAGCAAAGTACTTCAGCAGAGAAATTTAATTTTATTCTGCAAAAAAACAGAGGACAGAAATTTACCAGCTCTGGATTGTTATTTTGCTCTGTCCTTAACAACAACAAAATCTGGGGAGTTTTGACATTGTGCTGCATTTAGATCAGTACCTTTTTCCTTTATACCTAATGAACACATGCACAACAATGACTCTCAGATCTCTGACATCCTCAAGGGACTGCACAGAGGTCACGGACTCTGAACACCAGCACATCAGCACAGAATAGTAATAATAATACCAAAAAAAAAAAAAAAAAAGGCAAAACTTCAAAGTCACTGCTGGGTGCGAGGTTTCTTCTTTAGAAACCTTGTAGCAAGTTGTACCTTATTTATTTCATTTCAAGTACTTATTTCATTCATTTGGTGGGTTTCAGCACTAATGTAGTAATACAGTTCCTTGGTCTATGACCCGTGTGCTATTCCCCATGGACAGCAATGAATTGTTATAGCTTTTTTCTTTTTTTTTCTTCAAGTGTAAAAACAAAACAAGAAGATCTAAAGAAAGAATGGGAGAGAAAAAAAGAAAAATCCAGACTTTAAAAAATAATTACTCCTACTGAGGTTCAAAGGATGAGCTGATACAGAGTTCTTCATCTTCAGTTTCCATTTATGTTGGGTCTTTAGTATAGATTGGTAACTAGAGTTTCATTTCTTTTGTTCTTCCTCTGGACAATTGCTTTCCATTTTACCTCAGATGACACCAAATCATTGTGACAGAGGCCCCCAAGACCCTGCTGTGATTCTGTAATAACTTAAATTCCCCACTTTCCCAGGGTGCACTGAGACATTAGGCTTTTATATCTTGAGCTGCTGCATTAAATCCTAATGGAAAATTTTTCTTCTAACTTAGGGAGTACCTTATCCCCCATGAATAAACAGTGACAGCATATGGATCAAGAATGACCTCTGACACCTCTGTCTTTAATGCAGGAACCACTGTAAAAATTGATTTCCTTTTGCCCTCAAGCAACGAGGTCTTCCCTGTGTAGAATTAAGCACATACAAAGCATAAGATGTATTCAAATGCAGTCCTGTGAGTAGAGGCATTTCATTCAATATGCAGCTACGCTGGAGGCTCAGACCAATCTGAGATTCAATTTGCATTATAATTCTAAAAATAATAATTCTCTAATGAGAATATTTGAGCATATGTAACTGTGCAGACATGAAATTCACTCTAGGAAAAAAAAAACCAAACAAGTACAACTGAAATTCTGTGGGGAGTTTAAAGGAAACCAAGAAAGTCAAAACCCAAAAACATAACAACATCAAAAGATCCATACTACCAAAACATAAAGAAAATCAAAAGCTGACCTTTTTTGAACTGTTCTTACAGTTGACTGTGTGCTTTCTGAAGTAAACACTAAAACACTAAAAGACATCCAAGCAGGAAATGCATTCCCTTCTGTAGAAGGACAGGATACACAGCACTAGCATGACTTTGCTGTTATAGGGGTGGAAAAACCATGTTCAACACGTTGTTGGCTAAATATAACCTAACTCCAGCTAATTAAAACCCATGCAACCATGCCCATTTCCATCATGAGCAGCCCTTCCCCAAACCTGTACTAAAGCCAGGGTGAATCCTGGGCTGCATCCAATAACAGCCCATCTCTCAGAGTTTTGTAAAGGTGCTGGAATTGTTCTGCAGTGTAAGGGGCTCCTCTTATCCCAGTCAGCACTGCATTACAAAGGGCAGTTATTAGCAGAACCAACATTTGTTGTTATTATTGCTGCTGCTGTTGTTTATCCTTCAGTAAGGAAAAATGCAATTTCTTAGAGAAAAAGACAAACCACACCTCTAACCTAAATAGTAGAAACTATTAATATACCTCCTCTTTTTTTTTCTGACTGGAAAATGGACCAAGAAGCAAAAATTATTGTGCCTTCTAAAAATAACCAATAAATTAAAATGAGCTGAAATATCATGTCCTTCTAAACAGCTGCTTTTTCCTTTTAATGGGGTACTGAGCCCCTCCTCCCCCAGTCACAATCTATCACATTGCAAAAACCAAAAAACTATTTACTAATAAATTGTTAGAATACTAACTAGAACTAATGTTTTTCTTTCTTCATGTTTTTCTAGGATCCAGCCTTCAAAATATTGTGGAGTAAGGGGTCAGCCTATATTAGAAATAAATTATGCCACATTCTCTTTGTCTAGCAGTGGCTTCACTTTTAATTCAAAGTTTATATGTACCTGAGAAGAAGGATGGTGGCTAAGCTAAAAGAAGAAACAGAGACAAAAGCATTCACAAACAGACCAGATATCAGTCCAAATAAATCCACATCTCATTTCTGAAGGATACCTGTGGCCACATCTGGAGTGAAAACAGCAGCCAACACAGCATGTGGCTGAAAGGAAGAAACAGCATTGCCTGACTTCCTCCTTTTCTTAATTCTTGCATTGTATTTAGTGCTTCTTCAGGCAGACTGATAGCTGGCTCAGGCAGCAACTTACTGGGAAGTATTTTGAAATCACTGATCTTTGTTATAGGCTTCATTATTTGATACTTACTTGGCTTGTATAATTTCAAAAAAAGCAGCCTCTCCACTGTTTGTATCTTCAGTAACAGCACTTGGATTTAACTTCTGTATCAACAATTTCCTGATATCAAGTCTCAGCTCCTCTAAGGGAAGCTGAGAATTAGATTTATTAGCTTGATAACCTTCTTTTCTAGATGATGCTTAGGCACCACAGGGATAGGAAGATTATGACTATTTAAATGCTGTTCCACCTTTGGTGTGACAGTTGCCATTTCCTAGGTGTTTGTGCAGCAGAGAGCACACTGGGCTGCCAGAGCCCCCGAGAGCCCAGGCCAGCACGTGCCTGCCAGCAGCCAGCTCTGCAAGCGGCAGCTCGGCAGCAAAGCCACAGGCATGGAAGCTGGGCTGCAGCCCCAGCTGCCCCAGGGCCAGCAGCAGCTCTGGGAGCAGGGCTCCCCAGGCAGGGGGGGCTGGCACAGGATTGGCAATAACAGTCCTGTTACCCAGTAACTTCCAGGGGCTCTCTGTGCAGGGCTGGACATGTGCTCACCTGCTGAGTGCACACCCTGGCGCTTGCCCTGCAGGAGGAAAGGTCTTTTCTCCTTGCAGCCAGCCCAAAGAATGCAGCCCCAGCACTTGGAGAAGCTTCCATAGAAGCACTCAACAAAGAGCAGGATTACAAATGACACTGACACAGGCTTGATCAAAGCCAAGTGGAGCAGTGGGCAAGCCCCCCCTCATTTCAGAGCTCTTTAGCTCTGTTTTTGGAGGTAGCTTATGACAAAGTGGTTGATGAAAAATCTGTCACAAAGACAGTGAACACTCAGAGGAAGAAGGAACCAAAGTATTTTGTGTGGCCAGATCAGACCCACCTCTTCTTGTCTCCGATTCTTTCCTAGCATTGCAAGTTTCCATCTCTGACTCACATTTGACTGACAGCACTTCAACACCTGACAGATGAGCAGATAAGTTTCCCTCCAAGTAATGATACTGCACACCTGAATAAGTTGCTTGTAATGAGGTTTACATTTTAACCTTACAACACCTTTTTTAATTCAAACAGTGCTGACCATTCGAGGGAGCTGAAAAATTCACGTGTCCTAGAATACTCTTTGATTAGAAGTGGTTGTTAAATGTGAAGATCAGAGTGATTTCTTCTGCTCCTTGCTCATTTTCCTGCATTCTTGCTTTACAGGAAGCTCATTAATAGATCAGTTTGCCCAGTTTGTCATCTGCTTCATTATGCAAAATACATTGGTTTCATTTACCTTTCCTGTGAAAAAAAATCAGTTATCTTCAGCTAGATAAAATGATTTCTTTGGGTTTCTTTTCAACCCCTGAACAGCTCAAAAATCTCTAAAATCTCAACTGGTGGTAAAATAGGAGGGAACCCTGATGTGTGCCAATTGCAATGTAATGATCTTTATGTTCCCTTTTAAGTGGGAAGTGCAATAGCTTAGAAAGCTGACCACTAGGCAAACTTCACATTGACCTGAAAGGAAAATAAAGTCGTTTAAAAGATCTCTGAACATTATCAAAAGGTCTATTTGACAGAAAAATTAAAGAAGGAATTTCTAAAATGGAACTTTATTTCCCAACTCTTTGGTTTTACAATATCTATGGGAATTAAGTACAAGAAGACTTTTGGTTACTTTTCTTATTTCTTGACCCTTTAAGAAAAGTTACGGTGTTCTCTTCACTAAATAGATCAGAAACTCCTAGGCCCATGGATCTGCTTCACTATTTTTCTGAAATGAAGAGGATCACATCTGTCCAGTCTCAAATAAACGTATCAGGACCCTACAGAGATAGATGGAATGCTGTAAATAGTGCTGTTTCTTGGAGATGCACTGCAGACTCACAAAGATGCATGCATTTTTCAAACAAAAAATTCATAGAATTATAGAATGGTCTGGGTTGGAAGGGACCTGCAAGATCATGTCATTCCACCCCCTGCCATGGCAGGGACACCTTCCACTGTCCCAGGCTGCTCCAAGCCCCATCCAGCCTGGCCTTGGGCACTGCCAGGATGCAGGGGCAGCCACAGCTGCTCTGGGCACCCTGTGCCAGGGCCTGACCAGCCTCACAGCAAAGAATTTCTTCCTAAATTCATCCCCTAAGTGATCCTAATTTCAGTACAACAAAACATTTAGCCATCAATTTTGTGCAAGCATCTTCCTCCCCGTGACTTCACAGCCACCTGAAGGGAGCACCAGTGTGATGAAGTTCAGTCCTTGCTTGTAAACCTAAAGAGCTGGTGCCTTTGGTCACCTTAACACCTGATAAAACCCAGCCAGGCATGTGAAAATTCTGTGGTTTAAAGTCTTAGTCATGTTCATAAGTGTGTATGAAATAAACCCTCATGGGAACACCCCCACAAATTCAGTATTAATTTCTTGCCTGCTTGCAAGACCAAGGAGGAAGACAATCACTAAAGACAGGAGAAGACTGAAGTGGGGAAGGACAGAAAGAAGTCAGTATATTTACATGGTCTCTTGATTTCAATTGATCCATCTGTAAGATAATACGGCTTTGCTACAATCAGAGAAGGGATTTGTTGTCATATGAAGCCCCTGTTACTGCAAACTTATGCATTTCTGAGAGTAGTGGAAATGGGGACACAGGGGAATCCCTGCTGGCAGCCACATGCCATACCACTTCCAGGGAAATTCATGAAACAATCATACCTTGTGTGAGGAAACTATTAAAGTGTACTGCTGAAAAATACGTAGACTGAGAAAATATTAAACTGGATTCTACTCTTAACACTAAACCATTAGATTTCTTTTGCTTGGCCCTTGTTTCACCCTCAGACCCAAAAAATATGTTTCATACAGTAGGGTATTACTGAAAACATCTTCAATATTGCAGGATGCTTAAGCTCCACCTCAGATCTGCTCTGTCCAGGGACACCAGAACAGGTTTTCAGTCAACTCTCTCAGACAGGAAAGGGATCCAAGCTCTGCCGAGAAGAATGTGCCCCATCCCTGTCCATGATAACTAATTATTGATTTCTACCAACAGAGTTCACCCTCCTGACACCTCTGGAGTCATTTATTCCAGCATCACTTCAACTGCCTCGACATTTGGCCGCAAAATGTGCTTCAGAATTACACAAAACAGCAACCCATATGTGACTTTTTGCACTGACATACTGGGAATTTACTGCTTTGCACACAGCCACAATACTGGAGCAGCTCCTGGTTAGACAGAGAGAAGGCAAACAAATAATGGTCTTGCTTCTGTTTCTCCCCTTTACCCACAGAAAAGCTTCAAAAGGAAAGTTAGAGGATGCTAACAGCATCCTCCATTTGTTGGTCTGAAGTCCTAAGCTGAAACATGTGACTGTCACTGGAGCTGACAAGAAAAAAGAGGGGTGTGCTAAAGAAACCAGAGAGAAAACTCCATTTAATTCCATAAGAGAATATCCATTGTTTTTCTGAGGTTTGTATAATCCATGAAACTAGTGCAGAATTCATCTTAGGACAAAACAGCCAAACTGTTTTGCAACAAAGTCAAACATTTCAAGATGCAGTCTCTTTACGTTTTAATGGACAGAAAATAATATAATGACCTCTGGAACTTCACAGAAACTTGTTCAGTAAACTTTAAATATAACCTATAAGTATAAAAAAATCCTAGACTGCAAAGGTTCAGGAGATGAACGATGGCACCCTTATATAAATTGTTGCAATGCTGACCTTCTGCAGTACAAAACTCATCAATTTTGGGTTGAATTTTCTAGCTACTGGACCTTGCAGTGCCATTTGTTCAATTACTTAATTTTATTAGATTAACACCTGTCTCCTAATATTATTTTCTTTATGCAGATGCTCAGGCCCAACAATCTCCCTTAGCCTTGTCTTAAATAACCTGATAATTTGTGCTTCTGAAGTTTCTAAGAAACATCCCTTCCAGACCACTTTTTAATTTTTTCCCCCAATTTAATCTTCCAGCTCACACAGTTTTCTTTAAATAATCTCACTAATTTTGAATACAACGGCAATTTCAGTTTCCTATTCATACAGAAAAGTTTGGGCATATAGAGCCAAAGATAATTTTGGGTTTTTTACTCAAGTTTCACATTAGCCAGTTTTTATTTATTCTAAAGAATCCTTATTGCTATTGTGTGCTGCATAACAGACCTTGAAACTGTAAACACAATTTGCATTAGTTTGGGAGACAAGAACACGTATTTAGCAGGATGAGAAGGCATGTTTGCTTGAACAGGCTCCTCATGTCACCTTACCCAGCCCCCAGGGTAAGGGCTGGCCTGATTCCCTCGAAGCCCTTCCCTCCACAAAGGCAGGACCTGGTTTGTGCTTTCCAGACAAAGCTACCAACTGACCAAATCCAACCTTACTGATCCCTTTAAATTAATATTACTTATTTTAGGGTTGTGCTATATTTTTTTCCTGCAGGACTATGTCAAATATTTAGAATAACTTTTGAATCAAGACAACTATGCTGTTTTAATACACAACAAAAATAAGAGAACATCAGGTATGCTTGAGAAAGCCTTTTTTTAAACATACAATCATTCTGACAGGCAGCAACAAGGCACCCATCATTGCACCCTTTATTGGGCAATGTCTGCTTCAGGTTTTCCCTTTTTTTTTTTTTTCCAGGATCCCTATCTCAACTAACCTACTCAGCGTATTTCAATTTATTTAATTTCTTTTTAAATTATTCTAACCACATTGCCTTTTTTCCACTGCTTTGGCATTTTGCCCATCTTTAAAGATTAAATCAGTGTCCACAATTTTACTTCAAGACACTCCTTGGCCAATTCTTTTAATAATTGGTTTCAGCTATTGCTGCTTAATCTCCTAAATATTAGCTGAAGGTATTTCAGTATCATGCTAAAATATAATGCTGCTTCTTTCCAATTATAAAACATCTATTTATTACATCTTGATGTACGTTACTAGAAAATTTTGTCATCTTTATCTAACACTGAGATATCTACAGAGATTTGATTTGTTCTTCATGTGCATTGGAAATTCTTTGCAGATTTTTGCATCCTCTTGAGTGCAGAGGGGTCTTTATTGATGCATTTAGGTTTTTTCTAGCAGTTGATTTTCTTTCCTAAATGTTGGTTTCTGTTCCCTATGAAGGGTTTCTCCTTTTTCCATTTGCTACATAGTGTTGTTAGGGTTTTTTTTTTATTTTCATAAAGGGGTTGTCATTTCCTTCTCCTATTTTAGTTGGGGTTTTTTAGCCATAGAAACCTTTCTTGATTGCAGACCTGTGTTTGGGGTTTTGTTTAGGGATTTTTTTTGTATCTAATAAAGCATTCCTAAACAATTCCTAATTATCATGCATATTCTTGTGTTCAAATTTTTCTCCCATTCAGTTTTACCCCAATTGTTTTCCACTTTGGGTTTTTAGAACATTTTATACAAGCATATAATGCTGTACTGCACAAAAGACTATAACTCTGTTTGCACAAAACAAATAAAATTAGCTCACGATTGCTTGCACCTAGGCTACCATCTCATTCAGTGATCAATTCATCTTTATCTGTCAGAATACAGAATTAGCAATGTCCCAGCTTGGTTGCAGTGGCAACTATTGGTTTTTTAAACCAACTTTTCAGAAGCAGCAGCAAATCAGGACAGAAGATCTTTGCAGGACAAACTGCAAGCTTTTAAAAGTTACCTCACTCATTTCCCTTCATTATATGGCCTGTGACACAGTTCCTTTTTTCTGCATCATCAGCAAGACCCTCATTGTCCTGATCACTGTCCTGTGCCCAATGACAGGAACCATAAATAGGATAATGCTGTAACACCTAAACTGAAACTGCAATCAGGACATGAGCTAAATTTTCTGGGGACATATCCTAGAACAGGGATCCAATCCAGCCACTCTATGTACAGGGTTCAGTATTCCAGATTTGTTCATCATTTATTTTGCCTCCAAATATGGGAAGCACTATGGAAAGTTTTCTTGCTGTCATGAAACACAAACTATCTGAAATCTGAATTATTTCAACCCTGTCTGCTTCCCAAGACTTCCTCACCCATTAGAAAGGCAGCTCTCTGCATTGCAAGACTGCAGCTCTGCAGTTAATACTTCAATGGAATCAAGTCAAGACAGAGTACCAAACTCCCATTTTCCACAGAAAAATCAAAATATGTAGCAATCTGCATCTTTCAGCTTTTTGGGTTTTTGCAGAGAGACTTTAAAAATGCATTACAAATAGAATTTTCTGCAACAAAACCTATTTTGAAAAGTACTTTGCTTTTATTTTTGCATGCAAAATCAAAGACAACCAGATGAAGAAATTTGCCTCTTCATTTAGTTGTAATTCTTGGTCTTTTCTTAAGCTTGCGTTGCCAAGGTGTTAATAATTCAACCGCAGAGATTGCATAAAAATGGAACTCCCAACACATGAAAAAAGCTGAAAAACCAAAAGCTTTTTTTTTTTTCTTTTCCCCCACAAAGACAGCTCTAGTTTCAAAATTCCAAAACGTTCCCAAGGTAGAACAATCTGAATATAAATATGCTACTCGGATTTTTGGCTCCTGCTTACCCAGCTGGCAGGCTGCTGAGCTCCTTACATTTGGGGAAATGTAGAACCCAGGCAGCAGTGCTCCTGGGAAACCCAGCAGTCCAGAGGAAAGATAACAGGCAGCTCTGTTTTTTTTATAGTTTTCCTGTCCTTCAGTTTTTCTCCCTCTCTTCTTCTTCTAATCTTCTTCTCACAGAACACTGAATGGGTATCGATGTTCAACGGGCTGAATCTTTGCTGTGATAAGTGACATTACCTTGCAGTTATTCTTTTGCCAATGTTACTTAATTTTCTATAGTCTGCCAGTAAACTTTTGTGTAATTCTACCTCCTGAGAATATTTGGTTGAAATTTTCTCCTTTGCATCTACCCAAGCAAAAGAACTTGGGTTTAGTCTGAGGTTTGAGTGACTAGGGTGTAACAGCAGCCCACCTGGTAATCTGTTGGATTCACCAACAAATCTGCTGCCTGAAACTCTGGAGATAAACTATTGAATGGGATGCAGGGCAGGTGGAAAACTTGCTGTCAAAAATTGTTGTAGGGAGAATCAAATAATAAATGCAAAAAATGCAACAACTTGAGTGACGAGACAGCTCTTGCTTTAAAGTACCAGAATGCAGAGAAGCTCCTCTGACAATGACTTCACAGAAAGCTGCAACATTTTACATTTGCCTGAGGGGTGTTTATTATTTATACTTAGGTATGCACAGATCTTGAGCATGCTATGATCTGTCTTACATCTGCCACCCTCCCAAATTAATTTTTATTGTAGGAATCATTCAGAGTTCATCACTGGTGGGGAGCCTGTTCATTGAAACTCATTATTGTTCTAATGAATTACACGCAAGAGTTGTAAGTGATTACATTATAATAGTCAGAGTCAGCCATTCAATGAAAATTTAATTACAGACTACAGGGACGTGACAAAAAAAAAAATATCCATGCCTGTGCTCTGGAATGCAGCCTCCCCAGCCACAGCTGGCTATTGAAAAGATTGAAAATCTTCTTGCACTCGTGCTTTCTCTTAATCACACCCATGTTTTGAGCTACAAAACAGGAACTGGAGCACACAGCAGCTGGAGCAGCTCCCCTGCCCATCCCTCCAGTGGCAGCTCTGGACAACTTTTGTTCAGTCTTTGGGTGGTCCACACACAATCTTTGTCAGCAATGGTGGAAATAACCCTCACCTTGTAGAGAATCAGAGAGAGCTTCAGCTTTGAAGGGACATTAAACATCAAGGTCCAGCCCCCTGCCATGGGAAGAAGGACTTCCACTAGCCCAGGTTGCTCAGAGCCCCATCCAATCTGGCCTTGAGCACTTCCAGGGATGGGGCAGCCACAGCTGCTCTTGGAAACCTGTTCCAGTGGCCCACCACCCTCACAGCAAAAGATGTTCTTCTAATATCTAATGCAAACCTACCCTCTTTCAGATTAAAGCAAAATAAATAGACCCTACTCTTTCCTCCTATGAATCAGCAACAAATCCATTTCTTCACTTCCCTTAAAAAAAAAAGAACTCAACATCAACTGGAATTATTGCTAAAGTTCTATTTCAATCCAATGAGATAATGTAATTGCTAACATATGCCTCCAAATGATGAAAGCTCTCTATGTTGCACACTATGGAGTGTATGTCTGACACTAGCAGGTCAGTGTTGCTGAAATAAAGGGGTTATAACCTGCCACATTGGCATCCTTGTGGTGTTTCCAGTTTATTCTCCTTTATACAAACACACAGATGCCCTCCCACACTGCGAGTTCATATTGGCTTTGTCTGTGGGCACTTCAACAGAGTATTTGCCATTACATGTTCATGTTAGGAACATCTCCCAGTGGTGTATCAATGATGCTCAACATTAAATCACTTCTGCTTAACATTACACTGGTCACCATCTGCAAAATGCAAAGACAAATTTACTAAATTCAAGTCACTTTGGCCTTACCTAAAGAAATGAGCCTTACAGAAAACCCCTGTAACCATGAGTAACAATATACAAAGTCTGGAAATTGGGAAGGTGTTACTGATGCACCAGCATCAGACCCCTTGGAAAGAGCTTCTATTTTTTGGATTAAATGATCTGAAAGCCTGTGCCTGATGCCTGCTTCCACCTGATGTGCAATTATAAACAGCACATTATCTAAAATAACTTTAAATTACTTTTTATTAAGGACCAAATTTTACAAAGGAGCTTCCAGGACTTGCTGGGTGTCAGGGATAAATTGCAGAGTCAAGACCAGCCTCGCCAAAGTCAGCTAAGAACTGCTTTAAAACAGGTTGAAGTTTTTTAAAGGTGACTGGGTTTCAACTGCAGCTCTGCTGCAATCACTTACAGATATGAACTGAGTTAGGAAGACAATTTTTTTTTCCAAGTGAAAATGAAAGTGTTCACAAAACAAAAATTGTATAAGCCAAGATAACATTTTTGCCTTCAGAAGAAGTTGTTCAGGCCTGGACTATTCCTAAATAAAAGGCTAGGGCCTAGTGATAGCTGATCCCATATGGAATTTTCACCGAGCTGTACTTCATTCCATGACTGCTGTCTGCAGCACCTGCCAAACTGGTTTTATTTTGGATATCAGTTGGCCATGTCAGGTATATGGCAGGCACCCATCATAAAAGGCATTTAAAGAAGGAGCAAATCTCTGGGGTACCAAGAAAGAGACACCAAAGGAGCTGAACTTATAAAACTATGGTCTACAAGTGGAACACAAGAAAAAGTACACAGACAATTTCTACCAAGTGATATCACAGCATAAAATGTTTAGAAAAAAATCTTACAAACTACAGAAAAAACGTTTTGTATCAGTAAAACTTAGAAAGCATCACAACCCTGCAACCCCTTGGGCAGTGTTTATCCAACTTGAAAGAGAGCAAAGGTATGTGGACTGTTACAAGAATATTTTCCACTATCATAAGGGAATCTTAAGTTTGGACAATTTTCATATAAATAGGATTTTATAAGTTGGTTATGATCCAAAACAGAATAAGTGAACCACTTCACTTTGTATATGAGCAATTAATTATCCTTCTAACAAAACTGATTGTACCAAGAGCACATTTTTTCCCCCCAAGGAAAGAAACCCTACAAAATTTTAACCAATTAAAATCAAGGAACTAATAAAAACCATCAGCAATTAACATGTAAAATGTTAATATGATTTGCTCTGACTCTATTTGAAAAAGCAATAGAGAGGAAGTAAGCACTTTTCTGTATCTGGTGGGGAAAGAGATATAAAAGAAATAAAGGAAGGGATGAATGAAAAGGGAGGGGAGTTAATGCAGATTTGATACTGTAGTGATAATTTAGCTTGGTTCTAAGTACACTGGACAATAAATAGCCTCATAAATGAGCTGGGTAAACTCTGAGGATGTAGCAAGGAGCCATTTACTGCCTTGTAACCTCAACAGCAAACTAAAATTATCTCCTAAATAACAGGTTTTCTGGTTGCACTGAATCATTGTGAAACAGAGGGACATTAACTTGCCTGTATCTCTCCCCTGGTTACCAGTAAAATGAACAGCATGAATTAATTCCAGGTAATGTAAGTTGTCACTATTTTTAGCAAATTCAACCTTGAAAACTTTTTCAAATCAGTGGAAGTGAAAACCAGGCTGGGTTTGGGGTTCATTGATCTCTTAAAACACAAAGGAATTGCTACCTGCTGATGACACTCCATTTGAAAACTCACCCATACTGAAGCTGGCACTTGAACTTTGGGGCTCTGGCACCACAGGGGAGCAGGGGCTGCTGGCTGGGGACACCCAGGCTTCAGCAGCTGGGTGGGGGATCCCTGCTGGTGCAATCAATGTTCTGTCTGACAAAAACCAACCTGAAGACTTCATGAGATTTCTACCAATTTTTCCTCTCACCCATGTTTGTGTCTCATCTGCAGGAAACACTTTTGAGCTGTGCATATATTGGCATTATAACCAGGAGTTAACTGGTCTTACAAAATGCTATAAATGGCAAATACCAACAAACAGTGTAAATGGGTAGAACAAAATGTTCTTTGTCAAATGCAAGTTCAAGTTTGCACTCAGAAATACACAAAGATCTATAACAATAATATTTATGTGTCGCTTATCTAATATCTTAGACATTTTACAATTAAATGAAAAATAATTCCCAAGTTACAAGGGTAAAATTTAGTATAAAAATACAAGTTAGTACAAAAACATAAATAAAATCAAGATACGATGCCAAGAGCTTTCTGGAATGGGCATGTTTTTATTTCAAAACAACTAATGCTGTGTTGGTTCACAGGTCAAAAAGTCACATGGGCAAAAATACTAGCAACATGTCAAGTGCTCTTGAATATGCCAACTGTCCCCTTTCTTTCTCAAGGGGCTGAATATTGATATAAAACAATCTTTGCTCTTTGAGGCTGCCCTGGCAGCAGAGAGAAAGGTAGGTCTCTCTGAATAGGAAGGTAAATCAATGAGCAGTAAGCCCCTGGTACTGGGAATGAGCACATGGGTTGGAGGGATTGCTAATCCAATTGGGTTTCCCAAGCTGCAAGCACTGTTATGTGAACAATCACCGAGGACACAGCTTTTTTCACATAGCCTGCATGGATTCTGGAGAGCAAGGAAGGCAGGATAGGCAGTGTAGGTCTGGTAGGATGAGGGAAAGATGCCTAGCCTGAGGCATTGGCAAAGAGAAAACCATCTGTGAGCTGAATATGCTGCTTCCGCTCAGAGGATCTGACTCTTCCCTACATTTGAAATACGTGGCAATTATGCTAAGAAAACACACTGACTCCATGTCACTTGTTGGTAACCCTTTGCCAAACAGAAACCAACTTCCAAAGCTCTGAATTGTCTTTATTAATTAGTCTAGGAAGCAAGAGTATAACGTAGTCAGAAATCACCAAAAATATTAGAACCAAGTTCTTTAAAAGACTGGAAGTCAAAAACTGCTGTTTTTAACACTGAACTCCAGCTTTGCAGGAGTCTCACGTCGCTCTCCTGGCATACTGAGCTTACCAAAGCCCTTCAGATATGTTCTGAAAAAGTAAGTGGTCTGTGGGGTCTCGTGGGTAAGAAGTGACATAGTCATCTTCTTGGCAGTGGCATTTGCCAAGCAAAGCCACTGGATAAACATAACACCCTCTAAATATGAAACACCTAATCAAAGTAAAAGTTTAGGCATGACATAAGAAATATTAATAATTATATTGGACATGCTCTGCCAAAAACTGGGAGGGGGGAGGCACAGAATGTGACAAAGAGACTGAAGGAATGCCTTCCTGTGGATGCCCTGCCAGAGTCACTGAGCAGCAGCCAGTTTGTCCAGGGGCCAGTCCCAGCTGTGGGATGTCCTGGGCTGGAGGAAAACCAGAGCCAAACTCAGGGTTTCACCTCAGCTACTACCAGGAGCTCATCATTCCACCTCAGACTTTGTACACCACCTACCTTCCAAGCTTCCTCTGAAATTCTCAGCACAACACAAACACCCACCAAGCAAGAGAAAGTTTACTTTCCAGTAAGAGAACTTTCAAATCAATAGACTGGAATTTGATGGTACATGTCACATTCTGAAGTCACAGGGATAAAAAGAATCTGAAATGCAGTTTCAATCTGCTTGTTATAGAGACTCTAAAATTATGGATATCCTCTTGCCTAACAAGTACATCCATAAATGGCTGCTATCAAGATTGTTAAGTCAGCTAACAGAGAAAACTAAGAACATATTAGGGGAAAGTGCATCTTCTCCATAATTCTGCCAACCCCAACACTTGTTTTGACTCCCCAAGTTAAATGCAGCAAGTTATTTCTTTTCCAGTCAATGAAAAATGTGAAACTACTAAGAAATGTTATAAAAGACAGAAAAATCTTTGGAAAGGAGGATTAATAAATAAGAAAAAATAACCCTTTTGCTTTTTGCTAAGCAGAAGAATGAAAAAATGAATGGAACCAAGTCCAGTGTGTATCAGCAGCAGATTTATTCCTCAAATACTTGATGAATCATATAGATTGCCATATCATAGCTATTCAAGTTAATCTAGCATTCAGCATACCTCTTAAATTCAGGGGTTTGACATACATATCAGCTTTCTGGAGATGTAGTGAAGATTTCAGGAGTGTGCCAAAAGAAGTGAATATTAGTGAATCTCTAGTCAAATCTGTTGTGAAATAATTTTCCTTGAAAACAGAGGCAATTGAATGAAGTTTGGCTTGGACATCAAGGTGCCATCAACACTTTCAATGTCCATTTTGTATTTTTTGTGTAGAGAAATTTTATTAACACTTCCTGAATGCACATTTCTCTACTAGCTAGAGCCTCTGACTTCCTCTAAAAAAAGAATTTAAAGTGCATTTCTGTGACACTGGCTGGAGGTGAACATAGATCATTGCCCTCAGAGGCTGCCAGTTTTTCAATTATATTGAGCAATTCTGCATTCTCAGTTCACTAAAGTGACTTGGATAGCCCTACTTATGAAAAACTGCTTCCCTGGAGAAGCCAAGTAAGGGAAACTGTACAACACCTTCAGGTAGAAGGTCAGTGTTACATGTAAAAGTCTTATATAAAAGTATATATGTACATTTTTGTGTTTATCTATTTTTATGTATATCCATGGTTCTCATGGGCAGTCCAAAATTATGCAAAGTCCACTGAAGTCTATGGAAGAATTCCACTGTGTGCCAAATGCAGACTGGAGATAAGCTGGTATAATACAGAATTGTCCCATACTCTTGAAATGCATCCACTTGCAAACAAAATGTGGAAATCTGAATGAGAGTGTCATAAGAATTGTAATCCCACAGACTGGCCAAAGTCCAGGCATTGAGAATATTACCACAGAACCCCTAGTAAGCCCTAGATAATCTCACAGAATAAGAATACCTGGTAAGAAGTTCACACATAGGTAAATTTACCTTTTTACCATAATGCAGTTCAGCATATGTGGAGGGGAAAAAAATGTATTTATAGAGAAAAGCAATGTGGTCACTGCCTGTTTCTAGTTATCAGTTGAAATGAAAAAATATTGAACATACTAATACGTTAATTTCTCCTGCCAACCAATATAAAATTGCCAAATCCAAAATGCAGATTAGGCACTCTTATTGCTAGTCTTTGCCTGTAACATTTTATACTTTTTTTTTTAATCTCCTCTTACAACCTTATGTCCAGATTTACATCTTGTGCCATTTCCTGTCTTTACATTCCTTTTCCCTAGAACAATGTTTTTAAAGCCACCTTTCTCTCTGTGAAAAGCAGCACCTTACCTGACTCATTCTGGCCTTTCAGTTGGAGTTAGTTGCTAATTTACTGGTGTGGAAAATTTCCTTCCCTGCTTCTCTATCTTTTTAGCAGACTGCAGGAAAGCACTGGAAATGTTGAACCCTTAAGGGCTGCAAGCACTTCTTAAAAAGTTAATCTGTGGTTTTCTTGCTAGGGGCTGGTTGGGACAGCTGGGATCTCTGTCATCACCACAACACCAAACCTCTGCAGTCCTGATGCCCTGGTAATCAAGACTGCAGAAAAAAAAAAAAAAAAAACAAAAAAAAAAACACCCACAAAACGCTGGATCTGAAAATCCCCAGTAAAAAAGAGACTCCCATAAGTGTATTGATCTAGACAGAAAGGAAAGCTCGGTACCCACACATGTCAGGAGCTGCCCAACCACACAAGTTCTTCTGGAAGCTGAGGGAGAACAGAGAGGTGCTCCAGCAGAGATCCTCTCCCAAATGTAACCCAACAGGATCACCTATAGCAAGGGAAACAAAAGCACAGCAAGAGCAGTGCAGGCACATTGATGGCAATAGAAACTATAGCAGGGGTTGTAAGGAGGCAATTAAAAAGAAGAACCTTTCATTATGTATTTTCTGATACCCTCAGAATCCAAGTTGATCTGTATGGGTGGTAATTAGAGTTCTGATTCTGGGATGATGAGAGAGATCTGAAAACATGCATGGGACGGACTCCCGAGACTCAAACGCTCAACCTAGTTAAAATCTATTATGAAAAATCAGTATTTCCTTTTTTCTTTCTTCAAAGGTACATTAATTTGATAAAACAACATCAGAATTTTGAATGTTAATCAAAGAAATCACAGGACAGGTCTTTACTTTCATAGAGAAGATTGGAGCTGAAAAAAACCCTGAAGAAATGTTTTCCTATTATTGCTTAACAAGAAATAGGCAGCTAATCAAAAGAAGATGCAGTGAAAACAAAAATACACAAAGCCCCACATCTGCTATCTCAATAAGGTATCAGAAAAATCCTCCCTATTTCTGTGTAATGAGACAGCATATTTTAAAATACAACAGGGTACATTTTCAAAGCAGCAAACTGATATCACCATCCAGATCCTGTTGACCCTACACTGGCCACATAGCTGAATTCCAAATGAATCTTTGACAACATATCCCCAAAGAAGATCAAAGGTGCCAGCTGATTCTGGTGTTAAGATGTGGACTGCCTTGTGGAAAACCACATAGCAATCAAAATCATTTTCAGAAAATCATAGAAGTTAAAGCAACTTCCATTTTCCTTTCACAGAGGACCATTCCTTTCTGTGCACCAGGAGAGGCTTCCCCTGGCAAGAGGAGGAAATTGTATTTTTAGTTCCAGGCCACAGAAACTGACTTTGTCCCTGACCAACTTTCCATGCGAGATCTGAAACTTGGTTTCGTACCTAATAACGCTGCAGCTGTGGTTAAATCCTTGATGCAAGACCATTAATGTGCACTTTTCTAAGCCTACAGTGAAGTACCACCATCCTGCCAGGCCATGCTGCAGTTTCTCACCCATTTGTTCAAATATAGAAGATGCCGGCTGTAATAATTCCTGAACATTGTGGAGATTTTTAACCATTTGGGTTGAGATTCATGAGCACATTGCTTTATGGTTTCACATTTTGTTGTGAAAATATTCCATGGTACAGATCAGGTATCAGAGTCAAGACAAGGCAGATGAGTTCTCAAATCCAAGACAATTACTTTAAAACAAAACAGTTTCTCGACTTCTGTATGTTTTTGGAAAACCTTTAATTACTACAGCATAACAATCATTTTTACTTTCCTTTCTCTTTTAGGCCAGAGAAACTTAAAGTGGTAGAGGAAAAGTTCTTGATACATATTTTAGCTCAAAGTCAGAAAATACTGATTGATCACCTCTCTGGAAGGTACACTCTACAGTTACCTCCAGCCCAGTTTTTTCACCCATGTTTGAGGTACACCCAGGCCCACTCTCAAAGAGAAGTCAGCTCTAATCCCCAGATTCTAAATAGCAAGCACCAGGTCTTATGTTTTCACAGATTAAAAATACACAAATAAAGGGAAGGTGTCAAAATAACAGCAAACAGAACATTTAAATGTCGGCATGCTACAAAATTGAAATGGTAAACAAATATTAAAAGTGGTGCAGAAGCTGCAGCCTTCTTCCCTTCACATAAGGGCTGCTAAATTACTACACTGCCCAATCTCAAAAACTGTTAAATAGAACTTCAAACTAAAAATAAGTGCTGCCAGAAACACTGAATTTTGGAAATGAAAATGAGTCCAACACGTAAAGACATTTCCAAAGCCTCCCACAGCTCCAGCCTGCTCTGCAGGAGTCCCCAGCTCCTCTCCTCCTGCCCTCCAGGAGAACTGCTCTCCTCCTGTCCATCCCACACCTGGACCAGGAGGGAAGGAGGTGGAGATCAAGCTCCATGGTCAAGCCAGGGGCAGGAGGCAGCGGGTTGGAGAGCAACCTCAGGTGTGCAGCTGGGGAGCAGGGGGTGCCCACAGAGGCAGGAACTGCCCCAAACAGGCCCCAGGTGAAACAGTCATTCCCACAGTTCTAGGGGAAGAAAGGTTTAAGAGATTCCTACCCACATGCTTTTGTTTGTTTCCAATCACAGACACCCTAGTTTCTTCCCCTTCCACATTTGTCACCCTTCTGGGTGCGGGTGGAAACCTGGTGTCAGATGTTGTTTGCTCTGCTACATGCCAAGCTGTGATGCTTTTCAAACTCTAATGGTGTAATTTCTCAGATATTACAGGGCTTTGAAGCTCCTCTAAGTCTAAAGTTGTGATACCAACACAAAGTGTTACCAACACAACCAAAACCTTGCCATTTAAACCCACTACAAGAGTAGATGTTGCCTGATTTTTGAAAGAGAAAAGTCTTCTTGGAGGTCTTTTTCCTCCAAGGGGAGCAGTGTACTGCACACAGCCTTGGCTGGCTGTACCACACACATCACATCTTGCCAGCATCTCTATGATGAAAATGAAGATTCCAGGTGGAATTAGGGCCAGTAACCAGGGGTGGGTATTAGCTCTAGGGGAGGTATTTTTGTGGAACAGCAGACAGCTGTTTGGGTCATCTGTTAGGAAATCCTTGCCCCTCTGAATGCCTTGTAAGCAGGTGCCAGTAAGAGAAACCAGCAGGCACGTTTGCTGCTGGTGTGTGTTTCCTCAGAGTGCCTGGGATTCCAGCAGGTGCAGCCCTGCAGAGACTCCGTGCTGCTCCAGGCTCCTCCTGGGGAAACATCTCCACCTCCCTGCAGCTGCTGGGCCTGGGGCAGACTCTGTGGGAATCAGGACCTTACTGGCCTGCTCAGAATTTTGGGTATCCTCAGCTGGCCCTAGCCACGAGTGCCAGCAGCTCCCTTTAGCACACACACACCACATCTCCCTTCCCCTGGGAGCCAGGGTCATCTCATCTACCCACAAGTCAAACCATGTTGTTTCCTCCTTTAAACACCCAAAGGAAAAGAAGTCAATGAAACATACAATTTGCCTAAAATGTAAAAAGCCTAGGACTTTTGACATTCTTTTCCATTGAAGTCCATGGAAGTTCAGCTTGTTCTGGGTGGCTTTGCAGAGGCAAAATCTGCAGCTTTCCACAAGCTTCTGTTTCACAGCATTGAGTCCAAGTACCCTTTGGGTGTAGAGTGAAATCCTCACCATATTAAATACATTTTTTAAATTGCTGATGATTTCAACAGAATATTTGGCATTTTGCTTTTAAGTTGAATGCTTCAGAGAAATCTTTTTTCCTCCTCCTTCTTAACTAAAGGTCAGGAAGTAAACTAAAGCTTCTGAAAAGATGAGTAAAATTTCATCACTTGCAGTCCACAGTGACTATGGCACAACATGACAAGGGTAAGATATGATATTCATATTAAAAATAGGATCAACAGAAAAAGTAAGCCTTTCCTAACAGTAAGGTGGCAGAGTTTGTTTTCCACTACCATTTTTTTGGAGTGATAGGAAGAGCATTGATCTGTATATATTGCACTGGTCAGTAACTGCCTTGTAGCATTGGGGTGCAAAGCTCATTTACTTGTTCACAAACAAAACCCCATCCAGTATTCCAGGACTCAGCTCATAAAAGGAGTAGGCTCTCCACACTAATTCTTCTTCTTAAAATGTTTCCATCTGTGCCTCTTTATGGAGAATGACAGCTATTAATACTGCACTGACAACTCCAGCTCTAATTTCTACAATTCCAGTTTTTCAATGTTTCCAAGATTCAATTATTAACAGGGAAGATTTTACAATTAATAAGTGGCAGAGGAAAAAAAATATAAAAAAAAAAAAAAAGACGAAGCAAAGCACATCCCTAAAAAGAAAATATTTATAAAATACTGTATACACCATCGCTTGGGCATGCTGAGTCCCAAAAGCAACACAAAGAGACAGTGCTTGTTTTCCTTTTCTTCTGCAAAACTACAATGAAGTGATAATGACCTCAGGAGTGTGTGTGTTTATTCCATCTTTGGCCCATTTGATGTGGTTTTGGCCTATGGAACAGTTAAAGGCTAAATGTATTTTAAGTGGGCTAAACCCAAGATAAACACATGTCCCTGAGGTCATTATTTCCATTATATGACAGCTTGCATAAAACACCAAAAGCATTGTAAAAACAGTGTAAACTTTTAAAACATATCCTTTTGTAGGCCAGCACATCTTTTAGAAAGTGTATACTGTTTCTAAGCAATTGTTTCTTCTATTGTCAAAGTTTCTTCTTCAGGAACAGAGAAACCAAAGTTTATTTGGACTTTGGCTATACATGAGATAGTCTGGGCTTTGTAAATCCTACACATGGCACTGGAAAATGCAAACAGTGTATCCAAGCATTAATCATGCTCATAACAACTGTGTACATGGAAATATCTATCAGCTGCACTACAGCTTGGAAGATTTGATCTGCATGAAGAAGACTGTCAGTGGTTTAAAAGCACATTAAGACTTGATTATGGACACACAAGCAATTTAATGGACAAGAATCCATTCTTGTAATCAAGTAAATTACATTTGAGCAGTTTCTCCTTGCTTTTTGACTCATATTTGGAGGCATATGAAGACAAGGGAGCCAAGAAAGCTGTTTGGAAAATACCCTTCTTCCTCCACAGGTAAGCCAGAGGAACAGGGGGCTCTTTCCTAGTGCCAGTGCTTCAGCTTTCCCCTGCACTTTGGGACTGTGCTGGTAAAGTTAAGATTAAAGTTAAAGATTGTGCTGGTCAATAGAGGGTTTATTGACTCCCACTCCCCTTTTTCTTCTCAACTTCCCCAGATACAAAACTGGCATGGTCTGTACTGCTTGCTCTTGAGCAGCTATGTCCTGCTGCTACCCTTAGTGTGCCAGCATGGATCAGAGTTTGAAATCTATTTTCCACATAGAAAGTTAGGGATGAAAAGACTCATTTTTGAGGAAAAATAACAAAATCCCCTGAATAATTCTTTTTCTCACTTTCTGTTTAAGTATCTAATTCTGCATACCCTGAAGTTACCCAGATCATCTTTGTTTCTGCTTCCTGAAAATCACAAAGGAACCCAAAATTTTACATGTTTTCTCAAAAGGATTCTGCAAAATCAAGGGCTGCAAGTATTTTGTGGTTGCCAGCAACCAAATCGATTTGGGAGGCATTGTGCCTTCAAGATAACAATTATGCCTTCAAGATGTCCATTGTGCTGCAGTTCATTTACAACATCTCCATCCCAGCCATCCAGAGCAGAAGAAAGTGAAAAGCATAGACTCTTACCCATGAGCATGTTACAAGACAAAGCTATGGCTGAGTCTAAACCCACACCCGGGTTTCATCTGTTTTCAGTCTGTCTCCTTCTCCTCAGCCCTGTTAGACTCTGACGTCATCCAAAATGTTTCTTTGTTATATTATCACGTTACTGTTGGTTTAGGAAAAAGGCAATCATTTTTGTAACCTTTTCTGAGCAATCCATAGAAGACCTTTCCCCACTGGGAGCAAGAACACAAGGAGAGCAGACAGGTTCTAATCATTCCATCACTTTGTTGTGGAATGCAACCTGCCCAGATTTAGCTTTTGATACACTTTTGTTTGCAGAAGCTGAAACTGTCTACTGCCCTCCAGACAAAGACTATCCTATACCTTTCTCATTGGAGCATTCATCCTTTCAGAGATAATCAAATACTACTGCACCATACTCTTAATAACTTATCTTATGCCAGTTAAAAATGTGTGTTAAGTATGTGGATTGATGCTTGTAATGCCTGAAGTAGTTCTATGCAATTAGAAAATATATAAGCAATGTTATGGGTGAAATAGGGGTCGGATTCTAGAAGGAATTGAAGGGTTCAGATTGAGAGATTATGTGACAGATTT
The DNA here is from genome assembly GCF_026979565.1 of Vidua chalybeata. Lineage (NCBI taxonomy): Eukaryota > Metazoa > Chordata > Aves > Passeriformes > Viduidae > Vidua > Vidua chalybeata. The sequence continues at coordinate 9,557,333 of NC_071534.1, read as the reverse complement.
AGCAATATGAAAAACACTGTTTACATGACCTTAAAGACTTACAGCAGATTTCAGTTTTGTCATTCCTGTAGAAATTTCTTCCATTACTCTTTGTTACAATCTGCTGAACTGTTATTAGCCTTAGTGAATCAACATCCACGCTGGACTGGAATCATTTGCATGTAAATCTGTTTCCATTGCTGCATTTATGTGAGTGCAGTTGGAGCCCTGTTCAAAGTTAGCAACAATTTCACTGTCCATTTCCACTGTCAGCTTCTCCTGGGCAGTTACTGTTATTGTTACAGTTAATGTTATTGTTCCATTCCTAAAATAGTGACCCTGCTAAGGAAATTACAAGGGCCAAAAGCATCAAGCTGCAATGAGGTGGTGAGTTATGGCTCCATCTCTTCCTGCCAAGTCCAGGACTTGAGATAACTGGCACCTTCACTGCCACTGGTACTTGTGATGGTGAGGATTTCATTTGTGGGCTTGTTGTTTGGCTAGTTTTGGGTTCTGCCATAAAATATTCCTCCTGTCAGTGAATGGAAGGAACCAACACCTGCCTGCCAGTTGTACTGGCAGTGAAGAACAGAGATATTTACTGAAAAGTGC